>NC_046323.1:15317524-15637940 GCF_009819535.1 Lacerta agilis
ATCTGATGTGGCCTTAATTGTGTGAACGCAACAGTAGGAGCTGTCCAACAGTGGAACGAACAGGCTCCCTCAGAAGATGGTGGATTCTCCTTCACTGGAGCTTTTAAAGTAGAGGTTGGATGGTCATCTGTCATGTATGATCTAGCTGAGATTCCTGCATTGCAGAGTGTTAGTCTGGATGACCCTAATAGTTCCTTTCACCTCTACAATCCTATGATTCTTTGATTCTATGAATAGTTTCTGAACTGAATAGCCTAAGGTTGGCGAACCTGTGTGACCTTCAAATGTGTTGGGCTTCAGCTTCCAGCATCCGTGAGATGTACCGGTACTGTGTTTCTATTTAAATTACAGAAGTGATTTCTAAAATTGCATCTATACATATAAATTAGCATGCATGCATTTTATGCAAATTGCACCATCCTTATTTCCTCTTTTGCGGTGACCTGTAAGTGGCCATGCTACAGGAAGTGAGCATAAGATTGCAGCTCATGGTGGCTAATACAGGGAATTCATTCTTCAGGGAGCAAAGGGTTTTTTAAACTACTAGAATGGAGAGAGTTAAACATTAGGAAACTCTGAGAGAAATGTCCTAGATTCAGCAATTGAATAAAGGTGTCCCCTGCCTTTCAGGGTTTTTTTTGGCGGGGGCGGGGGGGGAGGCTGGACAGACATCTGGCTGCAATACTCTAGGTATAACATGTCTACCAGACCTCTTGCAGCTGTGCAATTTCTTTTCCTGCTAAATTTTGTTAACAGCTCCAATTTGTACAGCTTGCCGGTTGTTCTGGTAATAAGGTCTATATTTTAGTGTTCATCAGTGTACCTAAAAGGTGCATTGAGCCACACACACTCTCTCTCATACACACTCACACACACACACATTAATTCACGCCAGGATCTCCATTAGCAATTGCGGAAACACAAGAATGACTTTGTGCTCCAAATGCATGCTTAACTGTGGAGAACAAGCCGAACTTTGCATCTCAAATCTGCCGAGTAAATTTGCACTCTGTTTCCCTGACGGCCACTGATGAAAGCACACAGCTTCAGAATCACGCAGTCAAATAGTGCAATTACCAGTTTTATTTAACTTAATTTGCAGAATTTTCATGCATGCTAATGAACGCACACTCGGCCAACTTTGAACAGAGCTGCCACTTACTTCGGAATACAGCATCTTTCATACGAAAGGTCATGAATAGCTTTCAAAAGAATTTTCTTTAAGGCAACACAGGAGTTCCTACCATTTGCAAAAATGGTAGCAAACTTAGGTAAAGGCAAATACCTAATGCACATGGAAATCCACATCAGTTTCATGCACCTAAATTTATTCATGCCATAAATTTTGTTATTCCCCTTCCTCCATAGCAGCAGTTACCCCACAAAGGATTACTGGCATGGAGGCAACTTATCATCAGAGAATTGTAAGAGTTGTAAGGGACACTGGGGGTCATCTATTCCGACCCTATGATCGTTAAAATAATCTTGCAACTACAACATCCCTGATAGGTGGCTGTCCAGCACCAGAGAAGGAGAGCCCACCTGCCAAAGTACTGCATCTCCATTATGGTTCCTTGTCATCTCAATAGTATTGCTTCTTCCTTCTTGAATTATAGAGTTTAATATTCTCCCCTCCTCAAAATTATGGCTGATACTTAATAATAATTGTATGTCTGCTTTCAAGCCATCATATACAATAATACTGATGCACAGTGGAAATGGAGGAACCTGAAACAGGATTCTGGGTACCAGGATGATAAGGTAGCCAAGGTCAGCTTTTCCTTAAAAAATAATAATAATAGCAAACGTTCTTGGTTGATTAGAAGCAACAGTGGATACTTCTACAAATCTTCATTTACTCCCCATCTTTCTGGTTTTAAAATAGGTGGCCTTATCACCCCTAGTTCCTTCAGCAGCCATTGGTGCTACTGTCTGAAACAAAATAAATCCAAACAAAACAACAACAACAACAAAATCCTTCCAGTAGCACCTTAAAGACCAACTAAGTTTGTTCTTGGTATGAGCTTTCGTGTGCTTGCACACTTCTTCAGATACACTGAAACAGAAGTCACCAGACCCTTATATATAGTGAGAGGGTGGGGAGGGGCATTACTCAGAAGGGTGGTGGGAATGGGTCATCGGCTGATAGGTGAGGTAAACCTGTTGATGACTGTTAATGACTGCAATTGGCCTTGCAGGAAAAAGCAAGGGGTGAGATGGCTAAAAATAGCTTTGTCATGTATAATGAGATAAGAATCCAATGTCTCTATTCAGACCAAGTCTCTGCATGGTTTTAAGTTTGGTGATAAATTGCAATTCAGCAACTTCTCTTTCCAGTCTATTTCTGAAATTCCTTTGTAATAAGACAGCTACTTTGAGATCTTGTATAGAATGTCCTGGGAGATTGAAGTGTTCTCCTACTGAGAACAGAAAGTCATAGAAAACTCTCAACAAATATCCATTTTAGGATTACTCTGTCGTTTTGCCCTAATCAGTTATTATTTGCAAGAATAGGCAATGTTAGCATAAAGGAGCGCAGCCTTTCACCACTGCTGTGTGTTTCTGGAGACAAAGGGGTTAGGATTTCAGAGTGGGTGATGCAAGTGAACAGGGGGGGAAAGTGTCCGTTCTGCAATCAGTTTGGCAAGCAGAGAAGCAGGATGCCAGAATATGATGTGGGCTGGCTGTGTCAAGCTGGAACAAGAGAGACACAGAGCATGGCCTTTTGCTGTTCTTTGAATTCAATGTGGCACTTACAGAGGAGGTGTGAACACTCTGCAATCCCTTCATCAAGGTTCAGGCTGTATACATATGTAAGTAAACCAAATAGCATAAAGACACCACAGCCTCTGCTGTGCCTCATTGTCCCAAAAGGGAACACAGATCCTGGTAACTGTGCCTGATATCCCTGGACTCTTGCATCGCTCGGCAAAGACTGGGGATGGGGGAGTGTTACACTATTAAGTAGATTAATAATTTGATCCCCATGTTGCCTTCTATTTCTACATTAAAGTGAATTGTTTTTTGGAGAAGACTAGGGAATGTAAAGACCATTCGTAAAGGTAAGGTAAAGGACCCCTGGACAGTTAAGTCCAGTCAAAGGTGTGGGTGCGATGCTCATCTCGCTTCAAGCCGAGGGAGCTGCCTTTGTCTACAGACAGCTTTCCAGGTTATGTGGCCAGCATGACTAAACTGCTTCTGGCACGATAGGACACCGTGATGAGTGCCAGAGCACACAGAAAGACCGTTTACCTTCCCACCGCAGCGGTACCTATTTTTCTACTCGCACTGGTATGCTTTTGAACTGCTAGGTTGGCAGGAACTGGGACAGAGCAATGGGAGCTCACTCCGTCACGGGGATTCGAACTGCCAACCTTCTGATCAGCAACCCCAAGAGGCTCAGTGGTTTAGACCACAGCGCCACCCGCTCCCAAAAGATCATTGGAGGTACAGTCTAGTTCTAGAAACGTGACTGAATTAGCAAGTAGACTAGGTTGCCTGATCTGCTGTAAAAGGGCTGATCAGGTGGATCGGGGTCCTGAAATAGAAAGCAGATGAGTGTCTTGGCTAGCAATCTTAAACAAACTCTTGCTCCCTCTCACTCTCTCACACTTTTGGTACATACAATGGGGAGGGGAAGCACCTGCCTTTCTTCATCATTTATTGGGAATCCTTTGGATAGGGCAAGAGTCTTCCTTTTTCCTTGCATAATTGCTGTATGTTGAAAAGGAGCGTGAAGTGGTGGCAGAGTGAAGGAGGAGACCAAGGGAAGCATGCCCACGCAGCACAATGGTTTATTTAATTAAACTGATCTATTGTAAAAGTCAATTTAATTACCAGTGAGGGATTCATTAGATTTTGCTTATGCCCCTAGTTATATGACCTTGCTTTGTACCTCACCCACAAGAGTCAGAAAACGAGGTCAACTTCTTCCATCATTGATAAATTGTGCGCTCTCTTTCTCTCTCAAACACACATAAAATATGTTACAGGTAAACCCAAACTTTGGGTACATCTGGACATATCCAAGCAAAAGATTTCCAAAGAAATCCTCGGCCACTGTAGAAGAGAAAATAAATTTTATTCACTAGTGTTTATTTATCTGGAGAGAACTTGTATGCCACTTTATAGCCCCAAGGAGCCTCTCAAAGCAGCTTACTAAACGTATTCTTGCCATGCATCCAGAACAGAGGAGAAGCAACATGGTATCTGTATGGTGCCAAGAGTAGGAAAATGTGAAAATGTACACGCTGGTAGTATTTATTATCTTTTTTAAATTTAGGCTGGCAAACTGGTTTTTCTTTCTCTCTGTAACATGTCAGGAACACAGCACTGAATGACACTTGCAGTGAGCGGGGGTAGTGAATACAATTAAGCAGAGATGCTCATCTCCGGTGGTCTTACTCCATGAAAATCAGTTGCCGAGACTGAAAGGCCCTGCCTCTTCACAGCCATCTAATTCCCTTCCTCCCCAGTGCTTTTTCCAAGCAATCTAAGACCATACCTGCATGCAGCCAACCTCCCCTCTGCCATTTGTTATGCCTCTTCTGGTTCTGGGATACAAGGGGGGAGGGTAGCTTGTTGCAGCAGCAGGAGAAGACAAGCCTGAGCCATCTTCACAAGCCTTACCCATCTCTGCCTCTTGGCCTCCCTCCTCTCCTGATTCAGCTTCTGCCTCCGATTCTGGATTTCTCTCTGCCACAGACTCTCCCAGCTCATATTACCTCTTCAGCTTCCGACACCTCCTCTTCCCAGTCTTCTTCCTCTTCCCCCTCTGACCACTCATTGTTGTCCCACCACCACTCCTCAGGCTGTGAGCCTTCTTTCCATTGTGGTTCCCCAGCTGGTTCCTCCCACCATTCTTCTGTGTCCAACCAGTCCATGACAGCTTCCACTGACACACACACACAAAAGCATTGGTTCATCTAGCCCAGACTACACCAGGGATAGTGTGTTCCAGGTGCTGTTGAACTACAACTCATGTTAGTCCTGCCCCCATTGGTCGTGTTGGTTGGGGCTAGTGGAAGTTGAAAGCCACCAACATCTGGAGGTCATCACAATGGCTATGCAGGCAGTGGTCTCAGGGTTTCAAACAGGTATTTTTCCCCACCCAACCTGGGAACTGAAGCTGGTAACATCTGTTCAAAAGGCATGTGGTCCATCATGACACTCTGGCATTTCTAAAGACAGGCCAATTTAGAGGTTCTCTCTCAAGCAACTTGTTTCAGGTCCTTCATATCTAGTCTACTCAATTTCACTTCTACACAGGCCTAACAGTTCAGGGCGGCAGAGAGACAGACTTTCAGACAGATGGAATCTTATTCTACAATGTCCCACATCTTAGTGACATATCCAATATTCCTAAATACAAGTTTTCTGTAGCTGCAATAACCACAAATCCAAACTTTTTAAAGTTAATATAAACTTCTAATAAGAAATATTTGGTTTGCTCTCAGCAATTTTGTATGACAAATTAGTATGAAAAAGTAATTAGAATAAAATGTTGACCTGACGTGACATCTCCTTTTTCTAAATATGAATGTAACTGAATTATACATGCATAACTAATTGCTGCTTCTTTTGACCTATTCGATTCATTTGAGTTTTGTCTTACAAATGGTCTGACATTTAATTAGCTTATCTTATTATATTATGTAAATAATACCTGTAAGAAATAACCACATCATTCAAATTGGATGTTACCTCCTCTGTAGCTGGCATCCTTCTAAACTTCCAATTGAAATTTAAAATAAATAAAAAAGTTTAAAAACTCCAGTCAAAATCAATTCAATTAAAAATAACACCTTCATTTGATGTTCAAGGGTCAGTAACTCTCTGAAAGCCCTTTCAGATATTTAGAAATAAGACCTGTAGTCACTGCTACTGCTTCCATTTAGCTAAGTGCTACACAGTCATGTATCAAAATTAAACTGAAATGAAGCAGAGAATAAGAAAATAAAACAAATGCAAGGCATTTCCCAGAAACACAAAAAACAGGAGGCACAGGATGCTTGCTTTTCTTCCTTTGGCAATTCCCGTTAAAACACAAAGAGCTCACCAACACTGGAGTTCAGGCAGCAGGATACACTGGGGCAGCAGATCCCAATGCAGATCTTTATTCAGGGCCGGCCCACTCATGAGGCAAGGTGATGCGACTGCTTCAGGCAGCAGAATCCACCAAGTCAGCAGATTCCAATGTCGGTCTCCACCCCCACCCCCCCGTCACTGATATAGTTCTCCCCTTACTCCATCTTCCCTGGCTGGGGGGTGCGCTATTTTGGGGTCTACCTCAGGTGTCAAAATGTCTTGGGCCAGCCCTGCTTGATACTGCTAACTTGTCACCAGTATTGAAGTACCGGTAATATTCAGCCACTAATCCAGTTTCCATTGGTACAACAAATGGCGGGGAAGAGAAGGGGCGCCATCTTGTTCTTTGTGTCAGGCAGCAAAATTTATTGAGGCAGCCCTGGGGAAGGAGCACTACCATACTCCTCCCATCGTCCTTGTTTTTAGGAGTGGAAAAGGACACTTACGACAATGGCTCCCCTGCTATGCAGGTAACACCAGAAAGGCCCCCCAGAGAGAGGACTAATATTGTTCTCTAACCCACCAACTTCTGCAGATTTAAACTGATGAGCCTCTTGGGGATCATATATGCTTCATTTATTTGGAGAATATTTAAAGCTTTGTATGAATAAATGAAAATATTACAAGAAGGTTGGGTATAACCGCCCTGGAAAGGAGCTAACAAATTCCACCAGCTCTTCTGCATCAAAGTACATTATATTAAACAGACCCCCAAGGCAAACTCCATAAGTAGTTTATCACCACACGAATATATTCGCGCCAAAGAAATATAGCTCAATCTAGCACAGTCACTGAAATGCCATTTTAAAATACAAAGTCCATTATTCATTGTTTAAAAGGAAGGCAGAGATGAGAGATGAAAAAACCTACACTCCTCTCATACCAACATGCCCAACAGCAGGGCACAATCTTTGTGGGATGCTTTTCATCACCTTGGTAAACACAAAATTTTTTGTTAAAAAGGGAGGAGGGGTGTATCCATGTCCAACTTAACAGCAAATGAAGCAGAAACAGATGGTTCTCAGTGCATTAGAAAGTTGCATTTACAATAACACAATAAAGACAGAACATAGCAGGAAACGTTGAGATAACTGGAGCACTTGGTGAGTTAAGGGGCAGGCTCTGACCTACTGTGACAAAAAAAATTACTGCAATTTCACATATCGTGTATTATCCTCTGAATCACTGGCACTGGGTTAGTCATTCAGAATTCAGAATGAAACAACCAAGACCAGATCGTCAGATAGCGTATATCAGTGTAACTCCATTACATCCAATGGGGATGTACTGGGCTCAATCAACTCAGTTTAGCAAGAGCAAGCTGACAGCAGAAACAGGTTTGCCGCTCCTGTTCAGCTGAAGGGAAGGGGAAAGGGATGGTATCAAGGGCTAGGCACCCAGAGCCTGCCAGAGGACCCACCATCAACTCAAGAAGCTGGACCCATCTCCCACTGGGAGAAGTGCTGGTTGGAAGCAGGAGAAACAGAGTGCAAAAGCCACTCTCCATTGCCTCCTCCAGGGTGATGGGAACTCACTGCCAAGGCAACGTTGTGGAGGCATGCTCCCATTTCATGATAGGATAGGCACACAGGGCAGCATCCCTCTTCTGCTCTGCTCCCTCCGACAAATATCCAACACAGGCAGTGGCAGGGTGGAAGGAAACCATGGTGTGCAGGGTGGAAAGAAACCATGGTGTGCAGTGAGGATGGTGAAAGGAGTTACAATAGAGAGAAGGAGGAAGCCACAATCAGAAGGAGAGAGGAAGGGAGTCACAATGACTGGCCAGACACGCTGTGCTCAAGGACGCCACAAAAACGTGCAACAAGTCCTGAAACAAAGCAACAGCTGCATATTGCTCCAGGTGTGTAGGGCAGTCTCTACAGCCTCCCATAGACTTCCTGATGAAGCCACCCACAGCCTGTATCAGTATACCTGGAGGAGCATCTCCACCCCTACCGTACTGCCTGGACCCTGAGGTCCAGCTCCAAGGGCCTTCTGGCAGTTCACTCACTGCGAGAATTGAGATTACGGGAACCAGGCAGAGAGCTTTCACGGTAGTGGCGTCCGTCCTGTGGAACGCCCTCCCATCAGATGTCAAGGAAATAAACAACTATGTGACTTTTGGAAGACATCTGAAGGTAGCCCTGTTTAGGGAAGTTTTTAATGTTTGAAGTTTCATCATGTTTTCATATTCTGTTGGGAGCCGCCCAGAGTGGCTGGGGAGACCTAGCCAGATGGGTAGGGTGTAAATGATAACTTATTATGTTGGAATGGAATGTGTGGGCTGGTGGGGTGGGGGGTCAGGTACCATCTTCTCTCTCTTCAAGAAACAATCAGAAATGTGAAGGTGTTGACTCAGAAACCCTTACCAACATTGATCTCCTGGCAGTGGGTAAACAGAAGAGGAAGGATCCAAACTCAGCAGTAGCATATCTTCTTTGCATGCAGATGGTTCAATCCCCAGGAGAGATCATTGTCCCAAATTCTAGAGATCCTCTGACAGTCAACGTGGACTATACTGAGCTGCATTGACCAATGGTCTGACTCAGTAAAAGACATTTCCCTGTGGTGTTCTTCTTCAGGATTCCTCTTTTCCTTAGTTCCCACTCTACTTATTGTGATGTGGACACCTCTGTTTGTGCCAGCAGTGGCCCTGAATCTATCTGCTGCAAGTGCAGTTGTCTGTGCTGGAACCACCACTTATAGAGCAGGATCTCAGCTTTAACACTGCTAGAAAGAGCATCTAGGTTAACCAACCCTAGGCTGACATTAACAATGTGGATGGGGCAGGCCAGGAAAGAAAGGGCATTTATGTTGACTTGTGTTCCATTCTAGAGGGGAATGAGAATCAATGTTTTCTCAAGTAGAAAAGGGCAAAATCATAAGGAAATAAAAATGTGTTTTCAAGCTCCCAGTAGGGTATCGCAAAGAATGAAAAACCTGAGAGCAATAAACAATTGCTTGCCAGTGTCTATCTAATTTCAAGAACCTGCCCGTAACTAATATGTATTTGGTCACCGAGGGGAAGTGAGAGGGTAGCAGGCACTAAGAGGAAAAAGGCAATGACACGATTCCTTAGAAGGAAGGGAATGAAAGGAAATGCCTTCTCTGATTGCTACATCTGATCTGCTAAAAATGCATTCACCGTTTTCAATGTCCAGCATTCCTCTTTAATCTGAAAGGTCTGGTGGAAGCTTGCTATCTTTCTGGACAAAATTCTACAAATGCTGGGCTCCTCTAAGAGGAAGGGCAGGGTATAAATTGAATGCAAAAATTAAGGGGAAAGCCAAGTAAAGTTATATACAGTTAAAAACAAGCCAATGAAATTGACAATGAAAGCCTATAAGCAGGAGTTGGGGATTCAATGGACCTCCAGAGGTTGCTGGACTCCAGCTTCATGAGCCTGAGTCTATATGGCCAGTGGTCCAGGGTGATGGGAGTTGTAATGCTGCAATATCTGGAGGGCCACAGAGTCTCTGTTTCTGCTATAGACAATAAACCGTTAACCACAACCCTATACATGTGTACTCAGAAGTAAGTCCTACTGATTTTGACGAGGCTTGCTCCTAGGTAAGTGGATAACAGACTACAGACTAGCTCACTGGCAAAAAAAAAAAAAAAAAAAAAAGGAGAGTGCTTCTGCATTTGTGTCCTGCTTGTGGGCTTCCCAGAGGCCAGAGGCAGGTTTAGGGTAGCACGACCAATATGGCCACAGTGGGTGCCACATTGCATGGGGGTCCCACAACAATGCTGTAGAATGGAGCACATGAGGTTAGGGGGGTTGAACTGAATTTTAGCATCACACAGGGCACCGCTGAAAATTTGAGAACCCACCTACCGGTAATTGGGCTGCAGAGGCACCTAGTTGGCCTCTGTGAAAAAAGCATGCTGGAGGATTTGATAGGCCTTTGGTCTCATCCAACAGGACTCTTCTGTCCTTACTAGTCTGAGGCACCATAAAGATGAGTGTGACATAAACTTTCGTCATCTAGTTCTCACTTGAGTATGTTCTCTATCGTCAGATATAAAACACACATGCCAATGGAGTAGAAAAATTGTAAACCCAAAAACCATGACATGCAAGAAGAGGTCAATGCCACAATAAATTTGTTAGACGTAAGGTTCTGCAACACATCTTATTATTTTTACCATAACAGGGTAACACAACTACCTCTCCATAATTACTTTTCTACAAAATAATCAGCTCATCACAGATTGGTTTAATTCCCACCCTCATTCCGCAGTCATCATGAGAAGAAACTGAAAGTAGCTTCCGAATAGTGCTGATATTATGTGCCGCAACCTTCAATTAGTTGTGGAGTAAGCAGTTTGAACAGAAAACCACATTATAATTCTAACTCACATAACATGAAAGTGTTGAATAACTAGACAATCTCTCTCTTTCTCTCTCTAAAACGTAAGGGCAACTACAAACATTACACAGCATGTGGTGTTGCTCAATGAAGGGACCGCAAGGTATGAAATTGCTTACTGTCTGAGTGACCCTAATCATGCAGACAGTTGAGATGCCTTTTACAGGAAAGTGTGTCAATAGCAATGGGTATCCTCTATGCATTACGGGCCATCTATGTAGCAAGTGAATTTCAAACATTGTGGACCTTTCCGTATCTACACAACAATGATCTTACACCCAGAGGTGTTTTTTGTAGTCTCCAATGTTCTGAGCTGAAAATGCATTTCTGGAGACCCTGATTGCTACCGCCGCCACCCTGCCCCCAGTTAATCATCTGCAAGAAAACTTATACTCTTCCCTCAGGCACATAAGGTAAGGCTGTCAGATCCTCAGTCATCAGCCTTTGTAACCCAGACTACAATACATCATAAACAGAGAGAACATGTACTGCAGAAAGATGCTTCACACCTCTAGGTGACTCATGAAAAGAGGCCAAACCACATTCTCTAAAGTGGGAGGCGAAAAGAAAAGAAACAGAAGCGACAAAAGCACTGTCTAGTAATATAATCTGGGTAAAAAAATCCTACCAGACCCTAACATATATTTATCTAGATATCAATACAGTGGTACCTCGGTGTCAGGGAACTGTCCCCAATGCAGCGCAAGGTGGTGGAAGGGCTCTCCGGATGCTACAGAGAGCCCCAGTCCCACCTTGCCAGCAGCACCTCCTCTGGTAGCGAGAGGAGCGGCGAGGCGTCCAGCGAGGAGGGGGAGAGTTCACAGGGGAAAGGGAGTAGAGGCTCTGGGGATGCAAGAGAGACCCAGCACTCCCCCAGTTCCGAGGGTGATACAGGGGGAACGCAATTTCCGTCGCCCCAAACACGTCGTGGAGTGAAAAGAAAGGATGGAAGGCGGGGTTTTTGTATACCGAAACTCTTTTGCTGGGGTCAGAACCGGAAGGGGCCATTCCCGGATTCTGACACCACTTGATACAGACATGAACTTTTAAGCTCTGCACTGTACATAGTTTGCACGATAAAATCTTTAAAGGAGACAGCGGAGTCCTGGCTGCTTACTCATGAGCAACTAACCGAGAACCTTACACTTGGGTTACAGACGCTTCAGGTTACAGACTCCGCTAACCCAGAAATAGTACCTCGGGTTAAGAACTTTGCTTGAGGATGAGAACAGAAATTGCGCCGCAGCAGCACGGAGGCAGCAGGAGGACCCATCAGCTAAAGAGGTACCACTGTATTGCTGTTAGTCTCTGAAAGCAACTAAAATCCATTAAGGGATTCACCTCAAGGAAATTTTGATTAGTCACTACTCCAAAATTTCAACATCCTTTCCATGGTTTCCTAATGCCCAGGAAAAGGAAAGAAGGACCATAAAGAAAAAGTGCACAATATTTCATGATCCTGATGAGCCGCAAGTGAAATGCCACGGTCTCATAACTTATGAAGACCTTTCTTCTTACAAGTAAACGTCTCCAGCCTGCATGTGGCTCCTAGCCCCCTTTTCATTCCGTGTGCGAGTCCCAGTATTCCTTGTTAGGTTTCTAGTCCTCATTGCCGCAAAGTCTAAAAATCTCAGAGTACGGTAATAAAAGGAGAGAAAACAGAAAGGGAAAAAGAATCCAAAAGTTCAGGACCTGACCCCAAATGTTACTAGATGCATAGTTTGACATATCAAAAGCATGTGCTGAAGAACATTAACTGAAGAAGAATAAAAGTCTTTGTGCTTGGCAGTGGGGCTGTGTATGGAACAATTCACCCCTAGGCAAATACTTTCACACCAGATACAATCTGACCATTAGTCCTGCCATATTGCATTATTTGGAAAGGAGGGGAGGGATTTCAACTGAGCAAATAGGTTCATTTGATTTTTGATTTTGATTTTTTACTATTTGCTAACGGTGTGCCCCCTTTGAAATACATATTTATCCGGCAGACTACAGTATCCCTGAACATGCCTTTGTTCCAATATTTCGTTCTGCTGTGGGAGTACAATAAAACATGGGCTGCCGTTAATGTAACTTAGTGAATAATGGCGTGCAGCTAATTTTCAGCCATGAATGATTAAACAGCTCATACACAGTATATGTGCATAAAGAGCTACTTCCACACACTTACATTAGATTTGATTTGAGAAGCCACTCAGGCGAATCTACCCACATGCCAGTACACGGGCAAGTTACTGTGCACGGCCATTATTCTTGAGCAGTCACAACCAAGCGTGGCATACAAATTCAGCAGCGAGGCTGCACGCCAACACTCCTGGGTGAAACAAAGTACAGGCGCTGCTGTTGTGCAGCCACCCACAGGTACCATGTCTCAGTATGCTTCCACACAAATGACACTTTGTGATTTTCTCCTGCAGCACTGCCCCTGTAGAGCAATAGTTCCATATGCAGAAATTATCAGGCACAAATTTCAGGGCTGCTGGATTAGCAAACCTTTACGAGAGGTGCACCAATAAAATCGCTGGCACATTTGCAAAGCTAAGCAGGGTCCAGTATGGTTTTGAATTGGATGGGGGACTGACATTCCTGTGCTGCAGGGGGTTGGGCTGGATGACCCCTGGGTCCCTTCCAACTCTACAATTCTATGATTCTATTATTTTTCATAAAACGAAAAAATATTGGAAAAGTTTTAAAAATGGAAAGGGAAAAGAAAGCCAAGAGGAAAAAAGGAATGGCTAGGAGGATGGATGACGCATCAAGTTCAACTACCACAAAACATGTCAGATGCAATACGGTACAATTTGTCTAAGTAGGAAAAAGCAAAAGCAAAAGCAAAGAAGGAAAAAGAAAGCATAACATTATGCAGTATTTCTCAACAACTGCAGACTTAGCTGTAATCACTGGAGAGAACAAGCCATTGATATGGTTTGAATCTAATAGAATATAAAAGGGTTCTGATGTGCAGCTATTCTTGACATAATATATAACATACTAGAAGAACAGTGCCAAGACAGAAAGTACTTTAGAACCAGAATAATAATAGTGATAATGAAGATAATGATAATTTTACAATGAAATGCTTTTTTAAAAAAACATGATTTTGAAATATACATAGTGAAAGAATTGAGTTCTTTTGAAAAATATATACATAAACTTGCAGAATCATTGACAAACATACCTAAATTATGATTCCCTTCATATCAAATGACCAAACACCAGCTGATCTACGGCTTGGAAAACAGCAAAGGGAGGGCAGAAACAGATGTGCAATTTCCGTAATCAACAGAGGAAATGACATAGATGTGCACTGGGAGTTTGTTTTGTTGATTATATTCACAATCCAGACTCAAGTGGTTCTGTCCACATACAGCTGACCATGTAACAAGACGACAGAGGAGGGTTGAATTCAATTGGTTTGGATTGGGATAAATATATAACCACAACTACAAATATTAATGAACAGAGAGCTACCCGATTTCATCAGCTCAGGGTATGTATTGTAGCGGTGACCAAGGCAAATGGAGGGCCAAGTTTGGGGATGCCTGTTTTAAGGGGAGAGGCATTGACATGCTCAAGGTGAAGGCTTTCTGGTGGAGTGTGGCTGCAATAAAATGTGACCACATCTGGCTCAAAACAACAACAACACCTGGCCATGACTAAATGCTGAAGCAAACATGCAGACTTACTTTAAATTCTCTCTCCGGATTTCTTCCACATAATTATTTTGCCTCCTCACTGACTGAGCAGCACTTTCTGCCAGTTCCCATCCCAGACTTTAATGCAACAGATCCATCTTTCACAGACGTTCCCATCAAACACAAGGTAACGAGGAAGGCAAACTGTGCCAAGGGATGACAGAAAGGGTTGTGGATGGAAAAGGATTCGAGAGACTTCCCATGTCAAGAGGCCAGCTCTTTGTCCACATCTTGACCAGCTCTTTCCAGAAATGTATCTTTTTTTTAAATACACACCCACACACACAAGAAATCTAATAAACAAATGAGGCAGATAAAAGAAACAGTCAGTTCCCAGGCATCATAAACTGGCCAATTAGCCACTTGGCTATAAATTAAATTAACTCCTAATTACCAGAGTTCAGGAGGGGGGAATTATAATCTTCCCAACGTTATTCGCAAACCAAAAACTATGGTCTAAATGACACGAGGCAGATGAAGTCATCCCCTCCCTTCTCTGCTCTTCCTTGTTTTCTTGCTATTTTATTTTGTTTCTCTTAATTCTTCAAGAAAGTAAAGTATGTGTCTTTAAATCCCAAGCAGCCAGTACATTAACACAGACTCTGAACTATCACTTCACGGCCCCTTTTCCCCGGATGAGCTGCCTGAACATTTCCAAATTGCCACAGTCTGTTAATTGCTACACAAAAGTTATCGCATTAATGCAACATGGGTGCCAAGAACAGTTTAAATGAAGTTAAATGGGTAGAGAAGGCCTAGTACTTTCCATTGTTCATCTTACAGACATTCAGCGAGTTGTATAATTGGGCATTATAGCATTTCCCACTCATTTGATTCACTGCAGTATTGCCCAAGCTTAACAAACATCTGCAAAACAAAAAAACAAAAAAAACCCACACACACAACAAGAACTGGGAATGAATGGAGTCAAGAATGCTTCAAGAAGAGAAAAGGGGGGAGGGAAAGAAAGAAAGAAAGAAAGAAAGAAAGAAAGAAAGAAAGAAAGAAGCAATGCTGTAATGGTAGCATTTTTTGTGTGAAGTATATCAATCATGCTTCCTCCCGGTGAAACTGAAGTAGGAAGTTGCTATATCAGATTAGGTATAAACTAGAAATCCAGCTTGCTTTGCCAGGGACTGAGCTGCCTGCTTTTGATCAGAGTAGATGGAGGAAGTGGAGCAGTCTGAGCACCATCCCCTTAATTTTGCTATTGGTTAGACCCAGTAAATGTAGAAGCTGCAAATAACATACTAAATCACAATTGTTCCCTATTAAACCATTACTGTTTCCCGAATAGAACTTCTCAGGATTTCTTAGGCTGTGATCCTATGCAAACCTAACCTTGGAATAAGCTCCACTGGACCTATTACTGGAGATTACTTCTAATTAGAACCACATAAGATCTTATTTGTTTAAATACGTAAACAAGCATTTCCAGGTGGCATACAACAACATAAAGGTAAAGGGACCCCTGACCATTAGGTCCAGTCGCGGACGACTCTGGGGTTGCAGCGCTCATCTCGCTTTATTGGCCAAGGGAGCCGGCGTACAGCTTCTGGGTCATGTGGCCAGCATGACTAAGCCGCTTCTGGCGAACCAGAGCAGCACACAAAAACGCCGTTTACCTTCCCGCCGGAGCGGTGCCTATTTATCTACTTGCACTTTGACACGCTTTCAAACTGCTAGGTTGGCAGGAATACAACAACATAAAAGGCAATAAAACTGAAATCATAATGCAATCAGTAATCCAAATAAATTGTAACTCTCAATAGGCATTAAGAACCAACGAAGGCCAAAGTAAGGGAAATGTCTTCAGAGGACCCATACAGTGTATATGCATAAAATTTGTAGCTGCTAATTTATATACATAGGTGCCAACTTAAAATGATTGCTACAATTTAGATAAAAATATAATGCACCTCAATCTGGTGATGAAGGCTGTGACCAGGTGACCTATGCATCTTCTTAGTTCAGGTACATCTAGTATAGTGGTACCTCGATTCTCAAATGAAATCCGTTCTGGAAGCTCGTTGGGCTTCCGAAACTTTCAAAAACTGAGGCACAGCTTCCCATTGGTTGCAAGAGCTTGTTGCACTCAGCGGAAGCCGTGTTGTACATTCAGGTTCTGAAAAATGTTTGGAAACAGAAGCATTTGCTTCTGAGTTTTCAGCGTTTGAGAACCGAAACATATGACAACGGAGGTGTTCAGGAACTGAGGTTCCACTGTAATATAGATATCCCTTCACAGTTGATGAGCAAACATGCATGGGAACATGAGTATTACATCCCTGACACATACGAAATCAGAAGGAGGTGTAATATTAAACTGTGGAATAACTCTCTGTGTTAGAACTTGAAAACACTTCCCTTTCCTTTATGAAACTGTGGGCAAACATTTGATCACACCTTTATTGAAAGATAAAATTGCCTCTGGGACCTGATCTGGGCTACAGGTTGGCAGCTGGCCATCCCTAATCTAGAATGATTGTCACAGCGCTATGTCTCGCCTCGAAACACTGACAAAATACTGATAAAACAGTAGGTCTTCTTCCATATTATTTGCACAAGCTCATCGTAAGTAAGTATTCTGGAATTATATTACTATGAACTTGGACTGAGCATGTTATATTTATCTGGCAATGTTGTGTTATGACTATTTGCAACAATTATCCCATGAGATAATCCAACTATGGCTAACACAGCAACAACAGTGTCAGAATTTTAGAGATTGGCTCAGCGGTGTAACATCATACTTTGTGTGGCAGCTCTTATAAGAATATTTCCCCAAGAAGACTGCTGTAAAACAGAACACAACCTTGTCTTTTTTTTTCTTGTGAAAATGTCCTAGGATCTCCAGAGAAGATCCTACAGTTTTTTGTTTATGATAAATTTGATATTTCATATAAATTAAAGAGTTCATAAGATGAGCATCAAATATTAAAGGAAAGGAGGGGGGAAGGAATAAATGGGGTTGTTTTATTATTTATTTCATTCATACTCTCTTCTATTCCAGCAGCTTTTGTAATATAGTCCTCAATTCAAGTACTTAATTAAAATGATTTCCATTCTCCCATTTGCATCTTTATGCATGTGTCATCAAAACGAAAGCAAAAACACCCAATGTAGTGAGAGGTGGCGGATACTGCACTCTTGTAAGCCTTAATGCATAATTCAGGTGCAATTATATCATTTATCAATGGCCCTTTCATTTTTCTTCTTCCAGGTCAAAGGTGGTGGTAGAATTAACAGCTGTGATACATCTGAACTCCGAGAACCTTTATATTTCTGACACTGGTAATTCCCCATTGCGTTTCTAAATACTTGATTTAGAAAAGACTTTGCTAGTCCTTTGGGATCTTGTTGGGTAAGTGATGTAGCATTTTATGCCTCAGAAGAATAGAGTTTTAGTTTGATCCAACATTCTTGTTCATCAGACCACAGGGATGCAGTTGTTTCTAGACAGACTTATTTTGGAATTTTTGGTAAGCAGAAGCGATTGCACCATTTTGGCTGTAAAAAGATGAGTTCAAAAACATCAAGACTTGGAGAAGCATGGGTGGTTGATGGTGTGTGGGCCGGTATCTTCTACAAGGCTAAATACAAGGAGCCTCCAGGTTACAAAAGCTGGAAGGAACAACTGTTGCCATGTCCAGTTCGAAAGCATACCAGTGTGACTAGATAAATAGGTACTGCTATAGAAGGAAACGGCATTTCCGTGCACTCTGGCACTCATCATGGTGTTGTGTGTGCCAGAAGTGGTTCAGTCATGCTGGCCACATGACCTGGAAAATCTGTCTGCAGACAAATGCTGGCTCCCTCGGCCTGAAAACAGAGATGAGGGCCGCACCCCCATAGTCAAATTCTACTGAACTTAACAGTCCAGGGGTCCTTTACTTTTTACCTTACTTTCAAGCATCCAATAGACCACTATGGGAAACAATATGTCCTAGCTAGACCTTTCAGCAGAGTTCTTCTTACGTTAGGTTAACAAGCTAGTAAGTAGCATTGACCCAATGTCTTTCCCCTTTCTCTTCTCTTTTTTTTCACAGCATAAAACCAGTTGTCCAGAGTGCTGGGCCAAGCACGCCACAAGAGCTCATGTATTCTATACAAACCACAAACTCATTCTCTAATTGTGGTTCCAAAATGGCACCAAAATAGCACCATCCATGCACAAGATAGAGAGAGATGTCAGTGGGTACGGTGGAACCCCAACGTATGTGTGCGAGAGGAAAATAGTTAATAACAAAACCCCTAACAGGAGTTGAATCCCTAATCAGCCCAATGATGACTTAGCATGCTCAATGGGCCTGGAATGCTGGCTGACTATTGGAATGGAGTGTTCTGGAAAAGGGAATGGCTGCCTGGTATCATCAACAAAACCACTCCAAGCTGCAACATTTCATTTGCAGGTTCCACTCACGTTCTGGCATTTCCCCCATATCATTTACCAAATGTGAGCATGATTTCTTCCATGGCTTGAGCTGAATACAGGAGAGAGAGAGAGAAACAGAAGCCCTCAATAACATGAATCGTACAAGGATTAATAAAAAGTCTAGATTTAACCCTAGAAGCTTGAAGCTCAACCTTGGGGCCTGTTTTAGGTGACAGAGCTCAGCCCTAGTGGTTCTGAGTCTTTGAGGAGTGCTGTTCCCTCATCACTCAGTATACCTAGTGCTGCTGCTGCTGCTGCTGCTGCTGCTGCTGCTGCTGCTGCTGCTGCACACATTAAGTTCAGGGCTAAGAGACCAGAAGATGTAACTTTTCAAGCAGGCAAGCTTGAACTCTGGAATCTTTCTTTTTCGAAATTAAACACTGGTCCAAGTGTCAAGCATGCTCTGCTGCTTTAGAGTAACAGTAATAACAGGATCTCTCAGTCAGACTGCCGAAGAACATTATTCCTCCAACCAAGCAGATACAAGGATCAAGATTTCCTTTTTACAGCAACATGGCAGCTTTGCTGACTAAGTAGATGTTCTGCTTAATCTCCATAGGAAACAGCGGCCAAGAATAGCTCTGTGCCTGTTAAAGTAATGCACTGCACCGCTGCGTTTGTTGGGGAGGGGGGATATGCAGGGCCATCAAAGCCACTCACCCTATATTATGTTTTAAAATACGGTATATTACATTAAGATCAACCTGTAGGTAACGTACTGCAAACATGGGCGTCTCCGTATGTTTTTTGTCACTTCAGCCAAGGATTCTGGTCTTTCAGATCCGAAGGCACAGGGCACCATCCTACAACTAGCGCTGAAGGCCTATTGTCACAGGGCTGACAGGAAGATCAGGTCATCCACAGGTCAGAGAGGGAGACACACGAGGCTAACATGCCGTTTGTTTCTTGAACTGGCACGCAGCCCCTCCTTCGCTCTCTAGCCTTCTCCGTCAGGGCTCCTCCAGGAGCCTCTCTCTGTGCCTGTCCGGCCTGCTGCCTGGACAACATGTAACATCCTTCACATCCTAGAAGTGGGGCTGGAGAGCCATGGTGGAGCTGTGGGAGAGATGCAGGGTCTGGCTCTCCTCTGTCAGAGCTTGCATCCAAACTGGAAACCTCACCGCACTGCCCTGTCACCTGGCTTCTTCTCCCTCGTCATGATCCCTCAAACTTCCTGCTTCTAGGACCTCCCAGCTTGACCCCTCCTCTGAGGTGTGCTCAGTATCCCACCACCAAGATCCAGGATCTATTTTTTAAAAAATAATTTTTATTCATTTTGTAAGATATAAAAAGATAACATAAACATACATAAAATAACAGACATTTAAGAAAAAAGAAAACAAAGAAAAAAGAGAAAGAGAAAAAATAAAACAGTATATAGTTCTTACAATCACATAACTTCGACTTAACATCAATAAATGGCTTCCCCTGATCCCCCCCCCCCATCTGAATTTCATTTCCTAATCTTCTTTGGCAGTTACTAGGGGTTAACCTATTTCCTAAAAATATTGTGAAAAACCTATAACTACTTCCTTAGGCAATACTAGATATTACAATACTTATTCAAATGAATTTTTAAATTTCTTCCAATCTTCACCCACCAGCTCTTCTCCTTGATCGTGGAGTCTCCCAGTCAGTTCGGCAAGTTCCATAAAGTCCATCATCCTCATTTGCCATTCGTCCAAGATCCAGGATCTAAGTTGTCTTCTTCTGTGCCTTCCCTGGAGAGCCAGTGTGGTGTAGTGGTTAAGAACGGTGGACTTGTAATCTGGTGAACCAGGTTCGCTTCCCTGCTCCTCCACATGCAGCTGCTGGGTGACCTTGGGCTAGTCACACTTCTCTAAATTCTCTCACAGAGTGTTTGTTGTGGGGGAGGAAAGGAAAGGAGATTGTTAGCCGCTTTGAGACTCCTTAGGGCAGGGGTCCCCAAACTAAGGCCCGGGGGCCAGATGCGGCCCAATCGCCTTCTCAATCCAGCCCGCGGACGGTCCGGAAATCAGTGTGTTTTTACATGAGTAGAATGTTTCCTTTTATTTAAAATGCATCTCTGGGTCATTTGTGTGGCCTCCCTGGTGTTTTTACGAGTAGAATGTGTTCTTTTATTTAAAATGCCTCTCTGGGTTATTTGTGGGGCATAGGAATTCGTTCATATTTTTTTTTCAAAATATGGTCCAGCCCCCCACAAGGTCTGAGGGACAGTGGACTGGCCCCCTGCTGAAAAAGTTTGCTGACCCCTGCCTTAGGGTAGTGATAAAGTGGGATATCAAATGCAGACTTCTTCTTCTTCTTCTTCTTCTTCTTCTTCTTCTTCTTCTTCTTCTTCTTCGCTTGGGTGGGTGATTTCCCCCACTGTTCCTCATCCTGCCAGTCCTTTATATCTAGGAAGCAGTTGGACAGCTCAGAGCCTCTCGGAGGTGCACCGAATGCAGTAGCTTCAGTCAACTGCAGTTTTAGTCAGCTGCAGCAACCCAATGACTGCATGTGAAAATCACACAAAAGTGTAGTTTAGTATGACTTGAATGACCTGAGGTGAGCATTGGGCTCAGATGCTTGTCTTCTGGCACAGCCACTACCGGCAGTTTGGGGAAAAATTGCTTTCATTTGTGCTTAGCTTCAGCATCTCATGCGGGACCCAGGTGGCGCTGTGGGTTAAACCACAGAGTCTAGGGCTTGCTGATCAGAAGGTCAGTGGTTCGAATCCCTGCCACGGGGTGAGCTCCCGTTGCTCGGTCCCAGCAGTTCGAAAGCACGTCAAAGTGCAAGTAGATAAATAGGGACCACTCCAGCGGGAAGGTAGACAGCATCTCATCTTGTCCGAACTGACAAACTGGGATAACTGTTAACTGTGGTTTGCTTGAAATGGGCCCACTTGAAATAATTAGGGCTGCATAGCTACTCACTCCTCTCTATCAGGTTTTTGGAAGGACCGCTTGGATGCAATGGTAAGTAAGGGCAGCAGTGCAGTGCAGCTGCTTTTGAAGGGGAGCACTTAGAATCCCATGGGCAATAGCCGCTCAGCACCTGGCACAAAATTACACAGCGCGAGGTGCCCCGACAGCAATAAAGCAACGCAACAAAGTGCAACATTAATCTCTGGCCTAATAATGTTATTAAAAAAATCAAAGAAATATTATTTCCTAAGAACTTGGAAGATTCTGTGTCTGTTCGCTGTCCCAGGCAAGGAAGTTCAGCTGACAGGCAGCTGAATTTATTGTACACTTCTGGCTAGACTACAGTAATTGGCTTCACCCAATGCTCTGAAATAGACCTTGTTGCATGATGCTATATTAAGTTTTCACAGCTTCATCTGGTGTATATTTTTGACATTGCTCTCTCCTTGTTCCCCAGAAGTGCCGTCAATCCATTCCATTCATCCTTGTTTACACACTTTCAGTAAATTACACGGACAAATCACCCCTCCGCAGTGACTCCGCTGCCAGCATGTTTAGCTCTGCATTTACATAAGGGACGTTGAGTTTATAGACTCAACTGGAGAAGATAAAGAGAAAACTAACAAAGTTGTAAAAATGACTGTTCATTAATGCTGCGACAGTGCTCACAATAAAATATTTACTACAAACATTTGCCTCCCTCTTGGTTTAACTGATCTCCCCCTTCTCAGAGTTTTCATCCTATAACACTGATTACCTGACGAAGGCTGGTGATTAACAGAGATAACCTTTGGAGAAAACACCCAACATGAAATTAAAGAAAACGGTTTGTAGGCCTTTCCCTAGTAAATGTAACTAGATATGAAAGAGGAAGCAATTGATTTCACCACTACAGTGGAACCCCGGATTACATACCCCCCGTGTTGCAGACGTTTGAGTTGTAAAGCGTACGCAACCCCCACGCAACCCCCAGATGCACAGAAGAGTTCTGCGCACTTTGCGCGTGCGCAGAAGCGCTCAAATCGTGCTTCTTCCGGGTTTTTTTGTGCATTCATGATATGCACGCCCGCGTTACGTACCACGACCCGGAACGGATCACTTATGTAACCTGGGGTATCACTGTACTACAATCCTGCAGTCGTACTTGACTGGGATTGTGAGTTTAACAAAATGTGTCCATAGCCCTATTACCTTTTTTTAATGCATATCTGGACAACAGATTTGATGCACATTTTATTTACTTAATTGAATTATGGGATTCCCCCCCCCCATGAATACAACCTGCAGCTAAACAGAAGTAAGTTATCAAGAGAATAGTTCTAACACAGACTGATAAACAAGGTCAACACAATAATGTGTCAAAATAAAAAGCTGGACACTCAGTAAGGTTAGTAGCCCTCTGGTCCAACAACATCTGGAGGGCATGATATCGGCTCATCCTATTGGTATTTTATTTACATTCATACATCAATAACCCCATCCTGCCACAATCAGCAAACCACACAGGACATAAAATCGAGCAGCCCCATTTTGAGACTCTGGCTGAGCTATTATCTGCAAAGACCCTAAATCATAGAATTCTAGAGTTGGGTCCCAAGGGTCATCTATGCAATGCACAAGAATCCTTGAACCACCAACCTTCTGGTTAACAGCCAGATGCACCACAGGAGGGTTTGAATGGATGCAAATACATTTAAATGACAGAAGTTCTTAAAGAAAAGGGCGACTTTAAACACACACAAACGTCTCCGCTTCATGCAAAACAAAAAACAACAACACAATTTTGTATCTGGCAACATCAGTTTCACAGCCCTTCGTTAGCCCTTATGAAGGAAAAGGCAAATGGTATTTTTAAGGTCTCATAACATGTGTCAGGTGCTGGAGAACTAGGACAACACAGGTAAATTCATGTTTCTTACATTCTTTAAAAAAATATTCAGATGTACTACTTAAGTAAATAGACACCTATAAATGAAGTCACCTGTCTAGACATTATTGACAACATTTTGTAATGTACATGAAGCCTGTCAAAACAGGCCAATTTGTCCTCATATTTCAAAGCCAGAAATCACAACTTATTTCAGATTCATTTCCTGTCAGAAGAAGTCTCAGTGACTCTTTTCTCCCTTCACTGGAAGTTAAATTTTTTTAAAAAACAGAATGAAAACTTTTTTTGTGGTTCCTAATACTGCGTTCTTGGAGATGGGGTGGGAAGGATAACACCATTTTCCTTGCACCAATAATCCATTTTAGATCCAAACAGCAACAGAATTATGCCTGTAATCTACTGATTAGCACAGCGCTTAGGATGTGCTGCAGCCATTCATACAAAATTTATGTACACATTGGTATGCTAAGGCTATGAAGTGCTGACAGAGGAAGTCATGCTAAGCTACTGGATGTTGAAAATGAGGATAACAATAAAATATTGAAAATTAATAAAACAATGTCCAATTTATTGAGGGCTAAACAGCATGTTAGTGCAGTCCAGGATGCTTACTGTGCATTCAGCTAAGGGAGAAAGTGGGCCATAAATTTGTTTAAAAGGCAGACTAAGTGTGCTTGAGAGGTTTAAATACTTACAGTATACTCTGAGTGTTTGGGTGTTCAAGGTAGCCTTTGAAAGAAAAAACACAAGTGAGAAAACTAATGCCCTTTGGCATTTAAAAAAACAAAAAAACATGTATTTTTAAAGTTTGTAAAACTACAAGGGCGTAGTTGCCAGGATAGATAGCATTGGTCCCAAAGAAGCTTTTCTTTTTAGCAACACAGATAGACAGACCTTAGATTGACTCCATCAATTGGCCAAGCAAGTGGAAAAACTTCTGCCTTCATCAATCTATGTGGCAACTCAATCAACAGGAATATTTCCAGGGGAAACAGAAAACCTCCTTGGCTTTACATTTACAGTTGTACCTCGGAAGTCGAACGGAATCCGTTCCAGAAGTCCGTTCGACTTCCAAAACGTCCAGAAACCTAGGCGCAGCTTCCAATTGGCTGCAGGAAGCTCCTGCAGCCAATCAGAACCATGGAACCCATGTTGGACGTTTGGGTTCCAAAGAACGTTCGCAAACCAGAACACTCACTTCCGGGTTTGCGGCATTCAGGAGCTAAAACGTTCAAGTCGCTAGGCATTCAACTTCCGAGGTAGGACTGTACTGATATCCCAATTTTACACTGTTTCCAGCCTTGGTTTACAGGTTAATATTCAGTGCTTTTACCTGGCAAAGCCAGGAGTCAATGTAAGACTCAGCAGTTCCACTGGCTGTTTGACTTTCCCCAATTACCAGGTCAGCACAAGTCCCTCTTAGCACTTCTTATTTTGAAAATTAAGCACTGATGCAAGTGCAGAGGTCTCTTGTATAGCCATATAAAATCATCCCTATCACACACATCATTTCCCACACAATTCCCCAATTATCACGTGCCAAAGGAAACAAACAGGTACTGTAGACACCTAAATGAAACTCCCAGTTTCATTTTTAAAGTTTACTGAAGATCTTGTTCTTATTCAATTTCTCAATTTTCTGTCTGACAACTTTGTTAGGTCCTTTCCAATCTGGCTTTTGTACTTGTCACTCCACTGAATCTGCTTTTACTCACATCTTCCATGATCTCTTACTTGCTAAATCACACGCTCTTTGCTTTTTTAAAATTTGATTTAACTCCAGCTTTTGAAACCATTGATCCAGCTATACTCTCATCATCACGTTCTCTGGGTACATTTTTTGTTTCATTCTTATATCTTTTTTTCTGTATCTATTAACAGTGATTCTCCATCCCTCCTCACATTTATTTTTTTAACTGGAGTTCCTCTTGGATTCTTCTTTTTATTCTCATCTTCTCGGGGCAATTCTTTTTTTTTTTTTAATGTTATCAATTGTTATCACTTTTGTGACGATGACCTTCAGCTGTACTTTTATTCTTCCGATCTTGGTCTTCCTTCTCTAATATTTCTGTCTCTTGTTGCTCTATTAAGTGTCAAGCTAAATGTTGGATTATTATGTTGTCTCCTGTCTTCACTTTTGTTAAGAAGCAATATCTCTGTATTCTGACACCCTGGGTCAAATTGCAGGATTTGTGAAGATATCTTAAGTTATATCTCTCTGCATGAGAGGGATCTGGATGTGTATGTGCTTTCAGGTCTAATCACTCAGAGGTCCTGGAGTTCTTTCTCTTTCTTTCTGCTGTGGCTGTCTCCTTGCTTTCTGTGGAGCGATTTAGATAGCAGGCATCTTTTTCTGTAGTGTATCTAGCACACTGTCATCTAGATCTGGGGTAGGAAACTGATGGCCCACCAAGTGTTGTTGGACTACAACTCCCATCACGCCTTATCACTGACCACGCAGGCTGAGCCTGATGGGAGCTGGAGTCCAACAACATCTGGAAGTCCACAGGTTCCCCACCTGTCACCTGGGCTCCATCTGCGCCACACATTTGAAGCACTATTGTATCACTTTAAGCAGCCATGGCTTTTTGCCTTTGATCCCCTTCCAGCTTTCTGGTGCTATGTGGTTTGTTCAATTTACTGCTATTTGACTTCATAACGTTTGAACTTATTGTGATCAGTAGTAGAAACAGCAGTAAGTAGCTAAATTTGTAACCCGCCTTTCCTCCCAAAGGAGGCCAGGTCAGAGAACAGCAAAACAATAAACAATACAGCATTTTGAAAGTGTTTAAAAACAACCGGGGGTCCTCAAAACTAATCCCAAGGTTGCTAGGAAAAACAGCTTTCAGTCGCCAAATGTCTTGGTGAATGGGAACATTTTAAAATTCTGCTAATCATGGGGGAGGACAGATGCATCTCATCAGGGAGGACATTCTACAAGCATGTAACCACTACCAAGAAGGCCCTGTCAAGGATCACACAGTGGTGGCACCAACAATAGGCCTCCGCTGCTAATCATAAAGTCTGAAATGCTTGCTATTGAAGAAGGTGATCTTTTAGGTCAGGGGTCAGCAAATTTTTTCAGCAGGGAGCCGGTCCATCGTCCCTCAGACCTTGTGGGGGGCAGACTATATTTGGGGTGTGTGTGAATGAATTCCTATGCCCCACAAATAACCCAGAGATGCATTTTAAATAAAAGGACACATTCTATTCATGTAAAAACACGCCGATTCCCTGACCGTCTGTGGGCCAGATTTAGAAGGCGATTGGGCCGGATCCGGCCCCTGGGCCTTAGTTTGCCTACCCATGTTTTAGGTACACAGTTCCCAAGCCATTTAGGACTTAGTTCGCTAGTGCTAACACCTTGAATTGGGCAGCCAGTGCAGCATTTTCAGGATGAGCGACGCATGGTCCCATTGGGCTGGCCCACTCACCAACCCGGCACCTGCATGCTGCACTAGCTGCAGCTTCTAAACCATCTTCAATGGCAGCCCCATGCAAAGGAGAGCATTCTGTGCATTCTGTGACCTAGGTAAAGGTAAAGGTACCCCTGACCATTAGGTCCAGTTGTGGAAGACTCTGGGGTTGCGGCGCTCATCTCGCTTTATTGGCCGAGGGAGCTGGCCTACAGCTTCCAGGTCATGTGGCCAGCATGACTAAGCCGCTTCTGGAGAACAAGAGCAGTGCACGGAAACGGCGTTTACCTTCCCACTGGAGCGGTATCTATTTATCTACTTGCACTTGACGTGCTTTCGAACTGCTAGGCTGGCAGGAGCAGGGACCGAGCAACAGGAGCTCACCCCATCACGGGGATTCGAACCGCCGACCTTCTGATCAGCAAGCCCTAGGCTCTGTGGTTTAGACCACAGCACCACCCGCATCCCTATTCTGAGACCTAGCTATAATCTATTTTGATTATCCAGCTCATGCTGTGCTTTCTCGTCCCCTTTGCAGCCACCGGCAATTCTTGTTGAAGAACAGAATAAAATAAGCCCGTTTCATTTTGCTTCAGTTCTAAGCAGCCCTCTGTTTCCACGCCATGAAATATTATTCCATTCAGGAGGTCTATTTCCTACAAGGCTATGTACTAGGAAAACAACCTTAATTCAAAGAAGGCAGCGGAAATGCTGCTTCGTCCCGCATCTGACATGCCAGCTTCTCCACATGTTATTACCAAACACACTGATGTCTCTGCCATTTATTCTATTAGGGAGGAACCTAGTGCTAAAGAACCTACTGACAACTAACAGGACCAGACCTTTTACCAGAGGCTACAGTCGGGTGTGGGGAGGAGGAGGAGGAGGAAAGATGGGGTAGTGGGGACACACACACACACACACACTTCCTTTCATTCCAGCCAAAACACACCCAGCGCAGATTTCATCAACAGTTTTGCTGACAGATGTATTGCTGTTTTCTTCACATCCTTGCTTGTGGGTTATGCTTCTAATCCCTAACAAGTTCCATCAGGGGCTTGCAAAACTTCAGCTGTTTGCGAATAGCTCACAAAAGACATTTTCACAAAAGGCTTAAACATTCTCCACAGGAAACAGCAAGCTGGGGCAGGGGAAGAGGGGGCGGGGAAAATGTTACAGGAAACCTTATTTACTTATGGAAAAACCTAGCATGGCAATTTCTGTTTTCCATGAATGGCTTTCAGTAACCTCAGGAGAAACAGCAGCTACATATTCAAAGGATAAGGCATTCAAAGGTTTAAGGTACAAGGCATGAAATAATCCTAACAAAATTAGGCCCCCTTACACACACACCCACGCCACCCTCTCTGAGTACCAGTTTGTGCAATCAAGCTCTCATAGTTGTGCATTTGACAAGATTATGAATTGAGCATGTGATCTGCAGCACGGCTATTTACTTATTTTGCTTATAAAGTATCGCAATAATGACAGTAACGTTAATATAATTGTTTGCAACGCTGGACTGTTTTCCCCCTTCCTGCCAAACTCCACTTGATTTATACGTAAGGGGAGGGAGGCGAAGGGAACCAAGAAGCAAATTTCAGCATCAGGGTATGTGAATTACTGCTGCAAACTATCAACTTATATTCACACATGGATTAAGGTGACTAAAGAGGCAATAAAAATCCATTGCCTTCCTGTATTAATAATGCATATTTTATGTTACAAGTTGATTTCATCGACTTTCACCGATGAAAGTGCATTAGCTTTGCCCAAAATACAGATCCTCTCATGCTATTCTTGGGTTTAGAAGCGGGGTGGGGGGTGGGGGTAGAGAAAAAATATCTCATACATATCTATTAGTAAGCAAGCCACCGAGGTGCATAATTATGACTAAACAGATTTGAAAAACATTAAAAACTCATTTTGTCAGCAGCATCATGCCACCAGCTCAATTAGAGCCTAAACTATCAAATCATGTACAAGGGCTCAGTTCATAGCAATAAGTCAAAACGTCAGTGTATACACATGCTGTGTGTGGTATGTAAAATAAACAACTCACCACAGTTCATTATGATGTTAAGGCAGCATGCTAGCTCTGTCAAAAGGCACTAAAAAGCATCCCATTAATAGCCATTATCCTCACGCCCCCATATTGACTACCACTAGCATAGGATAGCAGATCCACCCAAACTTTTATTAGGTATATACAAGTATGGATAGCTCAGTTGGTTAGAACATGGTGCTGATTAACATCAAGGCTGCAGGTTCGATCGCTGTAAGAGACAGCTGCATATTCCTGCATTGCAGGACAAGATGGTCCTCAGGGTCCCTTCCAACTCTATGATTCTGTGGTTCTATGTATTAGAATGATATCCTTTCAGAGTCAAGTCCCACATGAGCTTTGGCTTTTTAAGGAAAGCATTTGAATGGGTGGAGAGCGGGGGGTGGGTGTCGCCATCCAGAGGGGGTCGAGAGGCTAGCCCCCAGCTTCTCCTCAGAGACAGTCTCAAAAGCAAAAGCTATACACAACGGAAGTTTCCAACAATCTGTGCTGGTGTGTAAACAGACATCGTGACACACAACAGTTCCATGTCTGCAACTTAAGGTGGAATGGAATTTTCCCAACAATGGGGTGGGGGGCTTTGATGTTGCCTGTCAACAGTGAATACCTGGACAGGTGTATAGGACACCTGGTGACAATCTTCTCCACTACTGTATTTCTACTTAAATTACAGTAATTCTTTCTAAGTTCGCATCTATACATACAAATAAGCACATGCAAAATTTATGAAATCTGTGTTCTCCTTTGTTCCCCCCCCCTTTTTCCGTAAGTTTTTAATGTTTGTTGCTATACTGTGTTTTTATATGTGTTGGAAGCCTCCCAGAGTGGATGGGGCAACCCAGCCAGATGGACGGGGTACAAATAAGAAAATTATTATTATTATTAATAATAATAATAATAATAATAATAATAATGCACTGCACTGCACTGAAGGGCAGTATGTGTATTTCAAAAATAAGCAAACAAGTGAAAGAAAAAAAAAAGACTAAGCCGAGAGCACATGCTGACAATGAAAGCCGAGGTTGACAAGAATCTACCTTCAAAGTAAACTAAGCTCAGGCTCCAACACAAATGATAATAGCCAGGAGATCTGACATTAAGAATGACACACTTTCCTTAACACGTCCCATTATGCCAGGGCGGCAGAGTCTTTCATTGCTTTCACATAACTAAGTGACCTTTCCCCTGCTGTATGTGCTCCAATACTTCCAATACCAAAGCAAACTAGGGAGAATTAAAGACAAAATATCAGCCTTCACTTTCAGTCTCCCTCCCCATTATCTGTTTCTGTCACACACATTATGGAGCAGCTGTTCGTGGGGTTTTTTTTTTTTTAAAGCACTGTCAAGCTCTCAATGGCCGGCTTGCTCACCAGAAGCCTGTGAGCACTTAATGCAAGTCGCGTTGTGTAACAGAGAGTAACAGAACAACACTACAGTGGTACCTCGGGTTACAAACACTTCAGGTTACAAACACTTCGGGTTACAGACTCCGCTAACCCAGAAATAGTACCTCGGGTTAATAACTTTACCTCAGGATGAGAACAGAAACTGTGCCAGTGGCATGGCGGCAGTGGGAGGCCCCATTAGCTAAAGTAGTACCTCAGGTTAAGAACGGACCTCCAGAATGAATGAAGTTCGTAACCAGAGGTACCACTGTATTCCTAAAAGTCTATCTCCTGCTAAAAGTCTGGAACCTGCTAAAAAAAAAAGTCTTCCTCATAATCGAGTGCAGAATTCCTAATTTTACCTTGGTTTATACCTCGGTTTACACCTCATTTGTGCCTATGTTTTGTTTGGGCTAGTTTATATTTGTATACACATCATTGTTATACAGTGGTATCTTGGTTTTCAAACGTCTCAGAAGTCGAATGTTTCGGTTTTCAAACACCAAAACCCTGGAAGTAAATGCTTCCGTTTTTTAACAGAAGTTGAACGGCATCCACTGAGTGTTTCTCAGTTTTCTTGATTAAATTTGCAGACTGCCTTTTGCGCCTCGGTTTTCAAACGTTTCGGAAGTTGAACGGTCTTCCAGAATGGATTACGTTCGAAAACTGAGGTACCACTGTATTTAACAAAAAATATGGAGGAATAATGAGAACAAATGGCATCATTTGAACCAAAGATTGTCTTCAACTAGCATTTACTCAGATTACCCGGTAGCCCCACTGAAAAGAATGACCATGACTATCTTAAATCCATTCAAGTCTATGGGTCTACTTTGAGTAAAGGTGGGTAGAAGACAACCCCAAGTAAATATATGACATTGTTATATACTGAGTCAGACCACTGATGCATCTAGCCTGGTCTTATGAACTTTCACGAGCAGTGAGTTTATGGGGTGTTAAGCAGAGGTCTCTACTAGTCCTCCTACAGTATGTGAGGTCACTTAAATTGTGGTGGGGAACTTTTGGTCCTCCAGCTGTTGTTGGACTCCCACCAACCTTGATAATTGGAAATGTGAGTAGCGCTGTGGTCTAAGCCACTGAGCCTCTTGGGCTTGCCGATAGGAAAGTCAGCAGTTCGAATCCACGTTACGGGGTGAGCTCCTGTTGCTTTGTCCCAGCTTCTGCCAACCTAGCAGTTTGAAAGCACGCCAGTGCAAGTAGATAAATAGGTACCAATGCGTCGGGAAGGTAAACGGTATTTCTGTGAGCTCTGGCACTCGTCACGATCCTCTGTGTGCCAGTAGTGGTTTAATCATGCTGGCCACATGACCCAGAAAGCTGTCTGTGGACAAACGCCAGCTCCCTCGGCCTAAAAAGAGAGATGAGCGTCGCATACCATAGTAACCTTTGACTGGACTTAACAGTCCGCTGCCTTGGGATGCTGCAGGTTGGAATCTCATAACATCTGGAAGGCCACAGGATTCTTGCGCCTGAGTTAAATGTATATCCTTCCTCTCTTCTCTCTCTCTTTTGGGGGGAGGAGGAAAGTAAGAAGCAAGGTTGGTTAGTGGAATCACAAGTCTCCAGCTACTTTGGTGGGAATGGGCTTTCATCGGTATAAGAGCAGCTGGTAAGTGGCTTCTAGCTTTACTGTTCACATTACATTGTAAGTGGAGTGCCCAATAGACACCAGACCCACTTCTTTCCCTCACTCTCATGTAATTTTATTGCTTGGAAAGATCAATGCAACAAATTATAAGGCATATTTGAAGTCACTATTTGATCAGATATGAAATATTTCATGACTGGTAAAAAAAAAAGCATCTTTATGTACTACTGCATCTTGTTCTATTAAGCAGCCATTGGCAGTATGAATGAGCCGAGCAGCTCTAACATTGAGAATATCTGCCCTTTGTCTATAGCATGCAATCTATTTTCATTCATTTTCTTTACAGACTTAAATGAGCAGGTGTAATTCGGTTTAGATAATGCATCACAGCTGCAGTAGGCAGGAAAGAATGGAAGAAAGTAATTGTTCCTGAAAGGAGGATACAAATGAATCAAATGTGTCGTATTTCTGCAATTCAACTTGGAATTTCTCTCTGTCAACTAGGATGGAGTATGCATAGCAACAAATCTTCCCCCATTACAACTGTGTTTCAGTGAAGTAAAACACAAGGTTGAATGAATGAATGAATGAATGAATGAGTGCCCTTCTCACATCTAATGACAGAATGAAGGGTGTCCCCCCTGTTTTACCCTTCTATGACTTTTTTTCTTGTTACAGTAAACAGAGCCACATTAATTTCCACTGAGACTGTATCAACCGCTAATCTGTCTAGTTTTTGGATTTGTCCCTGTAGGACTTCAGGTTGCAAGCTGTTTCTGGTAATGTCTTCCTCATGTTTACTCAAATGCAGAGATGTACTGAAGTGCCCTTGGGCATATTTAAATGCATTGCAAAATGCTTCAAGTAGGGTAGGCGTCCCCTTGCCAGAACTATGGCTTAGCATGAATGCGCAAATCATGTAGTTTCCAGGCTAGGAGACTATGGCCACAGTGCTCTTCCTTCATTGTCCCGCTGCGACACTACCATGGTTTGGCTTAGTGTGTCATCTGAACCTGGTTTGTCATGGTTTGTCTCCTCCGGAAAAACCAAGCCACAAATCAAGAACAAATCTTAGTTACAGCTTATGGTTTGTCCTTTTCCAGACAAACCACAAATCCAGGTTAGGAGGACATCAAAAACATGGTGCAGCCTGGCAGGAGAAGGGCCAGGGGAGAAGCAGTAGCTGTGATCTCTATTCCAGGGATTTGCATAGTCACCTGTTCTCATAAAGGGTTATGTGAAAACTGGGTCATGGTATATATTACCATTCAGCTCCCCGGGTGGTATATCTACCAGTAAAAGGGGCAAAGTGGGATGAGCAATGCAATAATAAAGAGAGGAGGACTCAACAGTGCTGTGAAAATTATTTACTAGGCCCAAGTCAAATCCTTTGCCTCTTCCTCAGGTGCAATGTGCTTAATCCATTCAGCAGATAACTAAGACTATCCTCTAGACAAGTGGTAAGTAAGCTTCAACCCTCCCTATGCTGCTGCAACTGCCTCCCATCATCCCTGGCTATTGGGCTATGATGGCTTGGGCAGATGTGAGCTGGAGTCAAGCGACTACCGAGCCAAGCAGATAAGTAACTATACAAACTTTAGAAGACACCTGAAAGCAGCCCTGTATAGGGTTTGTTTTTGTTTGTTTGTTTTGAGAAGCGGGTGGCGCTGCGGGTTAAACCACAGAGCCTAGGGCTTGCCAATCAGAACGTCAGCGGTTCGAATCGAAGGTAAACGGCATTTCTATGCACTGCTCTGGTTCGCCAGAAGCAGTTTAGTTGTGCTGCCCACTTGACGTGGAAGCTGTCTGCGGACAAACACCAGCTCCCTCGGCCAGTAAAGCAAGATGAGCGCCACAACCCCAGAGTCATCCACGACTGGACCTAATGGTCAGAGGTCCCTTTACCTTTTTATAGGGTTTTTAAAAATCTTTAATGTTTATTGTTGGAAGCCGCTCAGAGTGGCTGGGGCAACCTAGCCAGATGGGTGAGGTATAGATAATATAATTATTAGTAGTAGCAGCAGCAGCAGTATGGAATAGGAGGTCCCTATTTTCATTGGAAAAATGTTGAAGGGTATGAAACAACACATAGAAGGCCACAAGTTTCCCATACCTGAGTTAAAAGTATATTTATCCCCTCCTTTAAAAAAAGGGGTGTGTGTGTGAAGGAAGCATTGTTGGTCAGTGGCATCACACTGGTTCACAGACAGCACAGCCAGTTTCTGCTATAAAAACACATCTGATGTAAACTGGCTTCCCCTGAGCACAATCCTGGAGAAAAGTTAGTTAGTTAAATGCACTTCTACAAATTATCTGTAGTGTTGGAGGTGGTATATGCCTCTCAAAGCTAGCTGCTGGGAATCACAAGGTGGGGAAGCTCTATTGCAGTCAGGTCTGGCTTGGGGATTCACCATAGTGATCCAGTCACGTGATGGCGGACTAGCAGAGTCTTTTATCATACCATCTTCATTACTCACAGGATCCTCAGTCTCACCACAGTCCTCTGCTTCTTTTCACCAGCAGCATCGAGGAAGGGGAGCTCAAACGAAAGCCTTATATTTCCCGATAGCTGCATTATCCCTTCCTCTTTTGTATCTCTACACAGCTATTAAAATTGTTTGCTGCCTCTTTCTGAAGATAAATCTGCTTTGTTACCTCAGCCCACTTCACTTGTCACATGATTTATTCATTCATTGCATTCAACATTTGGGAACAGAAGCCCACAAATCTAAGCAACCCTTTGTAGGAGTAAGCACTACCAAACGCACCGGGACTTACTTCTGAGTAAACATGTAGTATGGAATTGTGCTGTAAAGTCAGAGAAATTTATATTCTGGGTTTTTGTGTGTGTGTGTTTTTAATCAATGAACACTAATAACATATTTGTAGTATTGATCAACAGTTTTCATACTACTGCGGAAAGTCAGGAAAGTAATGTGGGATCATTAATGACAATGTACATGACTAGCGTGTAAATTGCCCGGAAGGAAGAAAAACACAATTGGTGAGTAATCATGCTCCTAACCACCTATAAAAACATACACACACAAACACACACACACACACACAAACTGCTCTGCAATCCAAGGGCTCATCAACTGCATACATGTTTAACTTCGGGAACACATGGTGCTACAGAACCATTCAATCTGGGACAAAGCTCAGTTGGTACAGCATGAGACTCCTAATCTCAGGGTCGTGGATTCAACCCCCACATTGGGCAAGATTCCCACATTGCAGGGGGGGTTGGACTAGATGACCCTTGTGGTCCCTTCCAATTCTATAATTCCAATGGGCCCAAAATATCATACCATATACAGAAGCTGATTCAGTTCAACGGTTGCAGTATTGTGCTTGCATGTTTGGGAAGCAATCCATTTCTGCAATAGCTGCATATGCACACTATGGTCCACGTGGACATTATGCTCTAGAAGTGTAGCTTGCAATGAAACATTGCAGGTGGAGTGCTTTTGCTCCTGGCTAGAAACCTGCTCATTTATAGGATACCCTATGCCATTTCCCCCCAACACACGTATGCCTTCAACAGTCAGCAATCAATTGCCCCAAGGCAACTTAGTCATCACTAGGCTGATTTGAGAGGGTTCCCCCAATATCCCCCTTCTCTAAATATTGATATGTACTTCTGCAAACCTAGGAGTTCCTGAATGCCTGCTGATACCCCCTACTTGTGAGTGGATCCTCAGTTGTGCACAAAGCACATGGGTTGTGAAATTGAACCAAATGTTCTTAAGGGAGGACTGAAATTCTCAAACAGTTCAGGAAAAGCTAAAAAATAAATAAATTCAAAGATATATCAGAAAATTCATTCTGAGCAATTCAGCTCAGCTCTAATTTATTTAAATTTATGCAGGTTGCATGTAGGTTGAAGACAAACTTTAACATTCCAGTTACAGGTAGGTATCCGTGTTGGTCTGCCATAGTCAAAACAAAATAATAAATAATTAAAAAAATCCTTCCAGTAGCACCTTAGAGACCAACTAAGTTTGTTCTTGGTATGAGCTTTCGTGTGCATGCACACTTCTTCAGATACACTGAAACAGAAGTCACCAGACCCTTATATATAGTGGGAGGGTGGGGTGGGGTTTGTCTCAGGAAGGTAATAGGAGATGGGTGATTGACTCAATGGGTACGTTAAACCTGTTTGCCATACTAATTGCAGTTGTTAACTAATAACTAATTGCAGTCATTAACAGCCGCCAACAGGTTTACCATACCCATTGAGTCAATCACCCATCTCCTATTACCCTCCCAAGAAAAACCCCACCCCACCCTTCCACTATAGGCTATATAAGGGTCTGGTGACTTCTGTTTCAGTGAATCTGAAGAAGTGTGCATGCACACAAAAGCTCATAACAAGAGCAAACTTAGTTGGTCTCTAAGGTGCTACTGGAAGGAATTTTTTTATTTTTTATTTTGTTTTAACATTTCAATAAGGGAGCTACACCAGCTACTCTTGGAGGCAGCACCCTGTGAAACCACCCTGGGGGTAATTTTATTATTAAAAGGCAGCCTAGAAATGTATTAAATACACAATAATAATTAAACAAGATTATCACAGAGAGACCAAACTCAACTCTCCATGCCTTTCTCTTTCTCAGCCTTGTTCAAACTGCACTCTCTCTGTCTTGTCTCTTCATATGCAGACTCCTTGCTCACCCCACCCCAGCTAGAAGGGAGAATCTGGCTGAATCATCTCTTCTGACCATCTAGCCTTCTTAGCTCCCACAGAGACACATCATTGGAACATCACAAGCTATCAACACTCTTTTATCAACTCTTAAGATGCTAGCTGGGTATTGCTTCAGGGCAATCCACACCAATAGTCTTACTCACAGGAATCTGATAGCAAACCCAAGGTAGCAGTTGAAAGGATAATAGCACAGGTGAAAGTGGATTGATAGCATGCTAATAGAGACTTTAGGTCTGGCCTGAACTGTAGAGTTGCTCTGTTCAACAAATCCTCTGAATGCTTGGAAGAGAGGCAGTACACATTTTCAGCGTGAGATGGAGAAATCCTCACTTTGTGAATCGTACTGACCCATTTGTCGGATACTGCCTTCAAATGAAAGTGACCAGCATTACCCATGTTACATACTGAGTGTTCAATGTTTTATGAAACGTCTGTATTTGAATGGTGTCTCTTTTATTGTAAGCTGCCATGAGAAATTTTAAAAATAAGATGGTGAACAAATGAAACTATTATTATTACTACTACGACTACTACTTGCAAGATAACAATAAACCCAATCTACATTTAGTTAGAAGTTTCAGCTGTGCTTTAATGGGTTTACTCTTGTGTAAGCTTGCATAAGACTGAAGCCTGAAACTTCAGAACTAACTTATTATGTTGGGAAAGATGGAGGGCACAAGGAGAAGAGGGCGACAGAGGATGAGATGAAGCAACTAGCATGAGTTTGGCCAAACTGCGGGAGGCAGTGGAGGATAGGGGTGCCTGGCGTGCTCTGGTCCATGGGGTCACGAAGAGTCGGACATGACTGAACGACTGAACAAATGTCAGTGTTTCTGAAAAATCCATTCACACAGGAAAATAGATGATGAAGCTAAGGACTTTTGTCAGGCTCATCATCAGCACCCATCAGCTCTGCACAGAACACACCTTTCATGGGGTTTGGGGTAGGTATACATCTGATCTAGCACTTGGGTCAAATTAACTTTGGACTCTTCCAGCTATATTATGATCCACACAAATACCGTAAATCATTGAGGAGGGGGAATCACCCGCAGTCTAGCCTCTGTTGGCTTGAGATTTTTTGTTTGTTTACTCAGTGGGGCTAATTATGTATGTGTTGACAACTGTACTGCAACTCAGGTGAACCACAGAAAATAAATAGCCAGTTTCTCTTGGCCCATAGAGGCCTAAGCCAACCTCAATCCACACTTTTACTCCAACATGAATTTAGAAAACATGAAAGAAAGGTTAGTATAAAGTCAGAGGAAGTCAATTTAACTTTTAACATTCCTTAGATGCACCAAAGGTCACACTTGTGTAGTTCAATTCAATTTTCTATGGATTCTTTTAAAGATGTATATGGAAGAGGCTTCATTGAGTTCCCAGCATGAGGCAAAGAAAATGCAGACAATATGAATTGGCGCCATAATCTTGTTTGTTCTTGGAAAACTATTTTCTAAATGTGTAAGTAAACAACAAAGACCCTTAGAGGACCACATGGAATACAATCTATGATCTAATATAAATGTTTTGCTGAGCCCTAGCATAAAAAGAAAATTGTGCCTTGGGATTTCTTTACATAGCTGTAACACTTCCTTTTTCTCTCCATTGGTGGTACTGGCATTTTAATATCCACCAGGCAAGTCTATAGGCTTATTAGAACCAAAACACTAATGATAAAGGTTTACAATAAAGAGATAAAAAGGGAAAGGAGATTATAAAACAAAGGACAAAACGGAGGAGAAAGATTACAATGCATGTGGTATAATATTGGTGGTGGAGAAGCAGTACCACAGGCATGTTTTAATATAATAGGACAAAGCTTTTCCAATAGATGCAGAATGACTTCAGATTTACTTTCAAACAACATTCCTGCTAGTTAATCTTTCAACCTTGTTCAACTGCTAACAGGATTTTAAAGCTCCAAAACAATAATCTTGAATATACGCTTATCTTTTTCTCCCAGGAAAAGCAACCAAGAATTAACAATGCACTCTAAAGTGGATTCAATTGGGCATGTTAAAGGTGCATCTTTTAATTTTGGAGTGTATTTGCTATCAACAGGCGAGAGCGTGCTGCATGTGTACAATGAAAGAACAATATTCAATTTCATCTTTGCCTTAAGCAGATCAGTAGGAATCTACTGACAATTTCGGCATATAAAACTAATTCCAACAGGAAAGCACAGTAGAGTCCTTTTATAAAATTGTGTTCTATAGATTCCAGTAGATTCTGCATTGAATGCACCAGGTTGCTAATTATAAGGTGTCTTAAAAAGTCCCCCCCAACATTTTGTAATAATAATGTTGACCCTGGTATAACCTGACTCTGCAGAGGCAGTGCAATGCGGAATTGCTTTATATGGTGCTTTGGCTCTCTGTGGCTGACAGTAATCACAGTGACTTTGTTCCAGGTTAACACCAGAGCCTGAAATGAATGGAATGTAAATAACCTGCAACAAACATCTTCCATTGATTCAGTGTTACATAGTCATGACTAACTTCAGCTGAGTTGAGGCAATTAGCTCTTTTCCAGCATGATGATCCAGTTTTCAGGAAGCACACGAGGAGGCAGGAGTGGAAACTAGTCCAAACTAGTCTTTTCACATTCCAAATTAGTAAGGGTGTTTGTGATGGCATGGAGGAATTTGTGTGATGGCAAACGAACAACTTGCAGCCACAACCAGCCATTCAAAGTACCTCATGTTTTGTGGCCCACAAACACCACTTGAATTTTATTGATCGTGATTGCCAGATGAAGAGCGTACACAAAAAGGCCTCAACCATGAATAACATTAAACAGACAGATTTTTTTCCTTTGACATAAAGCAGTATAACGGAATATTACCTGATGTGGCTGTGAACTTGACCATCTGCTATATGAGGGAGCACCTGAAGTCTTGTTGGTTGTGGACTTCTTGAAAAAAAAGGAAAAGCATAATTATTATTATTACTACAACAACAACAATACTTTCTTACAGCCTATACGTCTGACTGGGTTGCCCCAGCAACTCTGGGCATCTTCCAACAGAATATAAAAAGACATAAAGGAACATCTGACAAATAAATTATTATTATTATTATTATTAAAACTTCCCAATACAGCATGTCTATGAAAAGTCATATAATTGCTTAACTCTTGGATATCTGATGGCAGGGCATTCCACAGGTTGGGAACCTCTCCTAAGAAGCCCTTCTGCCACTTCACTTCTCACAGTGAGGGAACCACCAGAAGGCCCTCGGAGCTAGATGCTTGATATAATTAAGCTTTCATGGATTTCCATAGACCTCTGTGCCCTTAACCACAGCAAAAAGACCGATACTGATTAATTGGAAAAATAAAAACGCAGCTCCCTTCTACGATTGGATTGAAGACTTACACAAACACGCAACATATGAACAACTTGCATATAAACACAGACTTGCCATGGAAAAATTCTATGATATTTGGAACCCATTCTTACAAATGCTGTAATAAGTTAAGATCTGGTGAAGTACAATAACAACTTTGTAAAGTAAAGAAATAAAAAAAAAGCTTTCATAGATTTCTTTAGTTTCACCACTGTTCTAGGTCAACATAAATCTAGAGTTATGGGATCACAGCACACAGTGGATCAAGGCAATATTGTCAAAGTGCTTGTGAAGACAGGGGTAACCCTTGGGCCTCAACAATATGGAAGCAGCACTCTTGCCTGCCTAATCAAGTGCTATCCTCCTATAACCAAAATAATGTCTTCCATTTATCAGAGACACTAGTTTTGGTTTTGTATTATTCCCTTGCTTGCAGTTGCAGTGCATTCTGAAGGTAGGTCTGTTGGTGTGGGGGAAACTGGTAGGACAGGAATACACCACTGAATCTACATGCTCCGTGCCTTTTTATAGATGATCAAAACACAAGTGACAGTTTTAATCCACTAAGAGTAAGATTAAGCCATGGATATTTGGAAGATGACACCATGGCCTGCTTTCAATGTATACTGAGAGGTGCATGGTATGCTGGAGGAAGGGATGAAAGACCCTGTAATTGGGAGCAATGTTATTAAAGGAATAGAAAATTCTACCAACACCACAACATGAAACAGGGATGGCTGAATCGGTCAATTTCAGCCCCCTGTTTTTCCTTTTTTCCAATCTTAATTTTGGTTCTCCACATTTCCACATGAGTTGCAATATTTTTTATTAATTTAAAAACTCCTTATGAAAATTCACCAGTATTTATACATATACCGTATAGACATTTTTGTAAAGCTATTCACCTAATTTATGCCAACGTTTGCATGTTTATGCACACTTTACCCTAATATGTACATTCGTATACACATCACTCAGCTAAAGAACTGCACTGCAGAATCTGGAGAACTTCAAAGGACTGCTGTGTTTTGGTTCACATACTGTTATGAAACCTGTGAATTGGGTAGGTTTGCCTTCAAATGTGAACAGAATTGAGTTTCTCCCCCATCTGTAACCAGGAAGCAGGTGAATAATTTGCTTACTAGAATACCTTATTTCCAGATAAACTGGCTACCCCACAGCCATTCAGGAATAAAACCAAAGTGTAGCCCAGATAAAGAGATGCTTCTGAAGTCTCATTATACATTGACTGAAACACGTATGAAGGAAGAAGGGTGAGAGAAATGCTTGCTCTGAGGCCCTTTTATTGGGGCCATATTTGCACCATCCATTTAAAGCACAATGATACGATACCACTTCAAACAGTCACAGCTTCCCGATGCTGAAAGTTGTTGGGGAACTCCTGTTCCCTCAGCAGAGCTACAATTTCCAGAGTGGTTTAACAATCAATCCTTTTTCCCAGGGAACTCTGGGAATTGTTGTTCTGTGAGGGGAATAGAGCTCTCCAGTCGACACTGCAAAAAGCAGCAATGTAGTTCAGAAAGCAGGCACATTAATCCACTTGTAATAACCTGTTTTCTTGTTGCTATTTTTCCTGATATTTAAAAAGGCACTCATACGCTTCATTCCATTTTATACCAAGGCTCCATTATATACTGTCTTTTATAAGCACTAAAGGCCTTGAAGCCACTATTAGTGTAAAATACTGCTGTATTACAGAATTATTAATATGGCAACTGCCTCCCTTTAATCCAAATTACTTTAATTAAAAAGATAAAAATTTAAAAAGCTCCAGACAGCTCCTTACTAATGAAACCATCAGAATACAAAAGAATGTTTAAACAGTGAGCTGGATGGTTGGGAAAAAAGTAGATTCCTTCAGAGATTGCTTTAAGAAAATACGGCAGTTTGTTGAAAAAAATGTAACTTCCAGAAAAGCATGAACAAAGGATAGAGAATTCAAGTAACCTACCCCCAACAGAACACATTTTGGAAAAAAATCTTCTAGTAACACTTCATATTTTGATTTCCAGCATCAAAGCACAATCTTGTTGAATATTTTGAGGAAATGTAGATTCCAGGTAAATGCAAACAATAATAAGTTCATATTTTTTCCTGACTATGATTTGGTTACCTAACTTATGGTGCAATCTGATACAATATCTACTGAAAAGTAAGTCCTATTGACTTCAGTGGGGATCACTTCCTGGTAAGGAGATAACACCCAAACTTTTTCAACAGTTAGTGAATTTCTTTTAATCTGCTTTATACTAAGAACTGTGATCAGTGAGTTTCCTTTTCTATTAATCTGTGGTTTTGTTTAACGGCTGTGTGGCGTTCGTCACTTTTGGTTCCCAAATACTTACTTGCTTAGGTTTATTTCAGCTTTAAGCTCATATACAAAATAACACACAGTATTAGGTAATTACAACCAGTAATATATATATATAAAACATGGCTAAAACTTTCAAAATTCATGTAGCATTCCATTTCGCCTCTTATAAGAGAACACAGAAGTTAAAAATCTTGCCACTTGCAAGGATACGGTCAAATCAGTATCTTTTGGTTCCCAAATAATATTTGAAACAAACAAACAAAAAAATAATATCATAATAGAATGGATTTAATACCAAGAGATTCCAGGGAAGGAGTAGAACACTGAAAAATTAAACCTCAAGAAACTCATGCTAACAACAAGCAAAATAGGATGTGGTTGAGTTGCTTCTCCTATGCATCAAAAGGGTATGCTGGTTAGCCGCACCCCCTGCCACCTAAGGGTGACTTGTGGAAGTCAGTTTGTGGTTCACCACACCTCAACCAGTGTGATGTATCATCAGAGTATGCAGAACCCCAACAGAGTCCTCAGATAATTCCTGCTTCCAGCAAACGGCTTCTTCCAGAGTCCCTGGTTAACGGAAAAAGTCCCCTCCCGCACAGATCAACGTAAAAAGGTGTTTATTGTCTTCAGACTCAAGACAAAGCTAATCATCTATTATAGACCAAGAGAACATGGGTGGTGCTGTGGTCTAAACCACAGAGCCTCTTGGTTTTGCTGATCGGAAGGTTTACAGTTCAAATCCACACGACAAGGTGAGCTCCCATTGCTCTGTCCCAGCTCCTGCCAACCTAGCAGTTCGGAAGCATACCAGTGCAAGTAGATAAACAGGTACCGCTGTGGTGGGAAGGTAAACGGCATTTCCGTGCCCGCTGGTTTCCGTCACGGTATCCTGTTGTGCCAGACACGGTATAGTCATGCTGGCCACATGACCATGTCTGTGGACAAACACCGGCTCCCTCGGCCTGAAAGCGGAGATGAGCGCCGCAACCCCATAGTCGCCTTTGACTAGACTTAACCATCCAGGGGTCCATTACCATTACGTTTTCCTATAGACCTTTATTCTGGTCTTCAAAGTAAAGATACATATGTACAGAGAGAGCTACTAACACTATCAGTGTGCTAGCTAACTGCTGTGTAAAAAAACCCAACAACAACTCACAGTCTCTTCCCATGACTCTCACAGATTCAGAGTCAGATCCTGACAACAAACAGGACGGCATCAGGACATGCAACAGGACCTAATGAAAGCAATGCCCAGGAGACAATTATACCAGTCTCTACATTCCTCAACCAATGGGAAAGTGAATGACTGAACAAGTCATACACTAAACCTCTCTGGGGTTGCTATGTTAACCCAGTGTACCCAGCACCCTTATTTCAGAACTTGGTGGATGTGCTCCTCAAGACATGAGGCCAAGCACTGTGTAATTTAAACCACTGTTCACATTGCACCATCATGCAGCTGCCAGCATTACAACTGTGCATTTGACTGATGTATGAAGAAGCTTAGCATGCATACATTGGTCTGCATCTATTTCAGACTTATCTGTTGTATATAATGTACTGTAAAAGGTAAAGGGACCCCTGACCATTAGGTCCAGTTGCAGATGACTCTGGGGTTGCAGCACTCATCTCGCTTTATTGGCCGAGGGAGCCGGCGTACAGCTTCTGGTGAACCAGAGCAGCGCACGGAAACGCCATTTACCTTCCCGCTGGAGTGGTACCTATTTATCTACTTGAACTTTGACGTGCTTTTGAACTGCTAGGTTGGCAGGAGCTGGGACCGAGCAATGGGAGCTCACCCCGTCATGGGGATTCGAACCGCCGACATTCTGATCGGCAAGCCCTAGGCTCTGTGGTTTAACCCACAGCGTCACCCACATCCCATATAAAGTGCTGAGGAGGGGTTAAAAGGAAAAGGTACTATTGTGGGCAGTAATATCAAAGATAACTTTCGTTTTGCAGGAATCAGTGCAACAAGAAAAGGAACAGATACGGATATGCCAGTCATTTTTTTTTAAAAAAAATCCATTCATTATACTTATTCCATCAAAATTCATCAGTTCAGAGTCTCTATGGAGCTGCGGGATTGAGCTTTGATGGTCTGAGTATAATGAATGGATTTATGGGAGTATAGCATCTCATTGGCAATGAATATCTACAGATATGTTATATATCTGTTGAATTTTTTTACCAGCAAATAACCATTGAGATGTTCAAATCATTTATTACTGATGGGATAAAGGGGGGGAAGGGGGGATCCTCAAACTGGTTGAATTCCTGTCAAAATTTGTTGATTAGCATTTTCAGACTTCCATTCTTTCCTTTCCTTTTCAAGGTATTACATTTTATTTGAAAGCAAGATTATTTAGTACACCATTTTTATTCAAAGCAAACTAGAAAATGAGACAGGAAGTTATAGTGGATGGTCATATGTGTGGGTCTTTCATTTCATAAAATAAAAAAGCTATTGTTATCAGCAGGGAAAGCCCAGGTGGTAGAGCATCTGCCTATCCGATCACAATGCCTCAAGTTCAATCCCTGGCTAGAAGTCTGGAGAGTCCCTCTCAGTCAACAAAGACGGTACTGAACTAGACGTTGAAGATGGAGGAGATATTAGTCCTATCGCATTTGCACTTCCCAAACCAATAAGCAAACTGAAACAGAGTTATCCTTTGACATTCAAGCTTCTCCAAATTTTGTGATGCAATTTTCCTACCCAAAAATGTCCACAAAAACACATATATTAGTGAATATAAAGCCCCAAAACTACATTATAACAGGGGTAGTTAACGGTACTTCCAAAAACTGAGTAAAATTGTGTGAAAGAATTGATGGAAATGTGCTTTAAAATGCATAGAAGTTTCCATTAATATTTTTTTTGGGAGGGTGCATATGTAGTGTGGATATGGAGTGAACTGCACATTAGGTTGAAAAAAAAATCGACAAATTCATCCATTTCTACTAGATTGGCAAATGATTTGGTATAAGGCAACTTCCTGTATTCCAATGAAATTTATTCCAGATCACGTCTGAGTTGTTAAAGGTCAACGATGAAATGTATTTTAGGGTGGAGTAGACAATCTTCTACACTGCCATACTGCAACAACTGGCTACATGAGCCTCCACAATGATCACCTTACAACAATTCTAATGGGATCTCGTTAAACAGGTAAATGAAGAAGCATCCATGGGGTAAGTTCTCAGTTAAGAAATAATATGCATGTTTCCTCAGAAGTAATTCAGCAGGACTTACTTCAGAGTAGACATGGATAGGATTGCAAGTAACTAACTCCCATCAATTTCAATGCCACCTATTTTTGCTTATGGTTCCTCAGAGCCACATGGCCAATAAACTTGCTTATACGGCCACAACTTTCCCCATCTGCCTTACAAGCTACAAAAATAAATAGAATCGCATATAAAATAAGATGGCAAAATAGTGATAGTCCTACTCTGAAGGGTAAGACCATAACCAATGGATTCAAGTTACAAAAAAGGAGATTCCAACTAAACATCAGGAAGAACTTTCTGACAGGATGAACTGTTCAATGGTGGAGTGGACTCCCTCGAGAGGTTGTGGAATCTTCTTCAGTGCATATTTTTAAGCAGAGGTTGGATGGCTATCTGGCATGGATGCTTTAGTTGAGATTTCTGCATTGCAGGGGTTTTGACTAGATGACCCTCAGGGTCCCTTCCAAATCTACAATTTTAGGATTCCATTCTTAAGGAAATCAGCCCTGAGTGCTCACTGGAAGGACAGATCCTGAAGCTGAGGCTCCAATACTTTGGGCAACCTCATGAGAAGAGAAGACACCCAGGAAAAGACCCTGATGTTGGGAAAGATTGAGGGCACAAGGAGAAGGGGACGACAGAGGACAAGATGGTTGGACAGTGTTCTCGAAGCTACGAACATGAGTTTGACCAAACTGTGGGAGGCAGTGGAAGACAGGAGTGCCTGGCGTGCTCTGGTCCATGGGGTCACGAAGAGTCGGACACGACTAAACAACAACAGGATTCCAACTGATTTTTTTTCTTCAAGACAGCTACACTATCCAGTTTCATTGGGTAGCCTAAAAATTATACATAATACAATTCACTCTGTTTCACGGCATTCAATTAATCTGCACAACAACCTGCAAAATAATTTTAACATCAGGTCAAAGGCCCATCTAGTCCAACAACCTGTTCTCACAGTTGCTGACCAGATGCCTATGAGAAGCCTGCAGGCAGGATTTGAACACAAGAGCACCCTTGTCCCTGCGGTTTCCAGCAACTGGTAATTTACAGACCAGACCACCACCCCACCACCCTAATGCAAAAATGCAAGGTGCACTTAGTAGCTGCAATTTAATATTCAACAGACTTCTCACATTCTGTTCTTTTCTTGCAATTTTAACACTATACAAACAACCCAAGGAACCTGTGGAATTGCAGTGTATAAACTGAGACATTAAATACATTGGAAATGGAAGCTTTGTTTCACTGCCAAATATTTTTTGAGCGCAATCTGCTGACCTTTCCTCTCTTTCAGACGCCATTCAAAGGAATGGAAGCTCCTTGGTGGACTAAGTCCTGGGTTCCTTTGCTGAAACATTCACTCCTTCTATAGCTCATTCTCATTCTCTCTAAAGCCCGTCAAAGAATCTAAATCATGACATGGGGAAAGGTTAGACAGGCATTCAAATTTGTCTGTCACTGCAGGAGAAGTGATGCAATGGAGGGACTGCAGCAGCAATAACAGTGAAAATCTATCATCCTTACTTCTTCAAGCACCCCTCCCTGCAATACGACAGAAATGCATCTCAGCAGTAAATTCTTCTAAGAGCCCCTTAAATCTATCATGCTAATTGCAAATGTGGAGTAGCCATTTGTCTTGTCCTAGAAGTATCGTAAGACGCAGGTTTGTGCTTTGAAAAGTTTCAAGAAAGAATCCCTAGGAGGCTCATAGCATAAAACTCTATAGACAGTAGCGACACTGTACTGGGCTAATCTTTTCGAAAGGACACTGCAGAGCAGTTTAGGGTTAAAAAAAAAAGAATTAAAGTGAAGAAGATTGGTAGCAATCGAGAGCATGGTGCTGCCCTGTGTATATGCAGAAAAAAATGTGTTTGTTTCATATGACCATTGCGTTTTAGATTCAGGGACAAAATTCCTATCAAACAGTATTTTTGTGGCGAGTTATCTGTTGCTGTTTTTACAACAATAACGGCAAAATGCACCAGTCTGAACAAAGTTTGAAGTGCAAAAAATATTCACAATGCACAGTAACCATTTCAAATTACGGTAGTTCCAAAAATATGATGAAAGGCTGCCCTCTTCAGCCAAAAGTTGGGAAAAAAGGTGCCAAGAGGTTCTAAATGGCCTTTAGAGCAATTATTTGGGGGAAACTTTACTAAACAGTCTATATTCCACTGTACTGTACAACAGTTAACTCCACTGAAGTGGGAAATACATGCATTCAGTAATGTGTGTGTAGTTTTCTATATTTATACACAAAAAGTGGGGAAGCTGGTGTACAACAGAGATGGCTTAGGATGCTGGTTAATAAGGATGTAAGACGGCATCAATTTCCATTCTGCCCTGTATTTTATTTTGCATGCGCTTTTTCTGTATATCCTCTTTAATGACCACCACGGATTACCTTTTGGTTTTTGTGTGAGGGTAAATTTAGATACTTGGGAGACGCGGGTATAAGTTGAACAGATAAGAAAGGTTTGTTTTACAGAATGAAGTTGATAAAACAAAGGCTGCGACAGGAGATAAAAAATTCTTTCAGAAAACATTTATAATTATACTGAATATAGTAGATGTTATAGGCTTCTAAACAAGCTTCAGTTGCTTACACTTCAGTTAGATGTTACAGGTTTCTAGATTAGATGGTAAACGCTTAGCTCACTTGGAGTTATTTTGCTTCAGTTCCTTAACTGGGTTGTTGCATAGGTGTTATACAAGCTCAATGCACAGTTTAATACTTTGGTTCCTAACCAAGGTGGTTACTTTCCATCAGTTACCCAACCTTTTAACAACCACACTCCTGAGTTTATAACAGACCAGGGGGTCCCCACACCCCTCTTAACTGGTTTGGAAGCCTTCTTTTTCTGAAAGATCTCTCCGCTCCTGACTGAAATGAGATCTACGTAGACTGTAACTTCACAGCTTCTACTTCTCCCGCTCAGCCTTCCCAGTTAACTCCTGTCTGAATACTCTCCCATGACCCTGAACACTGTCTTCCAATCTAAGCTCAGAGACTCCTTTCTCTAGCTGCAGGTATTTTCCTCAGAGTGGATGTTGCGCACAGACCAGAACCAACTCACCAACTCACCCCCTTCAACTATCTGAACCCTCTCTCAGAAACAGCTCATTTTTCCCTCCCAAAATTCAGGCTCCGCCTAGAAGTCTCAATAGCCAATCAGACAGCAGCTCCAGCACTCTGGCAGAATTCTGAATAGCCAATCAGAGAGCGGCTCCAGCATTCTGAGACGCTGCATCACCCAACTCTGGTCTAGTTCAGGTGTCCATCACACCTACATTTATGTATACTCAGTTGTTCAGTGGGGACTGGCTTCCCTTCCACATTAAAAAACAACAACAACAACTTTGAGCCCAAAGTAAACCTTCGCAGCCCATTGAGGTATCAGAGATTTCAGAGCCATGTCAGTCATAGTGTATGCTTGTAAGGGAATTATTAGTGAAGACACTGGGGAAAGTCTGAATTGCCCTTCTTTCACATACCATTAGAGTGGCCCAGGCATAGTGATTTTGTATGTTCATTATTAATATGCTGTGTTTTTAATGATTGAAAGGGCATCGTCAAAAGAGGGCCTTGGTTCAACATTTTTTTTCTCTTCCGCAGTTATCCAATTCTTTTTCGCTCAATCTAATGGAAAAATGTGTAGTTAAACACATACCGGTACTTCATTACATGATTGTTACGTCATGCACACCATTCATTTCAATGCAAAGGAAACCCATGCAAATTGGGAAAGAAGGCATTGATTGATTTCTGTTCTAGACAGAATAAGCAAACATGGACAAATAAGCAAACAACTACAATTTCTACTACCCTTTCTGTATTGTTGTTGTTGTTGTTGTTTGGGGAGGGGGGTTGGAATTCTCTGACATCTCTACTGTCTAAGAAGCACAAATTTCTTTGTTCAAATCTTGTCCCTGCTGCCATTAGCTCCCTAGGTGGTCTTAGACAAGCCACTGTCTCTGAACCTCAGTCATCATCTGCAATAAGGGCAATAATAATACTGACTTTCATTGTGGGATTGTTGTAAGGATGGCAGGACAATAATTAATGCTAAGTGCTTTGAACACCATTTTGTTTGTTTGTTTGTTTGCTTGTTATCCCACCTGTCCTCCCAAAGGGGTCCAGGGCGTAAACAACAAGCCAAAAAAAAAAAAAAACCCCCAACATATTGAAAACAATTACAATGCAAACCTCAACTTTAAAAGGCTTGTTGAAAGAGCAGCTGCCAAAAAGACAACAGAGACATTGACTGATTCATTGCTACTTATTTAGTACGATGACTTATTTAATTGCTTTTTAAAAAGCAATCTGTGTGTGTGTTTTTTTAACTGTATCTCTTTTTAATTTTTGTTGTAAGCTGCCATGGGTCCTGCACTGGGAGAAAGCAGGATATAAATATACTTGTGTAGAAATCAAATGTTAAGCATTATTAAGCATAAGTGATGCATTAAAGTCAGGAGTAGGAACTGTGTGGACCCCCAGTTCTTCTTTGATTACAATTCCCATAATTCCATGCTGGCCGGGGCTGATGAGAGTTGGAGTCCCCATAGCTGAAGTGACACAGATTCCTCATACCTGTATTAAAGGATGCCTGGTTAAGTTATTTCCCTTCTAAATACTCTAGGTGAATATTAGCGGGACAGCTAACAATGTGCTGAAATGCAGAGCTGCAATTAATGGAGTTGTTTCAGTCTCTAGTGTTTACTTAAACTGTCATATATCTAAGTGCTCTGAACAATCACGTGAATTTTCAGTAATTGGCTCTTATCACATTTGAATTTGTAACAACTATGATCAGCCTCATTTATTTGAAGCAAAATTGTCATTCTGGGATTTTACAGCTGTTTCTAAAAAACCTAAAATGACAATTAAATTATTATTCACTTTACATCTATCATGCATTGCCAACATCTATTTATCACAACAGAACCAGGGGTAGAAGTCAAGCTAAATACAGGCTTCTCTATGAAGTAAATTTGATGCTACAATGTCTAGTATATAATTCACATATTTCAATGACAAAAATATCTTAACAAGCTGGCTATAACTTCTCATTTCAACATCAGATGATAGAAAAGAATTTTTAATTAGAATAGAATGGACAGCAGGGACGTGTTGCTTGAATGGTCTGGACCTTTTTTGAGTAATCAGGGTGGAATAAGCACCCCAATTTTCTTTTGTGAATATACACCATGGGTAGGCAAACTAAGGCCCGGGCGCCAGATCTGGCCCAATCACCTTCTAAATCCGGCCCACAGACAGTCCAGGAATCAGCATGTTTTTACATGAGTAGAATGTGTCCTTTTATTTAAAATGCATCTCTGGGTTATTTGTGGGGCCTGCCTGGTGTTTTTACGTGAGTACAATGTGTGCTTTTATTTAAAATGCATCTCTGGGTTATTTGTGGGGCACAGGAATTCATTCAGTTTTAAATTTTTCCCCCAAATATAGTCCGACCCCCCCACGAGGTCTGAGGGACAGTGGACCAGCACCCTGCTGAAAAAGTTTGCTTACCCCTGATATACACCATGTCTTCATTTGAAAAAAGAAAACTAAAGCAAATGTTAGTCAATTGTGGGTTGTTGTTTTCTGTGAGTTTATCCCCACCCCGTGTCTTTTTTATCCTATACTCCAGGATTGTAAAAGGTTTTGATGTACTCCATCTTTCATCAGTCCCAGCCAGTATAGCTAATAGTCAGAGATGAAAGGAATTGCAGTCCAGCAATGCTGGGGCAGCGGGGGCAGGAAACACAGGTTCCTCAACCCCTACTATACTCAGGTCTACAGTTCTTCCAATCCAGTGTAACATTCACAGCTGTAGTGTGCTGCATGCACAGTGTACAGACACAAATCCATTCATTAAAATGAGAACAGATCGGTATACACCACCAGGTAAAAGGTAAAGGGACCCCTGACCATTAGGTCCAGTCACGGATGACTCTGGGGTTGGGGCGCTCATCTCGCTTTATTGGCTGAGGGAGCCAGCATACAGCTTCCGGGTCACATGGCCAGCATGACTAAGCCGCTTCTGGCAAATCAGAGCAGCGCACAGAAACGCTGTGTACCTTCCCGCCAGAGCGGTACCTATTTATCTACTTGCACTTTGATGTGCTTTCAAACTGCTAGGTGGGCAGGAGCAGGGACCGAGCAACAGGAGCTCACCCCGTCGAACCGCCAACCTTCCACTCAGCAAGCCCTAGGCTCTGTGGTTTAGACATGCAAATCAGCTTGTGATACCAATATGAATGGAGCACTTTTTGCAGGGCAGGGCAGGGTGGAAGACTTGGTATATACCGTGGAGGATTAGTGCCTATAAGAAACTGATGGATTGCGCATTTATATCTCTGATACAAACTTCCTGGTTCTGTTTGTTTGTTTGTTTGTTTGTTTGTTTGTTTGCTAGAACTTTAGTTGGGACCAGATGCAAAACGCTGGTTCAAGGGGTGCAGAAGAAGGGTGTCCGTGGGCAGATTAAGGGTGTGCAGGAGCAGAGCGTGGATCCAAAATCGTCCCCTGACATGCACCCAAACCTGGAAGAAAACTATGCCCACCCCAGGAAGTGGTGTAGTCCATTGCCTATTGTTCCAAATGGGAAGGAAATTATTTTTTAGAAAAAGAAAAAGAAGAACAGAAAAGGATAGACAAATGCAAAGTTGTGCTTTACCCTTATTTCCCCTCTGCTGGCCAGTGTCCAGAGGATTCTGGGCAAGACAGATATGTACCACCTGTAGCCCCCTATCAGCACCCCTGCAGTCAGCGAGCACCTATGTTTTACATGGGAGGAAGAGGGAGGCCCAGTCTTTTCATACAAGTTGTATAAAAATATAGCATTCTTACATGAACCAAACATATCCCCAGTCTCGAATTTCCTAATGTCAGTTACTGGCACATTATATTTTAGTGGTGCTTAGTGATGTCTTTCCCCCATGGTTTTCCACATGTTGTTATATGAGTATGATATGTTAGAAGCTGTAAAAGGAGTGAAAAGCCTCAAGCCATTTTGGACATGCCATATAGTTTCTCTCCTTCCTTCCATATTTTGCCCACAGCATTTCCGTTTCCTTTTGTTTTGGTCGCTCTTTCCTATTTCCTGCTATTCCCTGGCAGCAGGTATGAGACAAAACTACTACAAGGTAAAGTTTATCTTAGATAGAAGGGAGACAAACAAAGCTCTGAGAAGTTATCCCAAGATTAAATACACAAACACAATACTGGGATTTCCCCTCACTTATCAAAATTGTGATGTTTAGGAATAGTGGGGTGGAAATGGATCAAAGATAAATTTACTTTGAGGGAAATCATATATCTGTTAAATTAGGACTTCCATTTTTTAAAAAAAAGTTCAAATGAGAAATAAACATATTTAAAATGTTTTATTTTCTGCCTTAATCGGTTCTGTGGTCCAAAATTAACTACAGTGACTTCTCTGTGTTAAAGCACAAGCTTTTGCAGACACTGCTTAGAAATTATTATTTTTTTGGAGTGGGAGTCTCAGCTGATAAGTACAAATCTCTTTCAGCTCTGTCACTTTTGTCAATTCCCTACCGATTAAGATTCACAATAGTGAGCATCCCAGGGCTATCTCCCTATCTAGGCTGCCTCAAACTGTACAAAAAAACCCCAATAATATATGAATGAAACAATTAATCAAAAGGAAGGTGTGTCATTCACAACCATGCTTTTAGATTATCTCTGATAAAATGCCACTCAAATGGAAATAGGCCAGGGACACCCGAGTATGAAAGAAAACCAATGACAGGAAGATAGAAAATGTTGGTTTTTTTTTTTTTGCTCAGTTGAGCCATTTACCTCTGTGTAGCACATACACACACCATCTGGTTTGCCTTTCGAGCTCAAGTGCACAGGCCAGCTTATATACATTGTTTTACTTGGAATATTTCTAAACCACCCTCCAATGTTCCATTTGGCATCATTGTTGAGCAGGGATTTGAACCCAGGTCTCCCAAGCCAACACTATCCACTACACCAGAGGTGGCTTCCAGATGTCGCTGGACTAGAACTCCCATCATCCCCAACCATTGTCCATGCTGGCTGGGCCTGATTGTAGCTGTAGTCCAAGAACATATGGAGGGCAGCAAGTTGGCTGCCCCTGTACTTGTTATCGTATTGCCTCTAAAAATCTATTTTTAACAGTAAAGTTATATTAGTACATTAAAAAGAAAAGTCAGACATAAACAACATAAAATATTCATCCCAATCAGCTATTCATATTCTTAGATTGAACTAAGCCAGTTATATTGTGGAATTTTGTAAACCTACTTAGTTGTTTCATCACAGGCCTCTAGGCGTGACGAGTCCCCTTCTACATCAAGAGAGCCCCATTAAACTTGCTTGGTTGTGGCGGCTGGGAGCTACCTACCATTTTAGTGTTCCACGATGCCCCAGAGCAATGCTATCTCAGGGACAGTAGCAGAAAATGAAAGCAGTCTGTGCTAGCAAGCTATCTGCTGGGATTCCAGCAAATGCCCAAGGATGGTGGCCCTGCCCTCCAGATAGCACTTACCAAAGTGAACTTGGTAGGAGACTGGTGCTAAGCAGCTGCTCTTACTGGCAACTTCACCTCTGAGATTGTGTTGAAACGCTCTGGCTTAACCTAACTTCATCATAGGGGAGTTTACTTGTTATCACTCATGCTTGAACCAGCAAGAGAATTTAAGTATATGTTTTGCAGCCACTTCTTATGGCAAGATGGGGGAGCCCGTGGTCCTCCAGATGTGGTTGGACTCCAACTCCCATCAGCCTCAGCCAGCATGATAGAAGCTGTAGTTTGGCATCATCTAGAGGGCAAGAAGCAGTGGCACAGCATGGAGGGGACACAGGGGTGGTTACCCCAGGAACAAAATATTAGGTGCAAAAAAATTCAGCACCCTGTGCTGCTTCAATACAGCTGCACACTTCTGTCCCTGGGCTCTGTTGAAAACGGCTTCTTCATGCGAACCAGGAAGTGACCTCTCCAGACAATGGAGCGACTCTTCTTTTCTTATCTCTGTGGCTACAATCTGGATGACGCGGACACCATTACACAGTTGAATGAGCATACATACTCTGTCTGTTTCCCTCCCACCCACCTGGCAGCCCCGGGCACTGGCAATCCACGCTATGCCACTGGCAATAGGTTCCCCATCCATGTCTTATGGCATGGCAATGGAGTGTATTTATGCTGTGCTGAGCAGAGCTGCTACAAGCATACACTTAGAATTAAAGACATACTGATTTTGTTGAAGTCTTTCCCTGCCTTCATGAATTTATAATCCTCCACTGGCATTAACCTTGGGTTTTTAAACAAGTCACCTATTCTGAATGTTTGTTTTAGGGGCAGCAAACAGTATATATTAAGTAGTCATACAGAAACTAAATCAAGGTTAAAAACCTCTGTGAACAATATAGATCAGATTGTGCTCAGTTTGCCATTACTCTTGGGTGGTAAAGATTTTGTTTGTAAAGGAAGGTGTTAGAGTCATTTTCTTCACTATATGATCCTGTTTCAAGTACAGTACAAGAAAACAATCTTTAAAGAGAAGTCGCGCAAATATATGATGAGCTTCCAAAATAGTGGTAATTTGCCAGTGAAGCCCATTATTGCTATCATATACCTATCAAGACAATGCTTTATTTATGTTTCTCGGGAACAAACTCCTAAAAATTTGCTGCAGTTGGTTTGATTTCCTAACAATTAAAATATAGCCCTTTTATCTCCTTCAGTTATTCAGTTTGCAGTCTAAAACAAAGATGAACACTGACATCTTAGCTTTTTTCCAATCAGCATCCCTGAGTATGGTAATTTATCCCTGCAGAGAAACAGAGGGGTGTCCACATTGTTACTCTTAGGGTCTCACATGCTCTTGAATTGTGAAACTGCTCCCACGACGTTAACATGATTGCGTTATGGATTTTCCAAAATGACAGATTGGGGGGGGGGGGGCGACGACTGCAAATTAAGCTTAATGGTGTTCTGCAGTGTGCATATGCTTTTTATTCCCCCCTTCTAACGGGGATGTTTAGGGGGAGTGTAGAAATCCCGGTCATTTCGTGATTGTGTGCAGTGTGTGAAAGGGAAGTCACATCACTGAAATAATACAAGCATGGCACCCAGGTAGATGTGCCATTTTATCAAAACTACCTACCTACCTGTTCGCTGTTGACATTAACCAGCAAAAATAGATGAAAGGGCCACTGGTTTAAATGATTAGAAAAAAAGTACCATTTAGTAGTCCTTGCAAAGTACACTTATTTGGCTATTTGTTTGTCATCTGACAAAGAATGTGTTCACCCCATCCTTCTCCCGAAAAGTTTTCCCAGTGCACCATGTAACAATAAAACGTTACTATGGTCTCACTTGTCTATTTATTACCTTTTTATATCACCCTTCCTCCAAAGATCTCAAGAGAGCATGTACAGTATGTGCCTCCCCCCTCATTTTCAGGGTTAGAAATTGAGATATGAAAGCTGGGAGCTAAATGGCACCTTAAACCCAGCTTATGGGCGCAACAACAGAATGTCTAGGAGCACCTTTTTTAATAACAAGAATACAAAGCTGAAAATGAATGAACTGCAGCTAAAACATTATGTTCATTTTTCACATGGTCTAGTCCTTCCCCTGCCCACCCCCTAATTTTCTTAAGAGGGTCTCTTCCCCAGTCTTCAGAGAGTAGCTGGAAGTGGGGATGCAGAAAAAGGTCTTCCTTTCCTTCCACTCTGCAGTTTTAATCCGAAATCTTAGGTGCCCAGAGCTCAGAAACTGCTCGTGCTAACGAAATTCCTAGTTGCAAAATGCACCTAGAACAATGGGAGTTTTGAACACTGCTCATATTATATCAAGTTAAGTTGAGCCAAGCACCATTTCCCAGCCTGAGGTCAACCATCACGTTTCATGAATGGGTGTGTGTCTGGTCTGCTCAGTTTAAGTTTGACACTCTATCAACTACATCATGAATGGTCTTCCCCTTCTACTGTCCTTGCAACAACCATGTGAGGTTGGTTAGGCTGAGTGTTTATGACTACCTCAAAGTGATCCCATGAGCTTCATGGCTGCATCGGGATTCAAACCCAGGTTTCCTCAATCCTACTCCATCGCTTTGCCACTGCACTACAGTGGTAGTGATGGGAATCTCCTTGACAAAATGGTTTTAGAAAAGGCTAATATATTACAAGCGAAATAAATTTGTGGATACAGAGTTATATTAGCTGCCAGCATTTGGGAAGAAGAACTTTCTCATTTATGGCAGATTATTCTCTAAGTGTCCACTCCAGGCCTGTAAGTATCTAACTTCCAAAGTCCTCCCTCCTTTTTTAAAATCAGTGGTGGGATAATAAATTACACTGACCACCAGCTAGGGGGTTAAATGTTTGTGCTTTTAATTATGTTGACTTCTTTGCAATTTTCAACAAGTTTGATAACAAAACGCTGCTAACATTCCTTGAAGAACTGGAGTCTCAGCCCAGAAAAGCATGATGAAAACACACAGCGATAGTAAAGTTTGGAGCAGGTCAGTTCAACTAAAAAGGAGATATCAACGCAGTTCCTTGGAAACGAATCCTACCTAAAAAAAAGGATGAACATGTACGAAATGACCTCTGCTCCCCATCAATTCCCTGGGATACTGTAGAAGTAACTGAACCACAGCAGAGTACAGGATTCAACTTAGTTCTGAACACAAAACATTCAATTTGTCTTTATCTCAAGAAGTAAGCAAGCAGAAAGATGTGGGCCATGTGTCTTGTCATGCTTGAAAAAACTAAGCATGTCCTTAAAACATCACCCTTTGCCAGTGCCTGACAACAGAAGTTGGATGAGTGCTTTCCAGTTTTCCAACAACACAGTAGCTTTTTACAGTCACCGCGAAATCAGATCTGCAGATAACTACTAGGTTATCTTTTGCATTAACACAGAAGGCTTGAAGGGCACATCATTTTGCTGAGCAAAATCTGATCTCTGCAAAATAGCTGATGCCTTCCAGATGTTTTGGACTGCAACCCCAGCCAACATGGCCTAACGGTCAGGAATGATGGGAATGGTAAACTGGGCAAAGGACTTAGGACATAACATACCAATGGCAGATTGGGAGAGGCTATGGAGAACAGATTTGAAATTCACAGCATGTTGTACGCTGAAAGAAAATTATATGAAAATGATGTACCAGTAGTATCTGACTCCTACTAAGTTATCCAAGTTCCAATATTTGTTGGAAGTGTAAAGAAAAGGAGGGTATCTTTTATCATATGTGATGGTCATGCAAGATAACAAAGTCTTTTAGGGAATTGATATACAATGAATTGGGGAAAAAACCTTTTAAATAACATTTGTTAAAAAACCAGAAGCATTTCTATTAGGAATTACAGGTTCCGATATCCCAAAAGACTGTTTATGTATGCGACAACAGCTGCAAGGAGTGGCCGGGGAAACCCAGCCAGATGGGCGGGGTATGTATGTATGTATGTATGTATAAATAAATAATTATATAACTAGCCCACAGATGGAAAGAACCAACAGTTCCAACCAAGGAAGAATGGCAAGTCAAACTGCTTAACTATGTGGAAATGGCAAAACTGACTGGGAGACTCAGGAATCAAGAAGATAATGACATTTTAAAAGAATGGGGGAAATTTATAATATACTTGGGAGACCATTGTAAACAGATAAAAAGTTAGCTGGACTTTAAAAATAACTTGTAAAGAAACGGGAAATATGGATAATTCAGAGAGATGAAAACTGTGGAGAACGTGATGATATGTAGTCTAAGAAAAAGTACCGGTATTTTAAGGACTCATGCAGGGGACGCAGAATGTCGCAAGATTCAGAGAATCTCATATATGGATATGGTAAAAGTTTTAAATTCTCTTTATTATTTTGAATTTGTTTTTGTAAGAACCAATAAAATATTTATATACTAAAAAAACAGAATGATAGTAATGGTAGTCGAAAAAACCAGGAGTGCACCAGGCTGGGGAAGGCTCCATACAAGTAACCTCTCTACTAGCAAAGTCTCTTCCACCTGTACAGAAATCTGTGCACCATGGAAGGTTAAGCCAGTGTGGCATAATGGTTAGAGTGCTGGACTATAACCTGGGAGACCAGGGTTCAAATCCCCACTCAACCGTGGGACAGTCGCCATCTCTTAACCTTAACAGGGTTGTTGTGAGGATTAAATGGGGAAGAGAAGAACCATATACACCACCTTCAGATCCCTGGAAGATAAATGTGGTATATAAATGTAATAAAAAGAATAAGTAACAGATCGGCCCAAAGTTGTGGACTACTAGCACTGACAGAATACTATACTGTCGGCATAAAGCAAATGAGGTGCAAACAGTTTTGTTTTGGGTGCATCCTCCTGGAACCTAAACAACTTCAGACCACCCCTATTCCGATTTTCACTTGCACAAAATTAAAACACAAGCAAGTGATTTCCACAATGATTCCCACCTGCTTGCAGAATGATAATCTGTTTGATCAATGGGACTTCCAAGTTTTTCCTATCCCTCCAGTCTACTCCAGGGGGGTTCTACAATCTTCTGAAGCAGATTTGGCGGCTCATGGGAGGCTGCAAGGGGAGGATGGGGAGGAGAAACTTCATATCACCCCTCCTTCTCGTTTCCAAGGCCAAGGAGGTACTAGATAAAAATTTAAAGAAAATGAGGAGAACACCCCAGACATTCAAATAGTAATTTCTGTAACATGCTACTCGGGTATCTTGTTTCAAAAGGAACTTGCCTTTTCAAAGTCAAATCTTATAATAATTGCTATAACAGCGGACTGTTTTTTCCTGGCATGCAAACCCCTTTGGGAGGAAAGCGTCACACACTGGAGTTCTGCTTGCGCTGGAACTGTTGAAGGCACAGGAGCCTTGCTGGGGAAATACTTGGCAACCCTAGTCATAACATGAAAATTGCTCTCCAATCTGAAGGAACTGAGGCAGTCCCCTAGATGAGCTCCCTTGTATTTTGACAAGTGTGTTATGGTTCAATTTCTCACTTTTCAGTGGTAATCACAAAATCTGAACCAGTTTTCCATAAATCTCTGTAGAAAAATACATTTCAAGTGTGCGCTGAAGTGTTTTGAAACTACTGAAGCACTCAAGTCACCGTCTGTCACTCTGAGTGGCACACAGCAATTTAAAATTACTGAAGCTCTTAAATTAAGTGCTTAAATGTAAAGGTGATCACCACTCTGGGGGTATGAATTGTAGAGCTATCTGAACCACCAGAACACTTCAATTTTCTCTAAGCAGGTCATTTTGGGGAGTGATAAGGAAACCTTTGATTGCCCAGAATACTCTGATTTAAAGATAGCATTTAAAGTTCTCAATTCATCTTTACAAGCACTTTTGTTTGGGTGCCGAATAACTCCCAATCAAACTGACCTAAAGTGCTTGAACTCTAATTTGCCTCTCCCTTTTAATGAACTATTTCCTCCTAATATTTTTTCCCCCTTGCAAACGAAAGCCTGTATTTTAAAGGGATTCTGCCAAGTTCGCCTGCAGACCATAACTTGAAGACATGCTGCCTCAGGATGGAAGGTACCATGTCAACTGGCGGCCCATCCACATGATGGCTTCCTTCATGATGGAAGCAGCAGCATCCCAGTGCCCCACCCCACTGTTCAGGTAACACAGGAATTGGATCTCAGGCAAAGGAGCTTTTCCAGCCTCCTGTTCTTTTCCCTCTGACAGGAACATTCAGGCCCAGGTTGGACACAGGTAGCAGTCAGCCAGGTTGGACACTGGCCAAGGGCCCTAGGTTTTTGGAATGAGTCCTCACCGGTCCAACCCACCAGCACTGCCCTCCCTGATGGAGCCCTGGCGTCTTTTCAACAGTGGGCAGAGTAAACATGTGGTGGCCACTGAAAACAGAGCTGGATCTTGCCCTGAACCTGTGTATTGGGAGGTGGGGTGAACCAATGTCGGCATTGTGCCAAGGGCACCTTGGGAACACTAAACCTGAAAGAAGAATCTGAAGCAGAAAATCTTAAAAGATTAGTTAAAGCATAAACATGCACAGACAGGTCAGACCTTTTGGTCCCCAATGCAGTCCCAATCCAGTTCCCATGGATCCTTTTTTTAAATGCAAATTGGAGGTAAGGAGACTATAGCAGGGGCATGCATGTGTATGTGTGTTTGTTTGTCTCCACAGAAATCTATAGCTAGCTAGATAACAACCAAAGGCATGCTCCGGAGGACTGAGCAGAAAAGCTGCAGGCGGAAGTGAGGGGCAGATGGGGCTCATCAACCCGGGAAGGTAGCCCATCTAGGAGGAGGAAAACTGCTCCTAAACCTCTGCTGCCTTGCAGGACATCTTCAGGAGAAGAAAAGGCAAAACAGTAAACCCTATACAAATCTGGAGTGGAGTCCCTAGGACAGTTGGATGGTGCCTTGTACACCTCCTTCCGGCAACTCCTGCAGCCAAGCTCGTGCCAAACGTATTGCTCTGCTTTCCTTTGGACCAAACCAGTGAGGCCAAGGGGAGTCTTGTTGTCTGGGCTGCCCAAGACCTCCACACACATTGCACAGGCCTGCACCCGAGGAAGGTCACTTCGGTGTTGCTAACACAGCAGTTTGACTTCACCCCCACACTCCATCGTCTCTCAAGACAGATGGATGCCAACAATAATATAAAACCGCACACATTGCAGGGCCCCAGTCTGGATTGGTCTCTCAGTCCCTGCTACTTGCATGGAGGGAGGGCGCTTCTCATTGGAGTGAATGGGACTTCAGCCCCAATGCAAACTGCAGTGAGATGATGTTTATGCACACAAATGAGAGAGAGGCCACATCAAATTTTGACCCTGGCCACAGACGCCATTGGCATGCAGACCCAAACACATTACACCCTTGAGGAGGGAGAAGCTTTCCCACCCTCAGTGCCCACAATACTCAGTAGATGGACTAATGATCTGATTCAGTGCACAGCAGCCAGGCTCCCATGCTGAAGTTCAAGTTTCCAGCTGGAGATGCAATGCTTTTTTTGTCACGTCAGAAAATCTGTAAAGTGTGTTGGGGAAATTCTGGCAGGAGATCCCATCCAGAGAATTGTCCAGTCCAGCCTTGGCTGCAGGCCCAGAGTGGCCCCAGAGATAAGGTTAAACATTCAGCCATACCTTAAGACCTAAGTGCAAAGCCCAGGGTCTTCCTGAATTCTCAATGTCTGTAATTCCCTGGGCATTGTTGCATTTGCAGTTTTCTCCTGCTCTTTCAAGGTTACTGCAGCTCAGTCGTTTGACTGCTCTGTATCAAGTTCTATTGCTTTCAAGCATATTATTTTGACACCCTGATTTCCATTGCTCCTGTATCACATACTGGCTACAGTCTCCCATCACACACACAACAGGCACACTTAGTTTTTGTTACATCACGACACAATAACCTGTTAAATGCAATATTATATTTAATATGTTAGTTGATTTTAAACTTGAGCGGGGCATGATCAGGACCATCAGTGTATTATATGAGGGATAACCAGCCAACATGCTGAAGTCTAATGAATGTATAAAGGGGTTAATACCACAGAGCAAGCTGTCCTGCCAGGGTTAGTGAAGTCACTTTGGCTTACATTGGGTGGAAAGGGTAATCAAGCATATTGTTGTATTTAGTCTACCTGAGAAGCTCAGCACGTGAAGAGGCTAAGCTGCAGCACATGGCTCTCACAAGCCAAGCTTCCTATACCAATAATTTAGGAACACCTACCACTGTAACATTTTGCTGACTGTACAACTTTAGCTGAATGCTGTAAGGAAAAGCACATGAGTCAGACCTTTGAAGAGTTTGTAAGTAAACCCATTTTTAACTTAACAAATGTTTGATCTTCTATGCTGGCGAAAGAGGGAAGTTTTGGAACTCACAGGGACATACTTTAAAAAAACTAACAGCCTATACTCTATTTATGTGCTTTATATTACTGCATATTTTGTGATTTTAAATCTCTGCTGGGGTTCTCTCACCAAAGAGTACCTGCCCCAAACATGGATATGGCATCCATAAATTCTTCCCTTTTACACCTATATCTTATTTTATTTTTTCCTTTAACCAACCTTATATCCTTTCCCTGTGACACTGCTCCCAGAACAACAACAGCCCCTCATAGAATTGATTTTCACTGGGGGGATTTTTGTTGTTGAGCTCATGCCATTGAGAGAAAGGGTTGACCACTGTACCTGAATGCCTACCACTATCTCACAGCTGCAGCTTAAATACCAACTACTACTACTACAAAAAAAGAGATATGTGGTAGAACTGAAGCACATCACATCACTTTTTCAGTGTCCTGCTGAGCTCACCCAAGCAGGGCAGAAGTGAGGGTGGGGTGTTGTTCCTGTGCTTCTTCATCCCTTTTCAAGGTTTTTCTGGCTCACAATGCCCCTCCTCCTGGAAGGGACATTCACTATGCTCACTCGAGGGACAACATAGTTGCATCCCTGATTAGGAGATAGCGTTAGGGGACTGAGGCAGCTATGGATCTCCCCCTGGTGTACCTTGTCTCAGCCTTTAGTGGCATCAAAGAACTTAACATCGTAGCGCAAGTCCTTCTGGACCAGACCAAAGGCCCATCTAGTCCAGCACCCAATTCTCACAGTGACCAACCAGATATGTTAAGGGAAGTCTACAAGCTGGATATGAGCACAATTGCACTCTCTCCTTCATGTTCCCCCAACAAATGACATTCAGAGGCTTACCACATCCAATATGGGAGGTATTACACAGTCATCATGGCTAACAGTCTTCCCTTCCGTAAGTTTGTCTAAAGCACTTTTAAAGCCATCCAAGTTGATGTCCATTACTACATCTTCGGGTAGTGAATGCCACTGTTTCGCCATGTGCTAAACTTTCAATATGCAGCCCCACTAGCTGACTCCAGCTTCTAGTATTACGTGGGAGGGGGGAACCCTCTCCTATCCACTTTCTTCATACCATGCGTAATTGTATACACCAGTGTTTTTCAACCTTTTTTAGGCAAAGGCACACTTGTTTCATGAAAAAAATCACGAGGCACACCACCATTAGAAAATGTTAAAAAATTTAACTCTGTGCCTATATTGACTATATATAAAGTAATTTTCCCACGGCACACCAGGCAACATCTAGCGGCACACTAGTGTGCCGCGGAACAGTGGTTAAAAAACACTGGTATACACTGCTCTCATGCCCCTGCTTACTCACCTTTCCCCCCTAAACTAAAAAGTTGCAAAGCTTGTAACCTTTTTCCCCCTTTCTCTTTTCTAGAATCTCTTTTAGGAGGGTGTTTACAGTTGAAAAGGCCTGTTTGCTCAAGGTTTCAAGATGTCAGGGTCTCCTCTGATGAATGCAAAGATAAATGTATCCTATTGCATGGGAGGCAGTGTGCTAGGTACCCTGGTTCTGCTAGGTATTCTTCAATTGGGGTGCCACTACTGAAAAGGCTCTCTCTGTAATGGCCATCTGCCTCACCTGATTTGGTGGAGGCACCCAAAGAAGGGCCTCAGAAGATGATAATAACAACAACAAATTCAAATCCTTGCTCAGCCATAAAGTTCACTCACTGCGTGACCTTGGACCATTCACCGTTTCTTAGCTAACAGGGTTGCCATGAGGATAATGTGAGATAGCCCACATCTATGCACATTGCCACCTAAACTCACTCAAAGAAGGGCGTTATACGGTTTGATATCACAGTGTGATTATTAACGACGATGATGAACCTTGTCGTGTTACATATGTATTGTTCAGTTAGCACAACGCCATATATCCTTCCATCTAGTGTGCAAATCAGAACTTCAGAAGACACGCTAGCAATGTTGTCAGATGGAATAAAAGCACAGATAAAATACTGGCATAAGAGATAAAGATGGCTGACAAGTGTTAGATATAAATCTAGTTCACTCCGGAAGCTAGGTACTATATTGAGATGCAGCTGGATGGTATTTAAGAGGGGAACATCTCAACACACAGAACCACCTTATATTTACTATGCTCTTATAGCTTTTTCCAAGTACTACCATCAATTTCCCTGTTCCCGTCAAACCAAAGTCTTATTCCACAGAGCTTACGTCATTTGTATCTCATCCAAATGGCAGCAGCCTTGTGAGTCAAGAGTTGTCAGTGATCTGGCCATGTGCAGTTTCCCTGTGTTGGGCCATCCAGCCTCTCAATGCATCACCTTCGTTTTATGTACACGTCTTGTTAGTTGTCAATGTAGGCTATCCCTTGTTTTGCACACATTCATGTTGAAAACCACAGGGTTATATATCATGCCTCTGATTTGCAGGTTACCTGTTTAAAAGATACAGGCAAGAGGTCTGATTAACTTCATATTTTTGGACCGTCCAGATCCAGTAGGCTATGTCTGAAATCTGGATCCTGGCCAAAGTGTTGTAGCTTGAGCTCATCTTCTCCAATTGTAACTCATCCAAAACAGAGGTGTGAGTTACATTGCTGCTGGATCTGGCATATGAAAAGTCACCGCTTTTGACCTCCCACCCAGCGGTCTCAAGCGGGGAACAGAAATGCTTAATTTACAGGAGGCTCACATCTGGCTTATTTTGCTTCTTGGCTCTGCACTTATCACACTGCTGCAGGCAGGTTCGACAAGGATTCTGCTGATGTCAAAAGTGGGAACAGTGGTTTGGGCTGGTATTGTTTCATAAATTGCAGTTCAGTGGCAGAGCACCTCCTCTGTGTGCAGAAGGCCCACGGTGCAGTCCCCTGCATGTCCAGGTAGGTCTGCGAGAAAAAAATATCTGAAATCCTGGAGAACAACTCTCAGTCAGTGTTGACAATATTCAGCTAGATCAGTGTCTCCCAACTTTGGGTCTCCTCCAGCTGTTTTCGGGTTACAGTTCCCATCATCCCTGACTGCTGGTCTTGCTAGCTAGGGATTATGAGAGTTGTAGTCCAAAAACAGCTGGAGACCCAAGGTTGGGAAACACTGAGCTAGATGGACTAAGGATTCTGACTCAGGATGAAGCAGCTTCTTATGGTCCTTCAGTACCATAAAGAAACGGAAAAAGTCACTTTAGACCAGGTTGGACTACTTGTTCAGCTAGCCCAGAATTATCTATTCTGACCGGCAGCCACTCACTAGGGTCTCCTGCAGAGGTCATTCATATCACTTGCTACCTGAGATGTCAGAGATTGAATCTGGGACCTTCTGCAAAGAAGAATGTTGTCTACTACTTAGCTACAGGACCTCACCAAAAATTTCCAGGTTTCTTGTGCCACAGCCTTTCTTCTGTAGAAAAGAAAACTTAATCTTCCTCTCTACCAAAGAAAACCCTTTTTGGGGGGACGGGACCCTGAGTTTTTTTTTTTAACCCTGAGCCAATGTATACCCTTGTTAGACACCCAGTCCTGCTATTTCTAAGCAGTTTCATCTAATTTTGATCCTAGCTGAGTTTGAATTCACTGTTTTATTACCTTGCATTTTATCAGCTCCCAATTTTCACCTTGGTTTTTAATTGCTCGTTTCCTCCTGCTATTTTCCTGCTGCAGCTTCCCAGAGAGTAGCCATGTTGAACTAAAATAATTGCCACCTGCAAATTTGTTCTTCTGTTTTAAGCATGTTTTAATAATAATAATAAAATAATAATAATAATAATAACAATAACAACAATAATATTAATTTGAAAAGTCATTGGGCAAAACTAAAAGCCACACAGTGCTTATCTTTCACTACATTCAAATTCCTCTAACCAGCTCTTAATCCATCACTATATGATTTCATTGTCACGAGCTACTTGGCGAATTGCTTTTGAAAGTCTCAAACTATATAAAAATGCTGGCTGTTTATTCACTGCTGATATATCCATGGAATTGTTTAGTTTGGATCCTTCACACCCCGTTAAGACAAATGCCTTTGTATTACAACGTATGGGATTTCTTAGCAACAAGAGTTTCCACTAATTAGATTAGTGCTCTCTCCCTCCTCTCTCTCAATCTCTTCCTCAAATTTTGCCTTGAGAAACAGCACATCAGGTAAAATGCACACAATACATTGCTTATCATGAATGTTGAGAACAAATACAAGAGGGGAGCAAATATGCTAATGCTAGTCATACCAAGAGGCTCTCTTTGGCATGATACCCTAATTAGTATTTTAGGCAGTTCAGAACAGGACTGGATTTTTCTCCCTCCTCCAGTGTCTTTGAAAGGAAGCATGAATCAAAAAGCCAGAATCTCATTTTAATCAAATTGCACTGATTATCTGCTATGGATATGAGGGAGGGAGGTTAAAGAGCTCGCACAATGGAAATATTTCCAGATTAATCTGACAGTGAAAGAAGAAAGCTGTAATTAATAAAAGCAAATGAAATTACATTGTGGTAATCAGCAAAGGGCTTGGATAGGGCATGCAGATTACAATAGCCAAAAGGTTACTATGGACTGGGTTCCTGTTAATCACCTAAGCCATTCATGCAATTGCACCTCTCTCTATCTGTAACACACCCGTGCCTCATTTTTGCCCCTGAAAACATTAATAACGAAGTAGGCGGAGATTCCCCCATTCAAGTGAGATGAGTCTCATAGCCACCACACTATGCCGGCTGTATTTACAGCTGTAGTTACAATTGTACATGGTATTATAATGCAATGTGGCTTACCTTTATCTGCAAAACAGTTTTTCCCAAGGTTGTGCTGCCATCACCTTCATATAATTCTAAAATATGACCTTATGGTCCAATTTCAATTCATCTTCCTTGCTTTGTGTTCGGGAGCCTTGATCCCACTTCAGGCCTCCTCCCTGCTATTTACAGACCTGCTCCCTGCCTAGCTGGCCTTGTAACACCTGGCCAGGGAGGGCGGGGCCCTGATTGACTCCAGCTACAAAAGCTGAGGCTGCTGAAGAGGCCAGAGGCCATCTTGGCTGTGAGTCCTGGAAGAGCTGAACCCTGCCTTGCAGGGCTTTTCCCATCTGGCCTGGGAGAGCGGGGCCCTGATTCCAGCTACAAATCCTGAGGCTGCTGAACAGACTCAAAAGGCTGTGATACCGTTTAGGATTTTTTGTTGTTGAAGTTATTCCGTATCTTAACTTTTATATCTTATTATTTATGTAGAAATTGTTCACTTTCGTTGTGTACTTTTTGGTGTGCTTTGTTTGTTTACAACTTCTTTTGTAATTACCGTATGTAAAATGTTTCATGGTGCAAGGTGCGTTGAGCATGCTTTTAACTATGGAAAGGTGGCATGGCAGAATACAAACACAATGATGATGATGATGATGATGATGGCCACACACACTTTTATAGCTGCAACCATCTAGTATTCCTTGAGTGGCTAGAATGCCTATCAAAAATGACTGTTCATGGTTCCCATTCTTTGCATTTGTGTTCAAGGGGAAAATGTGGATCTAGACTAAAATTAAGTCATGATTTACTCCCAGTAAAACCTATGGGGCAAGTTAGTCGCAACTTATCCAAGCCGCACTAATTTCAGTGGGACTAGAAAGGGACTAACTTGGTTGGGATCTCACCCAACCAAGTTTCTCTTCTGCTGTGTTTAATTGCACTCAATTTACGATACGATGAACCACTGCAATGTATCATATAAGTTGTGTTTTACTTGAGACCAGGAGATGGTGACTGACATCTCTGTTCACTATAAAGCTCACTGTTCTGACCTTGGCCATTCACCATCTCTCAGCCTAACCAACCTCACAGTTTCTGGGGATAAAGTAGTGTGTGGGATCACAACAATGTACGATATTCTGAGCAGCATGGAAATGTGATAGGAGTGTGACAACTAACATTACCAATATAGTGATGGTAACACCAATATTTCCAAGCTATAAAGGAAGATGGCTGGCTGTGATATCTGTCAAGATTATTGATACCAGCCAAGCAAGTGGCCAAGTTTCATGGTTGTGTCTTGAATCGCCTGAAATTATTATTCATGATTGCCTATTCCTGGCCCGGCAGCAGATGGCTTTGTAATGCGATACAAAGTCTGCCATTACATTCTCCTTTCCCAGGGCTATTAGTTTTGTAAGGGATTTAGATTAGAATTCGTGAAAGTGCAATAGGCAAAGGCAATAAGTACTGGGACAGAAGTAAAAAAAACTTCGCTTGAATCAATGGTAATTTCCCTGCCTCGTGAGCAAGCTGACAGCGGATGTGGCACAATGCAGATCAAAAGACGAACGAACATCTGAGAGTTCAGATAGCTTAGAAGCACAGCATCTGTTGCTTGTGATGTGTTCCTCCCCCACGCCCAACACACAATAACATACTTCACAATGTACAGTAGCTTCAGTATTGTGTAAGCAATAGTTGCTAAAGAAGATCTTTCAAGAGCTCTGCAAGTCTTGGTTTATTAAGCTCCACACACTACATTAATTTTGGAAACGTGAGAAACTGGGAGAACTGAAATTGACAGATCCTCCCATCCCTTCTCAAGAGGCACAATCGGATGCAAATAACAATCGTTACACCAAGTCGATTCTGCCACCCTTTGTTGCCCCAAGGACTCTTACTTTCTTATTACAATGATTTTCCTTTCCTCTACTGTCGGAATACGCTGCGTGGATCCGTCAAAAGATCCGCGGTTGTTCATTTGTTTTAATGGGTTTTTGAGAACTACTTTTAGTATCTTTACGCGTGAAAGCAAAAGTGAAAGTAAGAATGAATAGTTGGTTTACCAATAAGATTAATCCGCCTTTAATTTGTAGTTCCGGCAATATTTGAAGTTATCAATGAACGTTAAATCTGCTTCCCGCCTTTTTGGAGGGCAGCAACAGTGGTTTTATTGGTTGAGGCATCGATCGTGATGTCACATCTGTTCCCTAATAAAAGGCTGAGGCTCCCCGCTTAGGCACGTTTTATTCTTTTGGGAACTTTTACTTTCAGTTCAGGTCTAGTTTAGTTCAAGGGATTTTGGGAGCGGGCTGGCTGGGTTGGATGGGTTTTGCTTTTAGTTAGGTTTAGTTCGCGGAAGATATTCGGTTTAGTTTTAGTTTGACTTTTAGGTTTAGCCTAGGGCTAGAATTGCGGAAGATATTCGGTTTAGATTTAGATTAATTTAGTATCGCGGAAGAATTGGCGCGCAGGGACTTAGAGCTCAGGGAAACTTAGCTTAGGGCCAGAAGACGAGCCTATGCGGGTTTTGCCAAAGCCACAAAAGAAAGATCCGGTGTCTGTCGTCATTTGGGGAAAAGGGGGTAAAGGTTTTAAGAATTTTAATTTCAACGCAATGTCCTTGGTTTGGTTCACATGGTTCAGATTCAGGGCGTCCTTTGGTTTTCGAGGCATCCATTAGTTTTCGAGGCATTATTTTAGTTAGAAGGCATTCAAGAACTCACACACCTTCGGAGTCATTTTCCGTCTTACTCAGCTTCCTTCAGATTGTGAGACTTGGCCGGCGCCCGTGCTCATAAGCACGCGGAACGCTGGCCGCTTTTCCCCACTACTGGTACCTCGTGCATGGGCAGCCTAAGTTTGTGCACGAGGAGCTCCAGCACCCGAACCCCGACACTCTACTTGCTGCCTAGAATTTCCTCCTAGGGAATTTATGTTTAAAAACGCTCTTTTCAGTCAATGAACAGAAAAAATCTTAACAACAACAATAAAATAAATAAATATACAGCAATCCCCTGATCTAAACCCAAATCATAAAGTCAAAGTATGAACATAAAAAACCCCAAACCCAAATAGCTACAGGAAATGACCAACTAACGCATGACCAACTAAAGACACATGACTGCGCATGTGTGCACAGTGATGAACCTGAAAATGACTGAAACTGTCAACCAAAATGTCGTGGAAAGGGTGTGCTTATATGCACTCTGCCGACACATGCAGAGGACGGGAATGAAAGCCCCATGCGAAATGGTCATCAAGTGTATAATAATAATAATAATAATAATAATAATAATAATAATAATAACAACAACAACAACAACAATAACAACAACATATTTATTACTTATACCCCGCCCATCTGGCTGGGTTTCCCCAGCCACTCTGGGTGGCTCCCAGCAGAATAAAAGATCAAACATTAAAAACTTCCCTAAACAGGGCTGCCTTCAGATGTCTTCTAAAAGTCAAATAGTTGTTTATTTCCTTGACATCTGGTGGGAGGGCATTCCGCAGGGCGGGCGCCACTACCGAGAAGGCCCTCTGCCTATTCAAAAACATCTACTTCGTTTATTTTAAAATGTCTGATAAACAAGCAAAAAGAAAGAGGCAAAGACTTTTAACTGCCATGACTTTACATAAGAACCTAAGAAGACCTCTGCTGCTCCAGAGAAGCGGACACGGAGCAATGGATTCAAACTACAAGAAAGAAGATTCCACCTAAACATTAGGAAGAACTTCCTGACAGTGAGAGCCGTTCGGCAGTGGAATTTGCTACCAAGGCGTGTGGTGGAGTCTCCTTCTTTGGAGGTCTTTAAGCAGAGGCTTGACAGCCATCTGTCAGGAATGCTTTGATGGTGTTTCCTGCTTGGCAGGGGGTTGGACTGGATGGCCCTTGTGGTCTCTTCCAACTCTATGATTCTATGATAAGACCAGGATCAGGCCAAAGACCCACCTAGTCCTGTATTCAACACATCTTGCTCTCACAGTGGCCATCCAAAGGGAAGCACATAAGCAAAACCGGAATGCTAATTTGTGATTGCCATTGTGATTCAGAGGCATACTGCCTCCAAAGACCCAGTTAAAAGTTCACACATTGTGACTTGGCATGATAGTTGAACTGAGCCAGAGGAAGGAGAAAGGGAACTGGGTAGGGTGTTTTTCATCCCCTATTGTTGCAGAGCTCTTGCTGATTTATCTGTTGTGTTATGATTATAAATTAATAAGGATAGGGGGGACATTAATTTTATTAAGTTTATGAATTTCTCAGTCACTGGCTCATTGTCTGCTCTTTCTAATCTCTGCATTGTGGAACTTCAAAATTTATGTAGTGTACACACAAAGTATGTGCAATGTATTAACTCATCTGGACACATTCATAGCAAAATCAATTAAAATGTTGAGCAATGGACATTATGAAAGGAAACCAATTTCAAGTGAGACCTAAATTACCTATTTGTTAGCAAATTCCCAGTTATTTGTATTTGCTTAGAATCCTTGTTCTTTGCCCAAAGCAATCGGACGAAATCAGCAACAACAATGTCCCCACCACCACCACCACCGATGTGCCTGTTTCTTCTCGCTTCACCCACTGTGGTGTTATTCTCTGTGTCTTTTAGCTGAATTTTCTGAATTATTAGTATTCTTTGTTGAAGAATGAATTACAAACATCATAATATATTCCACCCGTGCACGTTGCACACCAGTACTCAACGTGGGCAGAGGTCCTGTTCACGTATTGTGTTGTTGTTATTATTATTTCATATTAATATGAAGCACCTCGATCCACACCACCTACTTTAAAAGGCTAATAATAACAATAATAATGTATTATTTATACCCTGCCCATCTGGCTGAGTTTCCCCAGCCAACCTGGGTGTCTCCCAGCAGAATAATAATAATAATAATAATAAGCGAATAAAAGATCAAACATTAATAACTTCCCTAAACTGGGCTGCCTTCAGATGTTTTCTAAAAGTCAGATTGTTGTTAATAATAATAATAATAATAATAATAATAATAATAATAATAATAATAATAATAATTTATTTATACCCCACCAATCTGGCTGGGTTTCCCTAGCCACTCTGGGCGGCTTCCAACAGAATATTAAAATACAATAGTCTATTAAACATTAAAAGCTTCCCTAAACAGGGCTGCCTTCAGATGTCTTCTAAAAGTCTGGTAGTTGTTTTTCTCTTTGACATCTGGTGGGAGGGCGTTCCACAGGGTGAGTGCCACTACCGAGAAGGCCCTCTGCCTGGTTCCCTGTAACCTCAATTCTCACAGGGATGGAACTGCCAGAAGGCCCTTGGAGCTGGATATCAGTGTCCAGGCTGAATGATGGGGGTGGAGACGCTCCTTCAGGAATACTTGGCCGACGCTGTTTAGGGCTTTAAAGGTCAACACCAATACTTTGAATTGTGCTTGGAAACGTACTGGGAGCCAAAGTAGGTCTTTCAGGACTGGTGTTATGTGGTCTCGGCTAACAGGATCCACAAGGATGCGCTCTACAGGGAACTGGCTTCAGGCACCAGGCCCGTTGGCAAACCAACTCTGTGTTACAAAGATGTCTGCAAATGAGGCACGAAGGCTGGCAACATCAACCCCACCGTGTGGGAATTCCTTGCAGATGACCACAGTGCCTGATGGCAATCAGTGAGGTTGTGTTATCCACAGCATCCATTGATCCTCACAACAACCCTGTGAAGTAAGGTGCGCTGAGAGACAGTGACTAGCCCAAAGTCACCCAGTGGGCTTTTTGTGACTGAGATTGGAGATTTGAACCCTAATCTTCCAGATTGAAATATCATCAATCCGATGAGGTCTATGAATGTGCTGCAGCTCAAGCCAATTCAATATAAATGCCACAGGTATGGTAAGATTAAACGTGCTGACAATTGACACTTTGATCCTCCCTGCCTCCAGTTTTTCTACAGCCATATCATATGAAACACACACAGCTGAACAATGAAGCCTCACATGTCCTGCCCTATACTGAAGCCACAGATGCAGAGCCCTATCAGCACATTAAATACCCTCCCCCCACCATATCCACAAACACCCTAAAACCCCAGATTTCTCCCTCATGTGCAGAATCTCCCCACTCCCTATCTCACACTCCAACTGCCCCCACATATCCTACCCCACACTAAAAACCCATTATACACACTCCACCAGACACACACGCAACTCTGGTTTGCCTGGATGGAGAGAGGTGTGCTTGTGCAGACAACGGCTTCTGCACAGTTGGAAAATAACCTACTGTATAAAGGTACGTGTCATGTCTGTTGCCCCACCCACCAGTGACACGAAGACTTGCTGGAAGGCTGCCCATGAGACAATGTGGTCTTTGAGCTAAAATATTCCCCACACTTGCTTGTATCATTGCAAGAGGAATTATCCCATGAAAGGGTAAGGAGAGCAGCTGAGGATCTTGCTGAAAGTCAAGTTTCACTTGTCTTTAACAAACGAACCTTCCACAGCTCTCCTTTTCAAAATAACAACAGATCCATCCCCCAGAAGCTCTCCAGCAGGCTGCCTCCTGGACAGCCAGCCCACCTTATTGGAAAGCCCTTTTGAAGATGTCTCCTGAGATAACACCCTCCAAACCAGCATTTTGAGAAGCTGGAAGGTCAACAAGAAACTACTATAAAGGAAAAGTGCAAAAAGCTAGAAAATGCACAACTAAGCCATCTCATTGTGTGTGTTTTTTAATGTAAGTGCAAGAGACAACCCCTTCACAAATGCAACCTGCAAGCCCCCATGAAAATGTCATCCAAGTTCTCTAACTTGACTTTATTCCTGTGGGCAATTTCCTCTGTCCCCCAGGGGAAACATGGGGGAAATATCAGCACAGCAGTACCCAAAACGTTAATAGGAACAACATTAAGCCTGGAGGTGTGTGTGTCCCTGCCACATGTAGAAGTATGTATCATGCCATTTCTTCTTCAACAGCACCCACAGAACCTTCAGTTGTGTTCAACGGATTCTCAAAGTTAAAGTGCAGATTTCAATTTGGAGGAGACAGCTCCTAAGGAAATGAGAATGAGTAAACTCATCCATCTCTCCTAATTCCTCCCTTCCCGTACATATCCTCCTGCTCCTAAGCTCTCATAACTCATGTTCTTTTACACTTCCAACTGATTCCTCAATTCTGTTCAGATATGTCGAGGGAATCGTGGTTATTTTTAAAGTTACAAAATGATTCTTATCACTGTCACTAGCAATATTTGAGATGGGGAGGAAAGGAGGGACTTCATTATCTCGACAACGTCGGCAGTGAGTTGTCAGATGAAGGAAGGTTACTTCTAAAATAAAATTTTAGGAAAACAGATTCAGCAACTGCACATCATTACATGGCTATGAAGCTTGTCCTGGGGGGGAAGGGGGGTTTTGACAATTACATATTTAAAGACAGTAATAGGACTGCACATCTATTGCAAAGCCGTGATACAATTGAATGTAGATGTCTACACAGCCATCTGGGGGGGGGGGGTTTGATACATATAATAAAAGAGTCCCATTTCACAGGCATGCTAAGTAATGGAAAGACACAGAGTTTGCCCATTCATCGCTATTTCCAATTTCGCGAATGTCACTGCATTGTTGCATCGACGAGAAGGGGGAAATTGTAGCAATTACACATGGGAACCAAATTCCTCTCTATATAGGAAATCCCACTTTATGTGCCAGCTCTTTTTATTTGCTCACTATTATATTGCTAGCAGTTGTTTCTGCTGTTATGGAAGAAGGGAATGACCCGACTCGCTTTAGGAGGCGAGAGAAATTTTTTTATCATAGAATACAAAGAGAGGCAAGTGCTGGCTGGCTCGATTGGCCTTCAAAAATCAATCAAAGGTGAGAAATAAGTATGATGGAATTCGTTTTCCACGGGGAAGCTGGTTCTACAACACTGTAAATGTGTGAGCATGGTGGTATCTCAAAACTCTTGAACGTGTGAGGAAACCTTTCTCAAAGTGACTACCTCCTGGCAACAGCAAGTCCTGGGTGTAATCTGAAAGTAACTGATGTAGCAATCTTGCGTAAATTAAGCTGGTCTAGATCTAGTCAGTGCCTGGATAGGAAGTTACCTGGGAATCCGGTGAACCCCACCTTGAGGGTTGCCAAGGAAGGAAGGCACAGAACAAAACTTCTGAAAAGGAAGACTGATTGTCCTAGATAAGTAGAAAATCCCTCTTGATCTCAAGAGACAATGCTGTTATACTCGCCTGCTGTTGTCTTCTAGTGGCATACTGACCAGAAGGGACTACAGTTGATCCCAATAACATTTTGCCTCAAGAACCAGGCGCTATGGTGCAGCCTTTGGATAGTGGTGTGTTTTTCTAAAGCAGTGTTTTTCAACCACTGTTCCGCGGCACACTAGTGTGCCGTGAGATGTTGCCTGGTGTGCCGTGGGAAAATTATATATAGTCAATATAGGCACAGAGTTAAATTTTTTAACATTTTCTAATGGTGGTGTGCCTCGTGATTTTTTTCATGAAACAAGTGTGCCTTTGCCCAAAAAAGGTTGAAAAACACTGTTCTAAAGTACATTTCACAAACACACAAAGCTAGGATTTGAACCCAACACTTCCATGTTCCAAGCCCAACAAGCTCTACTTGACCACTCCGCACACATACGTGTGTGCAATCATCATTTCCTAATATGGGGTGTTAGGGGAGGAGCAGCATCTCTTGTGTGGGACACGTCATGCTCCTCCTGGGGTAGTTTATCAACCTTTGGTCCCCACCTTGCACTCAGCTCTCACTTGTGGCTCCTAGAAGCTGTCAGTATGCGAGAGTGGCCACACCCCAGGAACGGCTGCGATTGGCCAGATAAACCAGGTGAGAGCATCCAATAATGGTCAGGGCAGCGGCATCTGCCTGTGCTGAAGAGGGAAGTGAGGGGCAGATGGGGTTCGTCAACCTGGGAAGGTAGCCCATCTAGGAGAAGGAATACTCTGATCCTAAACCTCTGCCGCCTTGTGGGAAATCTTTGGCTAAGGAGTAAATCCTACACAAATCCAAAGTGGAGTCCCTAAGATGGTTGGATTGCACCTTGTATACCATGTATGCCAGCGTGGTGTAGTGGTTAAGAGTGGTGGACTCGTAATCTGGTGAACCGGGTTCGCTTCCCCGCTCCTCCACATGCGGCTGCTGGGTGACCTTGGGCTAGTCACACTTCTCTGAAGTCTCTCAGCCCCAGTCACCTCATAGAGTGTTTGTTGTGGGGGAGGAAGGGAAAGGAGAATGTTAGCTGCTTTGAGATTCCTTAAGGGGAGTGAAAGGAGGGATATCAAGTCCAAACTCCTCCTCCTCTTCTTTTCTTCTCCCCCCCCCTCCTCCTAGGAACTCCTACAGCCAGGCTGGTGCCCATTGTATTGCTCTGCTTTCCTTTGCACCACATCAGTGAGGCCGAGGGGGGGGGGTCTTATCATCTGGGCATCCCAGGACCTGCATACACACTGCCCAGGCTTGCGCCCCAGGGAGGTGACTTCGGTGCTGATAATGCAGCAGTTTGACTTCCCTCTCGGACGTGAGCTCCATTGTCTCTCGAGTCAGGCAGATGCCAACAAGAATTTTTGAACAAAAAAACTATCATCAAGAAGGCTGCAGGGATAAAAGGTATTGAGCCCCCCAGTTCTCACCTATTAGTTCTTATTCAAACCTCATGACAGGCAACATAAGGCACTTCAGCACTCAAACTGCTTTAACACATCGTATGATCTACATCGCAATTGAGATGCATTACACAAAATGATTCACTGTCTATTTAGTAAGCGTAGCATTGATCAGGATGCCAATTAAGTGGATTCCAGTCCATCAGCAATTATTTTAAACTGAATGCGAGCCCATTATTCTTTATCCAGGCTTATTATCAACCAAATGTCTAAGAAAACTATAAAGGTATTGCTACCCATCCATTCTGTGTATTCCTTGGACGTACCATATTTTTCCGTGTATAAGATGCCCCCATGTATAAGACGCCCCCTATTTTTGGGGACTCCAAATTAAGAAAACACCCCTCAACACTACCCGTGTATAAGTCGAGCCACAATTTTAAACCTAATTTTTTGGTTTAAAACAAAACAACACCAAAACCCTACTCTTATACATGGAAAAATGTGGTATATTATTATTGGAATCTAATGTAATAATAAGCTACAAAAATAGTAAGTTACCTGGACGTAGGAAACACAGGGAAGTGCTGAAAAATGTTTGTCCATCAGAGTGGGGATGGGCCCCCCCTCTGGTTTCCCAGTTAAGAGATGCTCCCCAGCTTGGCTTCCCAAGATCTCTGACTCCCCTTATGAGACACTATAATTTGTTCTCCTTAGGGTAATGGGTGTGGAGTTGCCATCAATCAGTGGAAGCACACAAGCTTTGCAGAATAGTTTTAGAAAGCAACTACATCTCCACACCTATCTATAGATGAAATAAGCAAATAATGTGATGGAAAGATATAGCTGGGTAGTTTGCCAGATACCACTGATGTACGCTGCTGCAATTCCATTGAACTCAAGAGACTTGATCCAGAATTTACACAAGCAAAATTCAGAGGTTATCTCTGCATAGTTGTCCTAAGACAGGAATTCCTCCCTATGTATTGGGATAGGTGAGTACAGTATGTTACCGTAATTTCTGTTTCTCTAAGTTTCATGGGGTTCCCCCCCCCCAATATGAAGTTCAGTTCCCCGCCTTTTCCTATCTGTTCACAATTTTCTTGTTGCTGTTTTTAAAGTCATCATGAAAATTAATTAGGACTTCATTGCGAACTTCTCTTAATTTACACATTTTTACACAATAGTTCTCTGTACTATAATGCATTTTTGTAAGTCCCCCCCACTGAGCTAGGAATTTATATCCACATGATATTAGTTGTATATATTTATATGTACACTGTGATTCAGTGGTTCAATAGATACTGTTTCAGATCATTTAATGGATAACGAACTATTGTTTACACTATTACTTCACCTGGGCTGAAAAAAAGCAGAGCCACACATTCAGCAGAAACACATGGCAAGTTTCTTGCTGGACTGTACTATTTCAGTCTGTGTTTGAATGATTCCCACATACCTGTATTTTTTTAAAGCCCTGCTCATGGCAAGCAAGCATTTCAGGGGAAAGGATTATACCATAGTCTGCTCCATGACTGGTTAGATTTCTTTGTACAGGGAATTTATTTAATTCTGCTTATCATGTAGATCAGGATGAGAGAAGGAGTCTAAAACCCTGAATTTTCCTAGTAGCATAAACACTCCTACCTGTAATTAATCTTTTCTGCAAATAAAGAGATTGAAATTAAGTCTGTTGTTTTTAATTCCTATTTATTTATTTATTTATTTATTTATTTATTTATTTATTTCTGGAGTATAAATTCCGTTGCAGGCAATCATTCATGCAGATTTTCAAATCACAAATTAATTCTGTTATTGGTTATAGCTTTGTTTTATATTTTTATTACAATTTGTGCTTGTTTTCACTGCAATATTTTTGTAGCTTACCGTGGGCAGACTATAAGCACAAACAGCGAATAAAGGAATAAAACAATGCAAGTCGGGAAAGACAGCTTTTACAATCCTCAAACTGAGAGACAGTCATGTCTGAACAAGTGGCTTTGTGTTCAGTGGAAGAACTGTGAGCATATGAAAATGTTAAAATAAATATTTTTCAGTGTTTAAAGTACAACAACCGAAAATTACTGCCCCGTTGTACCAACTGCCTTTTAACATAACAGCATTTCTCTGTTTCCACGAAGATTCCTAAATCTGCTCAGAGAGTTAATGCATAACATAATTCATAATTAATAATCGAATTGTCCACTCCGAGAAAACCTCTAAAGAAATCATAACGCCAGCAAGAGAATTTCTGGGTAGAATGTTTTGTACCTCGCAGCAAGAGTTGGCACAAAGATCTTGCCAGTTGAAAGACTTTCCAGGCTGGATTTGCAAACGCATTACTTGTCTGCGTAATTGACATAAATGAAGCTAACTAACAACATAATTTGCATCAATTGAACTAGACCGGTTAAAGCACTATAATCTAGCAGCACCGTTTAGTGTGCCGTCAAAATTTCGCAGAATTTATTTATTTATTTTGAAAGCGATTCACGCCCAGCAGTTTGCAATGCAAGGCAAATCTGTCATATTGGGATAACGTCTCTTTCCATCGAGTAGCCCTGCAGGAGGAGAGCCTTTTTCGGCCCATGCCTTTGTGGGGAACCTTCTCTGGGATGCATATGAGTAGTGGGCCAGGGTAGAGGCAAAAGTGGGCGGAGCAATGTTGTCAATCAATGTCTTTGCACGCTTGGTGACATTCCAGCCACACAAGTGTCAGAGACAGGTGGGTAGCCATGTTGGTCTGCCATAGTCAAAACAAAATAAAAAATTCTTTCCAGTAGCACCTTAGAGACCAACTAAGTTTGTTCTTGGTATGAGCTTTCGTGTGCATGCACACTTCTTCAGATACACTTGTCAGAGAGTTTACCTTTCCTTTATAAGTGGAGAACCTGCCGATTCCCCTTCAACCCATTTCCACCAAATACCGTACTTCTCCATGTATAAGACTATGCTTTTTTCTTTAAAAATCATGCTAAAAAGTGGGGGTCGTCTTAAACATGGGTAGTGCATAGGGTGGATGTTTGATTGGTTGTTGCCACGGCTGTCAATGGCTATTGTGCATGTTATTGGTTGCTGCGTTAATGGGTGGTGTTGATTGGCTGACACTCTGGCAGTTGGACAGGTGATTGGCAGCTTCTGCAGGTGATGGGACAGACCGGAACCAGATTTCGCGATGTGTGTGGGTGGGTGATTTCCAGCAAACACCCCCCCCAAAAAAAGCTAAACAACTCTGGGCAATCCTCTGCAAAATAAGCTCAACAACTCTGTGCCACCCCCCCCCCCAATTTTCTTAAATTTTAGTCCCCCAAAACAGGGAGTGTCTTCTACATGGGGGCGTCTTATAGATGGAAAAGTACAGTATTTATACTATACTGCTTACCGATCCTTTTAAATATACCGATGCTTTTAAATATAGCTGTGGTATTTTAGTTATGATACAAAACCAGCCGGACACACTTCCACAATTAAATAAAAGTTAACAACATATTACTTATTATGAGATAGAAATGTAAATGAGGTAAATAATATACGTGCAATTTGTTTCTGTTTCTGTAAGACTCATGTTTGCGGTTAATATTTACAGTCAAACCTCTGTTGTCGAACGTAATTCGTTCCAGAAGACCGTTTGACTTCCGAAACGTTCAACAACCGAAGATCAAAGGGCGGTCGGCAAAGTCAATGGAGAAATAAAGGGGGGGGGGGGACTCCCCAGAAGCTTTCAAAAATCATTTGAAAACCGGAACAGTTACTTCCGGGTTTTCAGCGTCCAGGAGCCGACACGGTTCAAAACGGAGGCTGTATTTAAATTAGAGTTACAGAGGTTTTATATAAAACTTGCTGGTAAAGTGTAGTTCCTAGCCCTATTTAATTTACATGCCAATTACCCTTAGTCCCTCTTCCCCCGTCAACCTCACAACCAGCTACTCTAGAATCCAGCTGGTTTCCTTTGAGCCAGGCTTGCTGGCAGTTCTCACTCTGGTCAGCTCCAGAAGCTCCTTGCTAAATTCTCCTCACAGCTTAGCATCCTTATATGGTCTCACTGCCAATCATAAGCCAGTGATTTAGCTATTTGGGGCCAGGGAACCTGCAGCCTCTCCAGCTGCTTGATGAACTACAACTCCCATCAACGCTGACCACTGGTTATTATGACAGGGTCTAACAGGAGGGTCCTTTTTTTGTAGGGGGGGGGGAGTAAAACTGGTTTGCACAGTTACTGGTCTCCTGCCAATCACCATTGCACACAGCTAACATTTACTGGAAACTCATCAGACTGACTTTCCCTGAGTTCAGTTGTGAACAGAAGATTGTACATATGAGCGAAATGATTTGCTGAGTGCCCTGCTCAAATTATGGACATCTGTACACACCCTAAGATATTATCTTATCTAAACGTTGTTCACTGAAAACCATATTAGCTGAAATGTAATCCCTAGGGGAAAAAACACACAGAGATTGTGTTGTTGTTCAACCAAACTGATGTTTCGAGCCAGATACAATCTAGTATGACTAATAAACAGCAGACAGCTGCTCATACTTCCCAGGTCATTGTGAACTTTAAAGAAGCCCATTTCACTGATATTTCTGCCGACCAGCATGTCTCTTTAGAACACAGCAAAGCAACAGGAAGATGTGCACGTCCAACAGCTTTACAAAATTCAGCCAAAGGCATTTGGCAGCAGACAAAAAAAAAAAATTAAGGTGCAAGCTAAATTGCATGCCAGTTGCTGTACAATTATGCAAAACCAAGAGCTAGAAACCAATTCCTTACAAAGCCACAAAAGGGAATTATGGGAAATAGGCACTTAACCTTGAAGTCTCCCCACCCAATCTTTGAAGGTGTCATAATAGCCCTCTGCCCAGAAGAACGGTTTCATAAATGGGAATAATTTGCTGCCGTTGCTCATTCTCATGATGTCACTGCAAGCTTTGCAAAAAGTGAGACCCACACGGAAGGCTACATTCCCCACAGCCAAGGAACAACGTGAGGGGTGACATTATTTATTTTTTACAACCATCAAGCAAGATCCATCAATATAAACAGGTCTTTCAGTAGTTTCAGGTGTACAGATACTTGCTAGACTTTTCTAGAAGGAAATATTGGCATTGCTTTGTGGCTCAAAGGCAGGGAACTGCTGCACCCTTAATAGCTGTAGAAGAGAGAATTTCAGGTGCAGTTTTTCATGCTATTAAAGATGTAGGAGCCCCAGCCCCACGGTCTTCTTTTCAATCTGGTCATCCCCTATGTGACACATAAAAGCAGCATGAGAAGTGGGGGAAATCTGCCCGGTTCTTTCTTTACAAGAAAAAATAACAATACAGTATGCTGGTAGCAACTACTTTCCTTGTAGGCTGCAAGCGGTTACAGTATTTGTATACTTTGCTTGTACCGTGACCTGAAATTAGCACCCTCTCTATTATTATTTTATTTACACTCGTAATCACTTGACATTTTATTCTAGTATCAATAACACAAAACTGCATCCAAAAGGGAGGAAAGCATTAAAATTAAGATGCAGGACACATCTTACCAGCTAGATGTAAGAAATTAATTAAGGAAGATATAGCATGTAGCTCAAGGCCTACACCTACAGCTTTCCCTGCTAAAATGACACTGTGCTTTTATAAAAAGCATCTGAAGGATACAAGAGATATTGGTATTGCTTCAATTCTAGATGGCAGGTGTGCTATCTCTTTAGAGACAGGACACATTCTGTCATTCTGATGCTTAGAACGGCTCAGCTCTATGGCCTTTTTTCTAAAAACAGGCACAGCAACACTGAAATGCACTCATCTTTACCCGGCATTGCAACAGAGCCAACCAATCAATATGTGCATTTTTATTTTATTTTTTTTGGTGGTGGGCACACATAGCTGAAACGAAAGAAGCAAGTACCACTTGACCTCAGCAGATACGACTGAAAAGTGGCTATTGTGCAAGACATGGAGAAGACAGCTTCAAAGTTGACTAGGGAAATATAAATGAAATGCGTTGTTTTATGACAACTGTTAAAATTAATTTATTCAGGAGTAAACTGAAGGAGGATGAGTCCTGTCAGAATACTGATCTCTTAATTTAGGTGAGGAGGACTTCCCCGAAGGAGGACAGATGCCTGCTCCCACAGGAATTGGCCTTATATGAAGTCAATGCAGTAAAAGGGAGAAACTCCAGGCAAATGTGCAACGGGGGGCCGGGGGGGGGGGAGGTTGTGAGAAGGGAGCAAAGAGGTAGGAGGAAAAGTTTAATGTCCAAAGTATTCTGAGTCTCCCAGGTGCATCATCAGGGAGTTTCAAAAGTATACCGCTGTATACCTCCACTTTCCTTCTACTGGGGAGTGGACGAAAAGACTGAACTTCTGCATTTGAAGCTCCCTGGTGAAGGACCTGGGAGATCCAAAACACTTTGGATATTAAACTCCCTCCCCCACTCTCATACCCTCCATTATTTCTCTGATGAAAATAGGTATGTCCCATTCCATAATGATAATTTTACTATTTATACCCCATACATCTTACTGGGTTGCCCCAAACACCCTGGGCAGCTTCCAATGTGTGTGTGTGTTTGTGTGTGTAAACATTAAACATTAAAAAACAACCCTGAGACCTCCAGGTATAGGGCGGTATATAAATTCTAATACAGTGGTACCTCGCAAGACGAAATTAATTCGTTCTGCAAGTCTTTTCGTCTTGCGGAACTTTCGTCTTGCGAGGCACGGTTTCCCATAGGAATGCATTGAAATTTAATCAATGCGTTCCTATGGGGAAAAAGTCCGGGCTTGTTGCCGGCAGCAGTAGGGAGGGGTTGGGCCTGGCTGGGCCCAGCCAGAACCTCCTGCCAGCGAGCGAGGAGAGCAAGCCAGGAGGGCGAGCGGCAAGCGGGGAGAGGAGTGGGGAGGACGAACGGCGATCGGTAAGCATGGATAGCAAGCGCGGAGGGCGAGCGGCAAGCGAGGAGAGGAGTGGAGAGGACGAAGGGTGATCGGTAAGCATGGTTTGCATGCGAGGAGGGCGATCGGCAAGCGGGGAGAGGAGTGGGGAGGACGAAGGGCGATCGGTAAGCATGGTTTGCATGCGAGGAGGGCGATCGGCAAGCGGGGAGAGGAGTGGGGAGGACGAAGGGCGATCGGTAAGCATGGATAGCAAGCGCAGAGGGCGAGCGGCAAGCGGGGAGATGAGTGGAGAGGACGAAGGGCGATCGGTAAGCATGGTTTGCATGCGAGGAGGGCGATCGGCAAGCAGGGAGAGGAGTGGGGAGGACGAAGGGCGATCGCTAAGCATGGTTTGCATGCGAGGAGGGCGATCGGCAAGCAGGGAGAGGAGTGGAGAGGACAAAGGGCGATCGGTAAGCATGGATAGCAAGCGCAGAGGGCGAGCGGCAAGCGGGGAGAGGAGTGGAGAGGACGAAGGGCGATCGGTAAGCATGGTTTGCATGCGAGGAGGGCGATCGGCAAGCAGGGAGAGGAGTGGGGAGGACGAAGGGCGATCAGTAAGCATGGTTTGCATGCGAGGAGAGCGATCGGCAAGCAGGGAGAGGAGTGGGGAGGGCCTCGAAGCCCTCTCCGCCGCCGCCAGCCTCCAGCAGGCTGAGCAGGACTCCTCCAGGCGACGAGGGGCAAAGGGCCGCGGCCACCCGCCCGCAGCAGGGCGGAGAAGCGGCCCTGGCCGGAGCCTCCACGGGCTGAGGAGCCTCAGCCATGGTGGGAAACGAAGGAGGCAGCGGCGACGGAGAAGGAGAGGCAGTTGTGTCTTCCCTCGCTCGCCACTCGCTCTCCCCAAGCCACAGCCAAGAAGGGCAGCGAGAGCGGCGAGTGAGCTGGCGGCAGCAGGAGAAAGCTGGGTGTGGGGAGCAGGGGCCGCAGTAAGGGAGAAGCCGAGGCTACCTGCCTCCCGGAGCGGTGAGTGTTCTGGGGTTTGCGGGGAGCCGAGCTGCTGCTTCCGGTTCCCGCCGCCGCTGCCGCTCTCCTTGCAGCAGCAGGTTCCGGCTTTTTCTTACAGTGGTACCGCGCAAGACGAATGCTTCGTTTTGTGAGTCATGGCCATTAAAAAATTCGTTTTGCGAGTCACCTAAAAAATCGCAAAACTCTTTCGTCTAGCGGGTTTTTCGTCTTGCGAGGCATTCGTCTTGCGAGGTACCACTGTAATACAGGATTGCCTTCAAATGGTTTGGTGGTATAGAGGGTATAGACCTCCGGGTATAGGGTGGTATATAAATTCAAACAACAACAACAACAACAACAACAACAACAACAACAACAACAACAACACTTCCCTATAACAACAACAACACTTCCCTATAACAACAACAACACCAACACTTCCCTATACAGGATTGCCTTCAGATGGTTTGGTGGTAAAGAGGGTATAGACCTCCGGGTATAGGGTGGTATATAAATTCAAACAACTACTACTACTACTACTACTACTACTACTACTTCCCTATACAGGATTGCCTTCAGATTGCTTGGGGGTCAGATAACTCCATATCATCCACCATTTCTCCAATGAAAACTGGGACATTCCAGGATCCAATCAGAAACTAGGACGGTTTCTCTAAATCTAGGGTGTCCCGACACATGGAAGGTCGGCACTCAGCATAACTGTGATATTTTAAATGTATTTTAATGTTTGGTGGAAGCCGCCCAAAGTGGCTGGGGAGACCCAGCCAGATGGGCGGGGTACAAATAAATTATTATTATTATTATTATTATTATTATTATTATTATTATTATTATTATTACTGCTTTTATACAAAGTCAAACCATTGGGACACCTCCGGTTCAGTTTCATCTACATTGTATGGCAATGACTCTTCAGGGTTTCAGGCAGGCTTCTTTATCTGGCCTTGGCCTTTATAATCTCCTTCAGAAACCCTACCTGCGGTGGGCGGTGGCAGGGAGAGCACCTTTTTCAACAGTGGAACCACATTATGGAACACTTGGTGCTTTGCTTGTTCTCCTTTAGCTGCCATGTCTAGATCATTTTGACTTAATCTGCTCTATTCCTTATTTTACTGTGTTTAACTGCTGCTCTTGTTTTAGCAATTTTTTCCTCTGCTTTGAGATGTTAGATTTTTTTAAAAAAAAATATTGAACATTTTAAGTGTGTTCTATTTTTTACCACATTTAGCAGGCTGACATTCCTCAATAATGCAAGTGGTTTTTTCCTTATACTAATGATTTGTGGTTCTGCTGGATTATTTGATGCATACAAATGCACAGCTGCATGTGCTCGTAGCCCCAAAGAAGTGGCACTGCTGTTATTCTAACAGTGCCATCCCATAGACATGTCTCCTCATATAGAAATCCCATTGAGTTCAGTTAGATTTTCCACTAGATAGAAAAAGGTAAATGGTAAAGGACCCCTGGACGGTTAAGTCCAGTCAAAGGTGACTATGGGGTTGCAGCGCTCATCTCGCTTTCAGGCCGAGGGAGCCAGCATTTGTCCACAGACAGCTTTCTGGGTCATGTAGCCAGCAGGACTAAACCGCTTCTGGCGCAATGGAACACCGTGGCAGAAACCAGAGCACATGGGAACGCCGTTTGCCTTCCCGCCACAGCAATACCTATTTATCTACTCACACTGGTGTGCTTTCAAACTGCTAGGTTGGCAGAAGCTGCGACAGAGCAACAGGAGCTCACTCCGTCTTGGGGATTCGAACCGCTGACCTTCCAATCGGCAAGCTCAGGAGGCTCAGTGGTTTAGACCACAGCGCCACCCGCAATGCCGCATTATTCTCCCGATAACTGTGCTTAGCACAGCAGCCTTGCAGCACAACCCTATGCAGACCCCATTAGGTTCAATGGCGATTGGGTGAGTGGGTATAGAATTTACCCTGTGGATCCCCATAAATACAATGTTTTGCAGATTGAGAGAAGCGGGTTGTACATATTTGGAATGAAGAAATATAACATACTAGAAAATAAGGAACAGCTGGTTAATACATACTTTCTTACATCCATTGGTTCTGCTTTCTTAATGACACACCTGGCCATCTTTGTTTTGATCACAGTAGGCAAGCTTTCCCCGGCGTGATGATGCCATGATACAGAAAGCTGCGTCTATTTAATTCCTGCTATTCCTGCAGCTATTAAAGATGCAGAGCCTCTCTCATGGAAGAAAGGGAGGGGAAGGAAGGAGTGCAGCTCAGCAGCAAATTTGTACACAAAAGGTCTCAGGTTTAATACCAAGCACCACCAGGTAGGGCTGGGAAAAGACCCGTCTGATATCCCAGGAAGCCGCTGCCAACCAGCGTCCAAAATACTGAGCTAGACAGACCAAATGGTGTGACATTGTTTTAGGGCAGCTCCCAATGTGCCTATGTAAACCAGATAGATAGCAACAGAAGCTGGTTTGCCCAGTTCAGCAGGTTCTTCTACTAGATCAGGGTTTGGGTCTCCAGCTGTTTTTGGACTACAACTCCCATCATCCTTAGCTAGCAGAACCAGCAGTCAGGGATTATGGGAATTGTGTCGAAAAACAGCTAGAGATTGAAGTTTGCGAAACCTTGATCTAAAGATATATAGATATACTGTATAGCAGGCATGTCCAACAGGTAGATCACTGGACATCTACAGTAGATCACTGGTAGATCATTGGCTTCCCCCCCCCCAAGACGCTGAACAACTGTGGCTCCACTAAAAAAAAGCTCAACATTTTACCTCCCCCCTGAAAAAACTCACCAACTTTGACCTGAACCCCAACACAAAAAAGGGGTACCAGTAGATCACTGCCAGTTTTTAACTCTGTGAGTAGATCGTAGTCTCTTGGGAGTTGTATAGGAATAATCTTAAAATACACAAATGGTCAAAAAGCATGTAAGAGCAGAGATTCTGGCAGAAATTACCACTCCTTACTAATTGGGGGTGGGGTGGGAAGCTGGAATGCAGAAAAATTGGTAGCTACGCTGCTATAACATTTGGCTAACCAATTAAAAGACTGCTGACATTAATTAATTAATTAATTAATTAATATATTCCAAAGGCCCCTCAATTAGCAAAAGACATAATTCCTATCCTTTTCCACGGCACTCATGTGATTTGTATTTTTGTTTCAGGGTGGAGGGTTTCACCCAAAGAATCGTGATTTTTATCTGCACAGGGGAAGCAGTCACATATAATTACATACTGAAGGTGATGGGGAAGCTCAGGGGTAAACAAAGAAAAAGAAAGCAACATGTCAGAAAATTTATGCAGTCCTCCTGCTTCTTTTATGCTCCTTGCAGAAATATGCAACATGACTAAAATGGGGCTGCCGGTGCAAATACGTTGTCAACAATACGCGTTCCAGTGTGTGCCTGAAAATGAGATGTGTAAAAACAGAGATGGGCCATGCACACAAGTTCTGCATTCCTGGGCACACTGACTGCTTTTTCAGATTAGCTCAAAGGTCTGAAGAGGGTTTCGAAGTGCAACCAGTCAAATGTGTTTAGAAGCTTCATCGGCATCTGCAAACCCTAAGGCAGTAAGGTTCCCTCTCATGAGAGCCAATGTAGTGTAATGGTTAGAGAGTCAGACTATGACCTGAAAGAGCAGGGTTCAAATCCCCACTCAGCCGCCAAGGTCACTGAGTGACCTTGGACCAGTCACTGCATTACAGCCTAAGCTACCTCAATTAGGTAAATGCAATTAACAAACAAACATTTTGTATGCATTTTTCCCATTTAATGTGCATTTTTCAATGCATTTCAATGACGACAATAATTTTATTATTTATACCCCACCCATCTGGCTAGGTTTCCACAGCCATGCTGGCGGCTTACATATCATATAAAAACATAGTAAAATTTCAATGCTTTTTGACACATTTTTTCTCCCTAAAATATGCTGTCTGAATACCCCCAAAGAAAATTCCTATTTTTGTTCATGTTTGGGGGGACTTAAACTGCATTGCAAAATCTGGGGCTTGCTTCTAAGTAGACATGCACAGGATCGTACAATAAATAGATGTTTATGACTCGCAAAGGAGACCATCAAGTTGGAATCACTCCTAAACCCTGAAAGTTCCATTAAATATTACAAAACAGTTTCGAGACCAAAGATGGCATTGAAATGTTCCCTCTCCTGCTACTAAAAGTTTTCATAGCCTTTTACAAGGAATATAATGAAGATGTAAATTATTTTGGAGCTAATTAACTCCACCTGTTTATTTCCTTCAGTGTTGAAAGGTGTCACCCCAGGTAATAATTACTGAAAATTGCATACTACTCTTTTGCTATAATGGAGGGAAATTGCTTTAGGAGATTAAGGAAATGGAAACGTCATTGAGAATGATATTTTTTTTTAAGTAAAAAAAAAAATCTTAGTTTAAAAGTACAGTTGAATTCGTGGTAATGATTTTTGCTGTAATTTGGTAATTATTTAAAATGCATTTGCTGAGTCTCCTAAATATCATGCATTAAAATTGTACACAAAACTAGGTCTAGGAGAAGTTTTTGAATGCTGGGTGCAGACAGTGTATGCAGCGTTTTGTGACTTATGGCATAATTCAACAGTAGAGCACATGCTCTGCTTGCAGAATGTCCCAGTTTCACTTCCAGGTATCTCAAGTAAGGGCTGGAAGAGGCCTTGCATGACTGGAGAGCTGCTGTCACTCAGTGTTAAGGCATATTGAACTAGATGGACCAATGATCCGACTCAGTGCAGTTGTACCGCGGAAGTCGAACACCTTGCGAGTCGAACGTTTTGGCTCCCAAACACCGCAAACTCAGAAGTGTTTTCTGGTTTGGAAACCTTCTTTGGAACCCGAACGTCCGACGCAGGTTCCGTGGCTTCCAATTGGCTGCAGGATCTTCCTGCAGCCAATCGGAAGCCATGCCTTGGTTTCCGAACGTTCTGGAAGTCAAACGGACTTCGGGAACGGATTCCGTTCGCTTTCCGAGGTATGACTGTATGAGGCAGCTTCCTATCCTCCTATTATTCATGGTCTTATTCAGTACAATGAAGCTTCTTACATTCTGTAATATTATGTTGTCAGGTGAGGTGTTACAAGTGAAAAGTGCCAGCTGAAATACAATTATTTCATGCAGTAAATTTTGTGATGCCCACCAATGACTACCTTGCTTTATTTCAACGCATTCCTAAGCTGCTTAATATTTTTAAAATCTCTCAGCGGTGTGCGTATAAAAGCAAGATCTGTTAAAATGAAACAAGAAATCACCCTAAAGTCGCTAAAACCAGTGCTAATTTTCTAGAAAAACAGGTGAGGAAGGAACTCACCATGAACACCTCCCTTGTTCTCTTATAATGGCAATGGCGCCCACGTGAGAGGTGCTGGAACTGAGTTCTGGCTGGGGGGAAAACCCAGGCTAAAACAATATAAAAACAGAAAAGCATACGAAACAGAGATTCAGGGGGGATTCACACACATAAATCAGGGTCCAATTTAGGGAAAGCCTGGGCTAAAAAACGAAGTATTTGCAAAGATCTGAAGCAATTGGCGGTTGTGACCTTCACGTATGACAGAGGGAGGGCATCCCCTTCGAACACATTGGCAAGCTTATAATCTGAAAGTGGGTCTGGAAGGGTAACAGGGAGGATTTCTTTTTTTCCAAAATAAGAAACAATATTTGCCTACAAACTGAATACAACTGAAGGTCACATGTTCAACTCTGGGCATCACCAGATGTTCATTATAATTATTAAATTAAATTAATATACCACCCTTTATCCAAAGATCTAAGGGCGGTTCACAACATTAAAAAGGTAAAGGACCCCTGGATGGTTAAGTCCAATCAAAGGTGACTATGGGGATGCGGCGCTCATCTTGCTTTCAGGCCAAGGGAGCCGGCGTTTCTCCACAGGCAGCTTTCCAGGTCATGTGGTCAGCATGACTAAACCGCTTCTGGCGCAATAGGACACTGTGAGGGAAACCAAAGCGCACGCAAACACCGTTTACCTTCCCGCCACAGCAGTACCTATTCATCTACTTGCACTGGTGTGCTTTCAAACTGCTAGGTTGGCAGGAGCTGGGACAGAGCAACGGGAGCTCACCCCATCATGGGGAATTGAACTGCCGACCTGATCGGCAAGCCCAGGAGACTCGGTGGTTTAGACCACAGCGCCACCAGCGTCCCTTTCACAACACAATACAGGGTAAAAGCACAAAATAAATAGTTAAAAACAGAACAGAACAATAACCCTCCCCTCATACAAACACATTTAAAAGGCCGTAGGATATTAATATTAATATTAATGAAGAGGCATGTTTTCACCTGGCGCCTAAATATGTAAAATGTAAAATATGTAAACCTCCCTGGGGAGAGCATCCCACCAACAGGGAGCCACTCTCTGGACGGTGAGAGTCTCACGGAGGCGACACATGAAGAAGGGCCTCAAAAGAGTCCAGGTCGGTTTTATGGGGAGAGGCGTTCCTTGAGATATGTTCCTACAATTAATGTAGACCCCACTGCTGATGAACCTCTACTACAGCCTTCATCAACCTGTAGCCCTCCAGAGGGCACTAGGTTGGCAAAGTCTGCTCCAATACACCAGGTGTTATTTGGGGTTTTCAGGGTGCCTATTATTATTATTATTATTATTATTATTAGTATTATTATTATACACGTGTAAAACTGATCTCTCTCAATATTTTAATAAGAAAAAAAATGTCATAATCATATTGACAAATGTTCACCACGTTACCTAACCAGGTCAGACGATACTGCTAAATGACCAACACAGCAAGTACAATATTTCATGTTACTTTACTACTTTCTTGGGTGTCAAGCATCAGTAAATGATTGATCGTAAGCAGCCCCTTACGGCGAAAGTAATACCAAGTATCCTCATGGAAGCAGCTTTATTTGAGTATTTCAAGAGGGAGAAAGAGAGAGTGGACTGACAGGTACACAAGGTGGGCAGGTAAAAGTATAATGCGTTTTTGCCTCTACCTCCTTTCATAAATCATGATATTCTTTCCAACAAGGTCTGGTTTAGGGGGAAATTACACTTTTTCTCCCTCCGAAACAGGAATGTTCATCACTGGAGTTCCAATCTTATGAAAAATTACCATGGGGGGGGGGAGCATAATTCACAACTGATTTATGGCAAAATTGATAGAAGTGAGGGGTTCCAGCCAATCGCTTGCTTCGAAATATCCTCCAATCTCACATCCTGACTACAAGCTTTGCTCAAAATGGCTTGGGTAATTTAAGTACCAAAACAGAAGGCATTAACCCAGCACACCCTATTAATCTTATCAGTTGCAAGGGAGGCCAAAGGGGGGGGGGAGAGAGAAGCAGGACTGCAATCACACCTGGGATAACCAGATAAGATGCATGTCCCTGGTTTTGTTGCGGATGCAACATTTAACTTTGCTGCAACAGGATCTGCAACTATCATAACACCATGTACTGGTGCTGACCTAAGAAGAAGAAGAAGAAGAAGAAGAAGAAGAAGAAGAAGAAGAAGAAGAAGAAGAAGAAGAAGAAGAGTTTGGATTTGATATCCCGCTTTATCACTACCTGAAGGAGTCTCAAAGCAGCTAACATTCTCCTTTCCCTTCCTCCCCCACAACAAACACTCTGTGAGGTGAGTGAGGCTGAGAGACTTCAGAGAAGTGTGACTAGCCCAAGACGTGAACCCGGTTCCCCAGATTAGGAGTCCACCACTCTTAACCGCTACACCACACTGGCTCTCAGCCTCGGCCCAGTATACCTGAAGGAGCATCTCCACCCCCATTGTTCAGCATGGACACTGAGATCCAGCTCCGAGGGCCTTCTGGTGGTTCCCTCACTGTGAGAAGTGAGGTTGCAGGGAACCAGGCAGAGGGCCTTCTTGGTAGTGGTGCCCGCCCTGTGAAACGCCCTCCCATCAGATGTCAATGAAATAAAAAACTATTAGACTTTTAGCAGACCTGTTTAGGGAACTTTTTAATGTCTGATGTTTTATTGTATTTTTAATATTTTGTTGGAAGCCGCCCAGAGTGGCTGGGAAGGCCCAGCCAGATGGGAGGAGTATAAATAATAAATTATTGTTATATTATTATTACTGTGTGGAGTGCTACCACTTCATACTTATTAGTAATATTAATAATGATACTATATTATTATCATTTATTGGATTGTTGCTTGTTACCAAGGTCTCCACGTGACTTACATTTGAAAGCATAAATACATTATATCATTGAAAAAAATCATATAACACATTACCGGTAACTTTCTCATACAGATGTTTACAATCCATACGTATACACTTACAATACAAAAACAACTCATCCCTTTGGATTACATTCAACCCTATCCAGCCATCTGTAAGAGGTACAGTAATGTGGTTCTGTGTCAGGGGTTGCCAAACTTTTTGGGCCGTGGGAAAGCTTCCAAAACCAGAGAAACGGATATGGACGCCACATATACCCCACAACCAAGCACACACTGCAGAGTATTCTAGTTGCTGCAACAGAATGCTTCTTTCAAGCCTAATTTCATCATTGGAGGGGACCCCGTGGGCACCAGGGAGGGGTGCACATGCATCCACGGACTCCCCACTGGTGACCGCTCTTCTACTTCCTCCCCACTGGTCAGATGAGGCGGTTCTTTCTCTCCCACCTAGAGCCTCACATAAACAAATGTTAGAAATCCAGATATGCAAGCTAGACACCAAATGGCTCCTTAAAACAGGGTTGCAGTCGCCAAAACGGAACGTCTAGTTGCCGTTTTGGGGTCCGGGCGGCTCAAAAAGCCGTATTTTTCCATACAACTTTTTGGTTCCGGAAATTTGTTCTGATCATGATATTTTATCTGCACAGATAGAATTCCATCTAGGATGTGTTGTTAGTGTATGAAAGCAGGCAAGATCCTAGGATCCCCAAGGCATGCACCTCCAGACGGAGGAGACCATCAGGCGCCATCCTGCTGCCCAGGCATCTTCACTTGGTCGCAAGTGGCCGAAAGCCAGGTGCAAAATGCGCCCGGCGAACTTCGAACGCTGCAAATGATGCCGTTATACAAATCTATGTTGCAACTACACATGGGATACTGTGCACAGATCTGGTCACTGCACTTCAAAGCAGATATTGTGGAGCTGGAAGGGGGTGGCACGGCTTCCCCGTGAGGAAAGCCTACATCATTTGAGGTTTTTTAGTATAGACTAGTAAGGAATTATGGGGGTGTACAAAATCTGAATGGTGTGGGGATCATACACCCCCCGCCGCCTCTCACAATCTTTATTGTTATTGTTAATATACTGCCCTATACCCGCAGGTCTTAGGGCAGTTCACATAATAAAATCATAATATAAAACCACAAAATACATAATCAAATTAGAAACAATAACAACCCAATAGCCCCCCCCCAACATATTTTAAAAGGTCACCCAGGGTTAATAATAATAATAATAATAATAATAATAATAATAATAATAATAATTTATTGATACCCTGCCCATCTGGCTGGGTTTCCCCAGCCACTCTGGGTAGCCTCCAACAGAATATTAAAAATATTATTTGAGGAAATCCAATGTGAATAGATTCAGGACAAAAGGAAGCGCTTCTTCCCAGAGAGCAGTGTGATACTACGGCATATTCCACCGCTAGATGTAGCAATAGTGGTCACAAAATTGGAATGCTTTAAAATGGGTTAGGCAAATTAATAGAAGATAAAAGCTACCAACAGTTACTAGTACAGATTGCTATATACCAGGCACGTCCAACAGGTAGATCGTGATCTACTGGTAGATCACTGGACATCTGTGGTAGATCACTGGTAGATCAGTGGTTCTCCCAAAGAAGCTAAAAAACTTTGTCTCCCCTAAAAAAAACTCAACATCTTTGCCCTGCACCCCTAAAATGGCCCAAATCACCAAAAACAGGGTTTTCCTTCCTGAATGTTGCTTTCTTCCTCCCTAAAAAATCTCAACAACTTTTATGTGAACCCCCAAAAAGAGGACTTTCCTTCCTAAAAAAAACAACTCAACAACTTTGACCTGAACCCCCCCCAAAGGGGGTAGATCACTGCCAGTTTTTAACTCTGTGAGTAGATCGCAGTCTCTTGGAAGTTGGCCACCCCTGCTATATACTATTCCAGCACAAGAGGAAATATGTCTCTGAATACCAGTTGCTGGGGAATCCAAGTTGCTGGACGATAATATTGCTGAGACTACCCTGCCTAGGCTTCCCACAGGCCTTTGGCTAGCTAATGCAAGGACAGGATGTTGTAGTAGAAGATCGACCTTTGGTCTGATCCGGCAGCGTCGGCAATCATTCAACAGGGTTTATCTCCCTTCCCACGCTTTACAGAAGAAGTCAACTCTCCAAGCGGGTGCTTGAGGCCAAAAATAGGAAGTGGCTCTACTGAAAAACCATCATTGATGCGACACGATACGCCTGCAGATTGCGATCTCCCATGATGACTATTTCCTTTGCTGGACCAGGTTGCATGAATAAAAGCTGCCTTATGTCTAGGTTTTCTGGCATTACCATATCTGCACTATGGGTCTCTAGGTCACTTTGATTTGCACGTAGACAAATAAATTAACTGAAGCACGCGCACACACACACACACAAGATGGAACAGAGGGGCACAAGATGAGAAAGCTAATGAAATATGCCAGACAGTTGTACAAGTGACTAATTTTCCCAGCAATATGACGAGGGGGGGGAGAGAGAGAGAGAGCGAGAGAGAGAGAGAGAGAGAGAGAGAGAGAGAGATGTGTGTGGCTTTGAAATGGCAGGATTTTGTGCATATGAGAGGGGCGGGGGTGTGGAAAATGAGCAATTACTGTAGATGAACTGATTTCCCTAAACTCTGCAAAGGCTGGCTATGCAACAGCTGCAGCTGTCATCTCTTTAGATGAGGGAATGGAGAAGTGGTCCTTAGTGAGAACCCCCCTTTTTTTAGCATCTCTTGCATCTTGAGATGCAGCAGGGTATGGGTGACTGGGGAACAAGCGGTGGAGGTGGCCCATCCAATTTGTGGAACATCCTGCCTAGGCTTCCTAGCGCTGATGCAGATGTCCTTCTGGCACCAGGCAAAACCAGAAGATTTTAACCCCAGAATATCATGGGTTGTTGCCAACCAAGTTTTACTCAGAAAAGACCCATTGAAATTAGCATGTTAGTCATGTTAGACCCATGCCGGTCATGTCCATTATTTTCAATGGCTGTTCTCTAAGGATAATTAACGCAGCACACAACAGCATTTTTTAATAACTTCTTGTTTTATTCTCAAGGGTTTTAGTCGGGTTTTATCCAGGTTTGTGTTTATACTGCTGCGATACATTTTTTGTTGTGTATATTAGTCTATCTTTCTTGTTTTTTGGAAGCTGTGTAAGACTTTTTCTTTCTTTCTTTCTTATTTTGGGGAAAGCTATACACTCGCACATTTAATTAATCTGACAGTCAGTCAAATGGTGCTTTCTTGTTCAAGTGTGAGATTATCAGGTATATCCTCAAACGACTGCCTCAAAAGGATTTATATTAAGCCGATTAAGGGACCAGTCCTGTGGTCCCTGGGAAGGATATCCCAGCAGATTTCCCCTTCCACCTGCGGAGGAGAGGAGGTGTACTTGTGGAAGCCTTTGCAGCCATCTCTGGCCACTTTCAGTACTCCAGTGGCACAAGGACAAAAAAAGAGTGTGCGTATTGCTATGATGCTTGGATGCTAAAGGATCCAGTGCCTCACCATTTCCTTGGCATGCACCCAGAAAGGCAAGAAAACCATGCAAGCCAATGGAAAGATAAATTGGAGGGGGGGGGGGAGGCAACAGCACCAAAATTATCTGGGAGGATCCAGCCTCTCTCCATCTTCCGCCCAGGTGATCTAAGATATGGTGCTTCCTCCACCACAAATTCTCTCTTCCTCGCTATGGTGAGACAGCTCTGAGAGGTTGCCATCCTACAGCCTCTTACCTTATCATTACATAGGTATATCCCAGCTTTCCCTTCAAAGGAGTTCAAGGTGCCATTTACAGCCCACCCTCACAACAACAATTGGTATGGTAAGTTAAGAGTGCAATCCAAACCCCTGGGCTTGGAGGGAGTTGGTGACTTCCACCACGTCAACAGCCCTGCTGCAAAAGCCTGCTGGGGTGGAAGGTTGTGCAGATGGGGAGGGAAAAGGCCTCTGCTGCACCACCAGAGGCTGGCAGAACCAATCAGGATTCAGCCGAAGCCTTGCAGCGTGCTGGAGAGTTAGGCATCCCATACAATCTTATATAGGTCTACCTCAATGAATTCAATGGGACTTATTCCCTGGTATCAGAGAGCAGGGTTGCAACCTAAAGAACTGGAATTAGAGTGACAGAATATTTCAGAGTCACTCTGTTATACTTGTGTGTTTGCTTTTCCTTAAAAAAAGAAAAGAAAAGAAGATTTTTGTTATCTGGATCTACATACTGTGCAACTCACATCTCAGGTAATGCTATATCTGTATCCGGCATTTGATGAAGCAAGCTGAAATGTTCACGCCACCATGAACCATTTCAGATGCCACAGTCTTTTTAGCCCTACCGGAGAAATGTAAAGGCTCTTTATAACTAAAAACAAACCCTTTAAAAATATGTAGCAGGTCTGAACATAGGCCTGTATTTTATTCTTGATATCTCTATAAATTAATACACACACACACACACACTACTATATACGGACTGTCGGTTTAGACAGAACAAAGATCCAAATGTTATTATTACTTTGGGTTATTTAACTTGATGCAGTTGTCTCAGATGAAAGAGGAACACTGGTTTGTAATGCGATTTTTCATTTGACAATATTGTAAAAAAAAAATTAACATAGCGTTAGATGAAACAAATTGTACGCTACAAGAAAATAAAATGTTCCAGAGGACATTGTCCACTTTCACTGTTGGTTTCCTGATTTTAACACTTGAAACAGGTTGGCAATATATCCCTGCCCTCCTGGTCACAGGTTTTGAAATTCTTCTGGGAGCTATTTCCAGTTAGGGATCCTTCAACAATATTCCTGAAAGAGAAGAAAAGAGAAAGGAAATGTTAGTAAAGTGAACATATCAATCTCTCTGCGAATCCGAATGAATTTACAGCAGAAGAACTGGCTAAATGTGAACCCAATGATGGATCTTGGTGGAAAAAAAGCATGTGAAGCTAGAGATCTGGAGAAGTATGCAATTTCAGTGGGTTGTACCCAACGAAGTCATGGTGTGAGTGATAACCTATCCTCCCACCTCATGATCCCTGCAGCCCTAAATCTGTTTCTCAGGACTGGGGGTCCTTCAGAACAGATTTTGGCTGGGGAGCATAAGAGGGAGGAGAGGGGAAGGGAAGTTCTCTTGTGTGAATGGAAGTTGTTCCACTCAAGCAATGGCTTTGTTGGAAATAACCCAATTCTCTTTTGGGAGGGGGAAAGGGGGATCTAAGGATATATTTAGGAATGCCACTGTTTGCTAGCAGAAAACAGTTGCCTTACCAACACACATTCTTCCACAGCAGCTACAAAGCAATGAGCAAGCTGATACGTACCAAATCGAATTATTTGGAAGCTTTAACAGAACTGCAAAAGGCAACGTGCAATCAGAAAGACACATAAACTGATTTAAAAGCAGGTTTCATATTGGGAGAGAAATTTCAGTGGGAGGTTTCCACAAGTTTGTGTCCAAAGTGCATTTGTTTGACTCCAGAGGAAGACCAAAGGGCAGGGTTAGAATTTCAGAACGATTCTGCCAACATGGGGTAATTCGGGACAGTTAAGCGAGGAATGAAATTCTACGAAAGGAAAATACATAGGATGGTCAGAGGTAACAGATGACAGGGATGCTACAGTTTTAATAGTTGTGTAGAACTGCACAACTATTAGGGGGCAGGAGCCCTGTCCTCTTTTGCACGTGGCACCCTTGATACATAGAGTATATTACAGATTACACCTGTGATGGTGAAACTGCAATGGCTGTCAATCAGCTACAAATTATCTGAAAGACCACCTGCCCTTTCATAGACCTGTATATCATCTTATATCATCTGGGGAAGTTTGATTCATGGTACCACACCCAAAAACAGACATCTTCTGCTACTGACTCTGTACCGTACTATACCCTTCCCTCGACCATATGTGAAACATCATCCATCATTTGCTTCAGGCATCTTCTAAAGACATATATTTTTGCTCCTAAGATTGGACCCTGTTATTACCAAATTCCTATTTTTATTTTTATAATACTGTTTAACTGGCTTTTTTGGGTTGCATTTCTGTTGTTGTTTTTTTTAAATAATATTGTCCATTGTTCCATGTTTCATTTTTGTACACCGCTTGGAGATTTTAAAATATTAAAGTGGTTTAGAAATGCTTTTAGATAATGAAAGTAGTATTATTTCACTTGGGGAAGAATAAAACACCCAAGTGACAAATGAATGGTAAAGAACCAAGCAGGGCTGTTGGTCAAAAGGATGAGATGAGGCACTGTGAATCACAAACAGGAGTCCGTTATCGGAAACACTGCAAGGATAGCAAATGCCCTCTGCCGCACATTAGCAGAAGCATGGTCTCTTGACAGGCAGATTGAGGAGCTAGACTGCTCCACTTGGCAGTGATATGGTCTCCATTGGAGAAGTGTCTTCTCTGAAGCTAGATCTGAAGAGGCTTTGAAAAGCTTGTGGAAGGCATAAGAGGAATCATTAAAAGCAGGTATGATCTCCCTGATCCATCCTAACCTCATTAAGGTGATTCCAACACCATCAGCTGATCACCCCTTGCTCCACTCCTGTGATTACCCCATCCTTGTCTCTGCTCCCCTAATATAATCTATGCCAGGCATAGGCAAACTCCGGCCCTCCAGGTGTTTGGGACTACAATTCCCATCATCCCTAGCTAACAGGACCAGTGGTCAGGGGTGATGGGGATTGTAGTCTTAAACATCTGGAGGGCCAGAGTTTGCCTGTGCCTGAACTATGCAAAGGCTGGGTTAACTTCAATAGCAGCTTCAGTGCCTCCCCACCCTTTTTTTGGGAGGGGAGGAATGAAAGGATGGATGTACCGGTATACAGTAGTAGCTTCTTGTTCAGCTAAAGAAAATTTCAAGGAGACCCTATTAAATAATAATAATAATAATAATAATAATAATAATAATAATAATAATAATAATAATAGCAGGCACTGATCCTGCTCTAACTGTGCACCAGTCTCTCAAATAACAACTAGTGAACACAAAGAAGGTGGAAAGGAGTTGCGCTTTTGGATCAATTTGCAGAAAGGCAAAATCTGGATTGCTAGATGATGATGATGATGATGATGGGTAGGATTTGGATCATTCCATGCTCCCAAAGGGGCTCTGGACTCAGATTTCATGAGTGCCTTTGCTCCAACCAACATTCTGAGACGGCTGAAGTTGACCAGAAACTTGGAGAAATGTCAAAAGCAGCATGTAGGGGCTGTGTGATTCAAGGTGGGTGGGGAATGGCAAAAGTCCCACTGGGTTTGCACAAGCTTTAGGCATGCCTAAAGCAACTATTTTGGCCCCAGCCATTAACTGTACATTACAAATGTGCTTGGGGGCGTTTCTGATGAAATAAGCACAATATGGAAGTAGCAGCAGAGGGGATCTCTGGCCTGGGATCCAAAGAGCTTCTTAGTAGTGTGGTCACTTAAGCACTGCCCCCATAGGAGGATTTTTTTTTTAAAGGGGGATGGTGCTGTTTTGCATATAATGTGCATATCCTAATTAATTTGCATAGCTGCAGTTTGGAAACAATTACTTAAACCTAAATGACAGTACAATGCACCTCACCATACATAGTGGGAAAGGTTGTGACCGGGTGGCCCATGTTCCTGCTCACGGGGCTGGCCCAAGATATTTTGCTGCCTGAGGCGAAGAACAAACTGATGCTCCATCTTCATTCAACAAGCAAGTTTAGTTTTACTTCAACACTGGATAGTTTGGGGGGTGGGTAGGACATATGGCAAGTACAGCGCTGTCCTCCAACAGACAGAGATGCCCAGGGAATGCTTAGAAAGAAGAGCCAGGGAGCTGCCATTGCTGCTGTCCAATATTTGCTGCCTGAGGTGGTTGCCCCACTTTGCCTAATGGCAGGGCTTGCTCCATCTGCTGTCCAGGTGTTGTTGATGGGGAACTCCCAATACCCTTGTGATGTCCCCTTCTAATGGTCCTTCATCTTCAAGCTGGGCATAGTCCGAACAGTCCCTCAAACATAGGGCCTTCCTCAGACAGCCCTTCAAACAGAAGACTGCAAAATTAGGCACTATTGCTCTAGGAAAGCTGGTTGTAACTTCCCCGGGGGCTCTCGGTGCCAGTAGTTTCACAGTGCTTTAGCTCATAGAGAACCAAAACTTTCTAAGGGGAAAGAACAGAGAGGGGGAGAGACCTAGGACCTACCACACTGAAGGACCCCAGAGGCTGCTGATTTAAAACAGAGTTGTCAGATCTCTAGCAATGAACACACAGCTTCTGAATACACAAAGCCATCAGGTGGATATTTCAGGGCTAGTTCTCAAATACAGCCATGGCTGAAAGAGACCTACTACGCTATCTTAAATTCTATACAGTGGTAGGAAAAAGACAGCAACTCCCAGCACAGTTCAAAACTAATGAGTGGGAGTTGTTTTAGTGTTCCAGGCTCATAGCTTTAAAGAAAAATCCAGCTGAATGTATTGTACGAATGAGAAAATGCCACTGTGGGGAGCTGAGTCGTTAACTTTGGAAGCCCCTTTGGAGATGACATTGTGAGAGGATTGCTATCTTTTCCTTTCAAAGGGAAACTTGCAAAGGAACTCCCATGTGAAGCTTTCCCCAGCACAAATCCCATGCTAAGCAAGTCCGCACTCGCTGCATTTCTGCCTGTTGTGCACAGAGCCTTTGTCAGGGAAAAAGCCAGCATTAAATGTTAAACGTGCAGGCCACATTTGCTTTGAATAAGCTACTGTTCTGTGGACCTCCCCTGCCACCCATCCAACTTTCCAGATGACCAATATCCCCACTGTCTGTAGACCTCATATATGGCATGGGCAGAGAGAGACTTTGTCTTGAATTAGGCCAAGTAGGTGTGGGGAACCTTTGGCCCGCCAAAGGCTGCTGAACTGCAACTCCCATCAGCCTCAGCAAGCGTGGCAAATTGCAAGGGATGTTGGGAGTTGAAGTTCAGCAACATCCGGAAGGCCAAAGGTTCCCCATACCTAAGGTTCACACAAGGATGGATAGGTGAGATACTACCGGTTGCACCCATGTTACGATTCTCGGTTGGTCGAAACCTGTGTGTGCGCACACACACACACATGCATGGATGTGCCTGTCCTTTACAATCAGGTTGGTTGGTTCTTCGCAGAATAACACAATTAAATTCCTGGCTGAAATTAACACCAGAACATAAAGTTCAATGTAAAGGCAGCAGGTGTGCCTCTGAGATAAATCTCTTTAGAAAGGGGCACAAAAGCTGTTGAACAGATGCAGTAATCACAATAATTAGAAGAATTGTGTTGCACAGGAACTGGAGGGAAAACATGAATTGAAGTCCAAGTTATCCTACTGAGCAGAGACAGGAAGGCAGGAAATCTCCCAAAGGAAGAATTCATGGGGGAGTTTTCGTCCTAAATAATAGAGCATCCATTCCATAGGAGTTAAGTAGGAAGAAAACAATGGCATTTGCTCATACCTGTACACTTTTATATACCAAGGTGGTTTATTAAAGGTTTCATATTTAGGTAGGTCTATTATGCAGTCATGTAAGATACCTGCTGATAAAGTTTTTGTCTGGCTTTTAAAAACAGCATGTGTTTGAATGATTTAAACAGTAATTTGAGTAACTAGTAATGCAGACTTAAGACATGTCTACCCAGAAGTGCCATTTTGGTCAATAGGCCTTACGATCAAGTAGGCGGGTATAGGCTTGTGGTCTGAAATCTGTATTTCCAACAATATAAATAGCTTGAAGACAAAGATTCATTTTATGGTCTAGACCAGGGGTAGTCAGCCTTTTTATCCCTACCGCCCACTAATGCATCTTTCTTGATGGTAAAATTTCCTTACTGCCCACCAGTGCTCGATGGAAGAAGGATTCAGCTTGTGCCGTAGAACCCCCTACCGCCTACCTGGAATCCTGAAACACCCACTAGCGGGTAGTAGGAACTAGGTTGGCTACCCCTGGTCTAGACAGTGGTGATACAGGCATTTTCTGATTCAGAGGTGGGGAATCTATTGACAGCCCCCTGAGCATCCTTGACTGTTCTTCCTGGGACTGATGGAAGATGGATCCCCATTGTATCTACAGAGCCACATGCTTCCTAACATTGACCTAATTTCTTCCACCACATCCATCTGCTTTGTCCAAAAGGGCTGTTAACTCATCAGGAAAATTGCATGATGATTTTTTTCAGATGTGGTGCTAATTTGGTGGCATCTGCATATTAATATTAACAAAGGGACACCCTTCGTCAGCATTTCTCAGTTGGGGAGAAGTAGCGAAGGGACAGCCTCAACTCCCACACTCCACTAGATCTGACACAGCTGGACACAAGAGGATGAAACTTGGTTGCCAGAGCAGCCTAAAGATGTTGGCTCAGCCCCTGAATGCAAGGGGCAGGATGGAGGAAGGAGAAGTCAGGACAGACTGCAGCAGCAGCAGCAGCCGCGACAAATGATGGAGTTTTCAGGGGAACTCCACAGATGCAGCAAGAAAGGCAAGATGAGGCTAGATGCCTGTGGTTGTTAGTCTAGCAACAGCACAGGCCTAGAGACACCTGAGTGCAAGGACTGATGTATGTAAAACTTGGTATAGGAATTGAGCCTCATGGGAACCTGCATGATGAGACGAGATTCAGATCTCCTCTAACAAACAAGTAAGTGTCCCATCAAGTCTCCTCTGCAAAGTTGGATTCTGAAGGGATCTTATCACCCTGTTGTGTCCTTCAGGGAGTATGACACTTGCATGTCCATAAAACTGACCTCACGGACCTACAATTGCCGGTACTGCTAACAAACTACAGTTCCCAGGATTCTCCAGGACTGTTACAAGTAGTACAAGAATGCTTTAAAAGTATAGTGTAGATGTGACCTAAATAAAGAGTTCTACTAAACCATTACATTTAAAGGGAAGCTCTGCAGGAGATAAAGATTGCTAAAATTCAAGAGCCATTTTTTAAATTAAAAAAAAAAAAACACGGTTGTTATTTTTGCTCATTACAGTTTTATAAAAGCTTTAAAGTCCAAAGTGAGACCAATCTTTGGTTCATTAGGCCATTTCCCCCAAATTGTATCCAGGTGTAATGAAATAATATGTAATGTCAGGTATGTGGCAGGTGAAGACACATCTGCAAAAGGAGGAGGAGCCTTAAATCGTGTTCCTGATTGTCCCTTGAAAAAGCAGGGCTTGCATTTGGCATCGTTTAAATTTGGCACCAAATACAAGCCCACTGGGACTGGTTCCAACACAGGATTTCCTGACTGGGTCTCTTGGGTGCAGCTGATCTGTGGCAAAAAGCAGTGCCTGCCATGAATTCAAGCCAGCCTGCAAATAAACGTCTTGCAGATTCCGCACACATATCTCCAAGGGTAGACTGGAATGGAATGGGCCCACACTTGCTGGCTCCATCCTAGCCTTGTGCCCCCAGTTGCTGTTTTAGTTGCAATTGTTTTATTGTCAGCTAGCAGTCCTAAGTGGTCGGGGGGAGCGGTTCCTGAGAAATCCTGGAGAGTGGTCTGATTTTCACACACTGATTTGGCCTAAAACAATCAATTCTTCAGAGCTTTGGGTTTTTCAGTTGTGCTACAAGCAGATTTGAATTGGGGGGGGGGGGGGGTGTAAAATGAAACTGGTGTAATTCTGGGGCTGCTCCTGATACCCTGTAATACATGATCAGCTATACTAAGTAGATTGCAGAACAAAACAAAGAAATCCTAAGCCTTCAAATGAGGACTTTTGAGTCCGTAAAGAGCTTTCTGGATTTCTGATAGCTCAGTAAAACATAACGCCCCATGATGAGAGCAGGGTGTGTATATTTCTCCAAATATTTTTCTTCCTAGCAGCACGGCAATGCATTGGCCTACTAATTCATATTCATACTGCTAGTCCTAGAAGCACAAACCCAAAACACAAAAGCTGCATGATTATGCTTGATGAAGAAGTGCCAATTGAAAACTTAAATGGCTTATGGAAATGCAAACAAGAACTCCCAGGTTTAACCCATCTCTCATACATGTCCAATAGCTGAAGCAGATGATTTAAATGTGTTTACAGTCAACTCATTAGTTGGGAGGTACAGTATATGGAGGGGCAAAATAGAACTCTGGCACAGAAACATTTATTTAATGGTGGTCATTTCTTACCATAGTCAATGAACTCCTGAGGATTTCAGTGCGAATCTCTGAAAAAAGAGAAAAAGGGTTTTAAAACCTTCTTTAGCTAATTAAGAGTTTAACTTTTTAAAAAAACAAACTATTGGCAACATAATTCTATATGTTGAGTTAAATAAATGAATACTTATCTGATAGTTTCCTGGGATCCTTTTGTGCTTGTAATTCTTGAGTTAAGAGGAATTTTGTTTAAAAAATTTGTAATTATGAAGATTTGGAAAAGGAACTTGAGAGCAAATTACAGCTTGGCTTTAAGAAGTGAAATTGTTCAGGGTTCAACAGAAAATGCTGGTGCTTCAAGTTATACAGGAAAAGTACAAGGTAAAACAAAAAAAAGGATAATGTGCATTATGTGGCCTGTAATAATATTTTGTCTCAGGTTTATAGTGCAATGAGGCAACTCTAGTTGACAGAAAAGAGAGAGCATCCTCAATCACTGGTTAATGAAATAATGAACATGTCTTGGTCAAGTATTTTCTGACAGGGGCTTTATAAAGCTTAACTGCAGATTTTTCAAATGCTCCTAAAGTACAAAGGTTGCAGAACATAGCCTTTTAAAAGGTGCATGTTGCAAAGAAACACCCATTCCCATCAATCCCTGTTGTCAAGGTCACAGCAGCCAAGGCAAAAACTTCATTGCCTCTCTTCAGCAAGAACAGAGTAAGAACAAGAAACTCTTGACTTTTTACTTACACACACACACACACACACACACACACAGTGCCTCAAATACAATAATGAATAACTGGTGCAAATTGGTCCAATTTGCATTGCTCTTACTAACCAGATGGATGGAGGGGCTGGAAGGGAAATAAGGTTGTACCCACGGGTCACAGGAATCTCTTGATTCTGAGATTTCTCCAGGCTCTGCCCATGCATTCCAGTTCTTACGGTTACAAAGGAACCCAAGTTAAGGCACCAGGGATCTCAAACTAAGGAAATGTCATGGAATTGTAGGATGCAGAAGGAAGGTGGGAGGAACCAGCTGGAGAACCACCAAGGAAAGAAGGCCCAGGGCCCAGGGAGTGGTGGTGGGACAACAATGAGTGGTCAGAGGGAGAAGAGTCGGAAGCTGAAAAGGTAACAGGGCTTAGTGAGCTGGGAGAATCTGTGGCAGAAAGAAATCCTGAATTATAGGCAGAAGCTGAAGAAGGGAGAGGAGGGAGACCAAAAGGCATAGATGAGTCAGGCTGGTGTAGGGCTGGGCGATATATAAATATATCGCCGAACACCGGTTTGAAGTTCACATCGTGTTAATTGTTTCATAATATTTGAGCTGGCAATATGTCGCAAATCACAATGTGTGTAAGGGCTAGGCCAGGCATAGGCAAACTGCGGCACTCCATATGTTTGGGACTACAATTCCCATCATCCCTGACCATTGGCCCTGTTAGCTAAGGATGATGGGAATTGTAGTCCCAAACATCTGGAGGGCCGCAGTTTGCCTATGCCTGGGCTAGGCGATATCTGGTTTTCGACATCGCAATAACTCACCAACTAAACATTGTGATAACTCTCCAGCTAAACACTGCAATGTTATCAGCAGCTAAACCTCACCATATCACCAGCTAAACCATATCACCATTGTCCTGATCGTCTTTGCTTAGTTCCTTCCTTAATTCAGATATCGTGATATATCAATATAGCATGATGTTTAGCTGGTGATATGAAAACCAGTTATCGCCGAGCCCTAGGCTGGTGAAGAGTCCCGGGTGTCTTGCCTTCCTCCTGTGACAAGCTCCCCTTCCCCTCTGCTTCCCAGAACCAGAAGAGGCATCAAAAGGGTGAAGGAGAGGTTGGCTTCATGTAGGTGCAGTCTCCAATTGCTTGGGGAAAACCCTGGAGAGGAGGGGATGGTGTGGGGAGGCAGAGACTTTCAGTCTCAGCAACTAAGCCGTTGGGGCAAGACCTAGGGATGAGCTTCTATGCTCATTAGGCCTGACACTCCTCCAAGTCTGTGCAGATCGTGTTCTTGCTAATGAAGAGTTAACTCCAATTTGCAGTGTGATTTACTGCTGGCTCCTTCCTGTCAGGAATCCAACAGCAGGGCAAAGGTTCCACATTCTCACTACCAGCACAACACTCAGGCAGAGGAAGCAATTGACCTGATATCTACAGCTCCTTTAAAAGTGGGGGAGCCTCTTCTAAGACAGTGCCTGCGATCTGCATTTTTTAAAATAAGTACATGTATTTAAAATAAGTATCATTTATTTAAAATAACGTGCTGCCAACTTAACCAGGAGCACCTTTTTAGTGGATCAAATGTTTTTTAGTTAATTAATCTAACCAGCTATTCAACTAAACGTTGCAACCCTGCTCAGCTGATACCATAACAATAGATTAAGAGGAAGCCTACCAAGCAGGAATACAATTACGAGTAGACCAGGGGCTCCCCACATTTCAGAGCTCTGTGATTGTTCCTCTGTAGCACGTACATGCCTAGCAAACTCACTGGTTCTATGCACTGAATAGCTGTAGTTATAAACAAGGAAATCAGCTTGCAAGAAAGGCACAAGTCCCTTAGCTTAAAAGGAACAATGACGACTTAGGTCCTTTTAATTATGCGAAAGCCCTAGAAACCACTGCTTTTTCCTGCCATTTAATTGCAAAACCCATTATTATTGTCATCAGTATTTCTAAGGACAAAGATATAGCCTGTTCTGAAAACCTATTTCCCTGCCTTGCAAAAATAAATTCCCCCAACCTATAACTGAAATGGAACATGCTACATAGGAATTTCACACTTCCTGTAGGAAATGCATAATGTTTGAAGCCATTCTCAGTGGATTACTGGGAAGGGCACTCAGGCTTTAGCTTACAAAGCACTGCTGGAGCATGTAGAGTTATTGATTTATCTTACAAAATTCTGCTATGCAGTGTAGTTCTTTCTGATTTAGGTTTTATAGCACTGTGGGGATCATTTAAATTTTTTTCTCCCCAAAAGACCTCTGATGTACTTTATTAATCAGAACATGTACCTTGCATCAAGTCAAATTTTAAGAAACAATAACCTGGTTCGGATCTAAAATACACATTTCTGGACACTGCCCTTTACTTGCGTTTATTGACTCCTCCCTGTTCATCCTCTCTCTCCATCTTGTTTTAATCAAGTAGGATTGCAGTTTCAGCTAAAATTTCCTTCTGAAGAAGAAATGCACTGATGGTCAAGGTTGATGGAAAATTGACATTTATGACCATCCGTGTATTTCCTTCCAATGCCTATGTATCTACAGTTCAGGAGACTTTCTACAGATGGGACTATAATTCTGGTTCCTCCAACTCCCATCCAGCTTCTTTCATCTTTTTGTTATTGTTGTTCTACAATTCAATGTGTTGTTGTTGTTGTTGTTGTTGTTGTTGTTGTTGTTGTTGTTGTTAAATCTTATGAAAAGGTGGCGTCAGGTTAAGTGGCAGGGTAGAGGGCAGAGAAGGGGCTGGTTTAAACCAAGGACGGCCAACATGGCCCCCTCCAGATATTGTGGATTACAAATCCCATCACCCCTTAACCTTGTCCATCCTGACGGGACTTGTAGTCTTTCTAGAGCAGGGGTCAGCAACCTTTTTCAGCCGTGGGCCGGTCCACCGTCCCTCAGACCATGTGGTGGGCCCGACAATATTTTTTGGGGGGAAATGAACAAATTACTATGCCCCCCCAAATAATCCAGAGATGCATTTTAAATAAAAGGACACATTCTACTCATGTAAAAACACACTGATTCCCGGACCGTCCGTGGGCTGGATTGAGAAGGCGATTGGGCCTTATGTTGCCTACCCGTGTTCTAGAGAGCACCGGGTTGGCTACCCCTGGTTTATCTCTTTCTTCCCCAACAGCCATTTTGTCCCTCAAATTCCCCTACCCCTGGTTCCTTTTCTTCCCCAAATGTGAAAGATACATTGATCTACGTGTTTCCATCCGTCTGGAAAAAGAGCAGCATGGGGAATGGAGTAGACAAATGGCTGGGAAAGAAAGAGAAAGTGTGTAGAGCATAAGGTTTGTATCCAAGAGGCAATGGCCAGGTTCAATTCCTGGCATCTCCAGGTAAGGCTGCGAGAGACCACTGTCGGAAACGCTGGAGAACTTTCACCTGTCAACGTAGATGACACTGAGCTAGATTGACCAATACACCAACACAACCTTGACCTTCTTGTATTCTTGCTGTTCTAACATGACCAGAGCAGAGTGGGATGAATCCAGGGGGAGAATGTCAACTTCTTGATACTTAAGAGCTAACCTGTACCTTCTTGAATCTACCTGCACATTTTCCTCTTGGCAGCATGTCACATCATATGCCCATTCTCACCCCCACCTTCCCTCCTAATGCAGTATTCATAGTGGCCTCTGTCCCTTCTTGCACCTTCCTGCGGATTTTCACACTATCAGATCTCCCAGCTTTTAGTAACAACACGTACAGAATTGTTGTAGCACTCCATTATGCACTCATTAAATTTAATGCATTCTTCTGAACGACTTTCCTAAAGGAATTGCATCTGACCCTCTCTCTTGGCCTTTTCTAGGGCATCTGTTTCGTGCTGTTCCCAATATCACCGCATCTTCCTATCCCACAATTTCAAGAACTATCCCATCTGTTAAACCTGTCACTTCTGAAAAGGAGCCTTTAGTCTCTGCCTTAACAATATGCACCACAAAGTACATCTTTGCCTGTGATTATCCATCGCTTTCTTCTCCAATTCAACACTTGCTTCTGCATGGCTCAAACTAGCCTAAGTACCGTATTTTTCAGTCTATAAGACGCCCCCATGTATAAGATACCCCCTAATTTTTTACATTATTTTTCAGGGAAAAAACCTAGTCTTATACACGTAAAAATACAGTATATGGGGACTGCAACCACACATTAAGGAACTCACTGGTAACAACAACAACAACATTACTTGTACCCTGCCCATCTGACTGGGTTGCCCCAGCCACTCTTGGTGGCTTCCAGCAGAATATGAAAGAACACACGATATATCTGACATAACTCCCATGTCTACAGATTGTTAAGCATGTTGCACAAGCAGCATACATACCTTTTAAAGGCAACTGATGAGGGCTTAGAACATATGTGACTCTCCAGATGGCACTAGATTCCAATTCCCATCAGCCCGAGGTCAGCATGGTCAACAGTTAGAGGCGATGGGAGTTGTAATGCTGCAATAGCTGGGGGGCCACAGGTTCCCCATCCATGTCTTAGAACATGGCTTCCCAAACGGGTCTCCAGCCATTTTTGGACTACAATTCCCATCATGCTGACCACTGGTCCCGCAAGCTAGAGAAGACGGGAGTTGTAGTCAAAACCTGGCTTAGAACTTCATCACTTCAAAAGTTCTTTCCACGTAATTGCCCTCTGAGGCAGATATAAATGCTATAAAGTACTTCACAAGTTATGTTTCCCACATCTTTTCAGACTATGACAAAATGAACATCAGTGTTTGTATTTGCCATGCAGAGAGACACATTATATTGACCTTAATTTTCAGCTGCCGCCAAGTCCTGCTTCCATTTCAAAGCAGATTATTGTAGTTTACACTTGTGAGCAAATTACCAATAACAGGTTGTTGTTGTTTTTTTAAAAAAGAATTGTACAGAAAGGCTGGAAGTCATTGAGAATTAATTATTACTATTACTACTCAGTTGTGCTTTTGTGCATCTCTTTCACACTTTGTTTACTTTCAGCTTTCTTTATTATCAACTAGTTCAGGTTTTAAATGGTGAGATATGAACCCCAGAGTTCTTATTCTGCGTGGCAACCAAAGTCATATAATTAAATAAATCAAAACTTTAACCTCGATATTGAGTTTTGCTGCAGTTATAATTTCAAAAGGCCTGCAGTGCCGTAAAACATTGCTAGGCTGTGTGTTTTGCTTTGTTTTTTTAATATCTCTATATATCTGTATCTATATCTATATCTATTAAAGGAGCCATGATAAATAAGCCCATGTCATGCATTAAAAGAAGAAGAAGCCTTCTTATCCTCAGGGATTGCTTTATTTTTCTAGTTATTTCCACACACACACACACATATTCTTCATATTTTTAACTTTCAGTTTATGAAAACGCATATAACAATCCCATTATACCACCCCATATTTTTATCCCACCGTTCAGCCATATATATTGGTTTGCATCAATAAAAAGAGAGAGAATGGAGCAGGTATACAAGGAGAGGGGAATGGAGTTGTTGTTAAAGAAGACAGACCCAGTGGGTAACACTGGAACAAAGTGGTGAGTTGTAAATAGGCATCTATAGCCACCTGGAACCAGGTAGGTATTCTCATACTTGTACAAAGGTGCTGCAGCTGACTTGGCAGACCTTGCTCCTCTGACGGGCAGCAGAAGAGACCGGGCAGCAGAAGAGATCGGATAATACCTCCTCCTCTCACTTCTACAGTCTGACGGCAACCCCTTTGGTCATTTGCCATGGAGCACCACTGTGCACTGCAGAAGATGTTAAGATGTGTTTGGAGTGACTGCCACGCCTGTAGTGCCTCTCACCTTTGCCATATGCAGCCTGGAAGGAAGTCAATGCATTTGCACTACCTTGGAGATGTGCACATTCTGGGAGAAGATGATAGAAGGCAGACAAAGGTAAAAGGTAAAAAACAGAAAGGACCCCTGGACAGTTAAGTCCAGTCAAAGGCGACTATGGGGTTGCGGCGCTCATCTCGCTTTCAGGGAACCGGCATTTGTCCACAGACAGCTTTCTGGGTCATGTGGCCAGCAGGACTAAACTACATCTGGCGCAACAGAACACCGTTGCGGAAACCAGAGCACACGAAAACGCCGTTTACCTTCCTGCCACAGCGGTACCTATTTATCTACTTGCACTGGCGTGCTTTCAAACTGCCTTTAAACTAAAGCACTATGATACCACTTTGAACAGGCATGGCTCCCCCCTGCCCCCCCCAAAAATGGGAGCTGTAGTTTGTTAGGGGTGTTGAGAGTTGTTAGGAGGCGCCTATTCCCCTCACCGAACTACAATTCCCAAACTCCCCTGTTAAACCACCCTGGGACTTCTGCTGGTAGCTCTATACTCCTTTCATTGGTGCTGCTTTGCACCCTCACTGAATGTTTCTGCCTAGCTGTAATGCAACACTGAACTATGATAATGCTTCTTGTTTGTCTGAGTGGAGTATACAGTGCATGAGTGTGTGTAGAAACTACCCCACTGTACAACGGTAAATTCGTATTTGTTGCTCTGCTCCTGCCTACAGCTGGCATGGAGCTCCCAATAAAGTTGCTCGGAAGGGGCTCCCAGGGTGAAAAATGGTTCCCCATCCCCGATGTAAAGCTAAAAAAAAAAAGAGAGCAAAATTGGGCAGGTGGAGATCGGCCTTATCTTTACCTTTCTGGCACATGGGCGGAAAGAAAAAGAAAAACACATGCTAGGCCACCCCAGGCACAACAGTTGCCCTCCTTTTGATGGCTTTTCCTGGCATAACAGGTCTGCGTGGGTGCAATGACGCTCTTGGGTTAATGCATAATGCCATGCCTTAACTCTGCAGAGGTACAACCATTGCGTCCAATCCTAAAATGGTTAATGCGGCAGCAATGTTTATTTGTTGTTGTTTTTTTTTAAAAAAATATTAACTGTATTTTGATGATTATATGACACCTCCTGTTTTTAAAGTCTATTTTATTGCTATTTTTCATAAATATATCATGCCCCTTTATGCAAACCGCATAGATTTTTTAAAAGTTAAAGCCAGCAAATGAATACATATACGAACATTTACCCCAAAAATGGCAGCCTATGTTCACTCACGCCGAGTAGAACCAATGCTTTTCTTCTAGGAAAACAAAACAGCAACAAAAGGTTCCAGTACTGCGTACCCCTTGAATACCACCAGAAAAAAAGTACTGAGTAGAACTGATTTGTAGGAAGGAGCTTTCATAATTTGAAAACAGAGACAGTGTGTGTACTTTAATAATTTTTTTTAAGTACATTTTAATTAAAAGCACAATAAGGCATTCAAATTTGATAAGATTTCTCTGGTGAAAACCACAATGTAAGGAATTATTAAGGGAAACGGACATTTGTCTTGGGTCCCCCCCGTTCTGAAAAGCGCAAGTTATTTCAGGTCAGCATAGATGTATACTTTTAATCAGAGAGCTTTGGCCCCTTTTCCTGGCACTGAAGCAAGGAAACACACTATAATAATCCCAACAGCATAGGCAGTGGAATGGATCGATTCATTGGTTAGGATAATAACTTAAGAGCACTTGTGTCTTATATGAGGCCGCAAGCTTTTTCCTGCTCTCCGTGCTTCCAATTAGAATTTAGGCCCTCATTCCGGCTGGATACAGCAGACACCTAGGGCTAAATAAGCCAACCAGCAGAGGCCAAGAGGGTTGTCAAAGTAGGGTACATTTAATATATTGAGTTGACAGAGAGCAACCTCATTATTGCTGAAACGTGCTCTCTTCCTGCTAACCTCTTTGATCCTCTGTCTCCTGTGCCTTTTCAAACCCCCTCCCCACAGCTCAGGAAGGATTAGTCTCCATTGCACACTCATAAGGGTTTTTAAAGCCTGAGTAGTTGCATTTTAAGAGCTCTACCTTAGTCATAATAATCCCCCGGTGCTGAACGAGATGCTGGAAAGGTGGGCGAGTTGTTTATTCATAAAGCTCAACAGCCCCCACCCACAGGGCTTTCGCCTGGGTTTCTGGAGGGAGCAAGAAACCAAGTTGGCTTAATGAGAATTAACTGCATGTCCCTCACTATGCAAATATCTACATTCTGACTGGCTTAAATAAAGAGGCGGGGCCATGCCTGATAACAAAGGGGCAGGAAATGAGGTTCTCCATTGCAAACCGTTTGCTATGCAAAAGCCTTTCTTTTCCTCTCGCAAGGTGTCCTTTAACTTGGAATGGCCAAGTCTGTCACTTTTGGATTCTCTTAATTTCTCTGTTTCCCAATCTTTAATTCAGTCCATATTTCCAAATCAGTTTGCGATTCCCCCACCCTGAACCAAATCCTTGTAAAAATCACCAGCATTTTCCTGCACATCTCTTCTCATATACACATGATAATGCCATGCCTGATAACAAGGGGCATTAGAAGAGAAGAAGAAGAAGAGTTTGGATTTGATATCCCGCTTTATCACTACCCAAAGGAGTCTCAAAGCAGCAAACATTCTCCTTTCCCTTCTTCCCCCACAACAAACACTCTGTGAGGTGAGTGGGGCTGAGAGACTAGCCCAAGGTCACCCAGCAGCTGCATGTGGAGGAGCGGGGAAGCGAACCCGGTTCCCCAGATTACGAGTCTACTGCTCTTAACCACTACACCACACTGGCTAATATACACATTTTAGCCTAATATACACATTTCCGCCAGCAAGCTCCCCTAATGTAATGCCCGTTGGGGTTTTTTAATTATTAATGCCATTTTCACCAATGCATCCATCCATTTCAAAATGCACATTTCCCCCAATGTTTTGTATATATCAGGCACGTCCAACAGGTAGATCATTGTGGTAGATCACTGGCTTCCCCCCAAATAAGCTCAACAACTTTGGCTCCCCTAAAAAAAAATCTCATTATTTTTTTTTTTTTTGCCCTACACCCCCCAAAATGGGGCTTTCCTTCTCCCTAAAGAAAAGCTCAACAACAACTTTGATCTGAATGCCTAAAAAGGGGGGTAGATCGCTGCCAGTTTTTAATTCTGTAAGTAGATCGCAGTCTCTTGGGAGTTGGCCACCCCTGGTATATATCTTTGGCTGGACAACTGCACTGCAACATTTGTAGAAGTGCACATTTTGAAGGCTAGTCATGATTTGGCTTGTGTACTGTTTGGGGAAGAGTGAATGAAATAGGTACGCATAAAAATGCAAATGAAACAGAATTCCTGCCCCCGCCCCTACATTTGACATCTCATAATGAGGTTCAACACTCCCCCCCCTCTTTCTCTTTTGCACTCCCTCAAACATAAAACACACACATTTTTCCCAGACACTCCCTCAGAAGAGCAACATTTAAGATATTCGCATTCAGAACGTTGGCAAAACAACAACCAGGGAACTCATCCATCAAACTGAATTATGCACTCACCTGATCCGGCAAGTGAGATCTGCATGCAGAAACAGGTTTGCGTGCCTGCAGCTGATCCATATTGCACCCAGGGCAACGAAATGTTGCTCAGAATCATTCGGTTCAGTTTCTCTGGGGATGTGTGAGTGAGTGACACAGAGAGAGAGAGAGAGAGAGAAATGACTTGCACGTGACTAGCACTGGATTGTGGCCACTGGTTGCTTTTCAACATTTCAAAAATAACATTAATGCAAAGTCATGCTCTAACTTTTGTTTGTTCTGCTTTTGGTTTAGAATTATAACCTGAAGTCATAAATTATATACCATTAATTTAAATTATATAATTATCAGCACCTTTCTGGCTACTAAAAGCTAGTTAATGTAAGGAGGCTATACATTGCCAGGCCTTACTTAGAGAAGTCTCACTGAAATGAATGAACATGAATATGTTAGGGCCATTAATTTCAGTATGCCTAACTCTATAAGTACAACTTAAGTTAATAGCACACTAAATCTGGGCTTTGTCAAATCACAAAAATAAGGGATGCACATTTATATCTCACTGATTATAGTTTTGTTTTTGTTTTGCCGCAGTTTATACTTTCAGTGCAACTATAGTCCATTTTCCCAATTAATTGCCAAGTTAGCTTGCATTTAGATAAAAAGGTATTTAATGCATACAATGCCATAAAAAGCTCAAACCTTAACAATAATCCAAAACACCATGCTACAGTGCAATAATAAAGCCAGCAGTGGTAAAACCAAGCAAGAAACTGAGCTGCCACTGCCAGTAAACAGAAAAGGCATGGAGGAAAACTGTGAAACAGACACATTACTGGTGCTATTTTTCCCCCAAAGCGTGTTCAGCAATTGGGACAGGACAACTGACAAGGCACTTTCTCCCAGAACTGCTCAGCTCATCTCCAACGGCAGAACAGTACCTTTTAATGAAGTTCTCAGCAAACAGGCAGATTTTATAACCACACTACATATATAACTACACTACATGTAGGCTACTATATGTAGCCCCAGTGGGCACCAGCCAGCCCTTCTTACAATGCAAAGCCAGGAATTTCGGGAATCTGGCACTGGGGTTATTGCTATATTGAGGGCCTTGGCACTTGCTTTAGGATGCCAGCCTTCTGAGAGAACTTACAAACATATAACTAATCACCCCTAACGTTGAATGGCCATTTTGCACTTGACTGAGTTGTGAACTATTACACCACCAGCAACCATAGTCAGTTGTCATCTATGTGAATATCCCCCCCTCAAGCATGTATAACCTCATTGCCACTGAAACTCAACAGCCATTCTGTCAATCAAACACTGACAAAAGGCTATGAGTGAAAGTAGTAAAACACCTGTTTGAAGATAATCTTCGGGAAAGATTAGATAATCTTCGGGGGGGGGGGGGCGGAAATTGCACCAGTTAGCCTGCTATTCATTCGAAGTCAACTGGCTTTACAGCAAAAGCAATGATTCAACGATACATTTCTCCCCCCTTCCCGAAAGGCTCTTACTCCTGGCAAAGTCCTAGGTGCACATGGTCAATTGCACATCAGATTTAGGTAGCTTGTGCGTGATTTTCTCTGCTGGATACATAAATCGCTTTCCAGGAGATAAAAATCAGGAAGGGATTAGCCAGGGATGGATAAGTGGTAGAAACACACACACACACATTCCTTCTGAATTTCTATGAGAAGCTTGATATATACTGTACATCCCTTCTCACAATACACAATACAAGACATTTGATGGAACTTGCTACTCTCTCTCTCTCTCTCTCTCTCTCTCTCTCTGTGTGTGTGTGTGTGTGTACAATTAAAAATCAGGAAGGTTTGCTCCAGAGAAGGAAAGCTGACATGATCTATTGATCATGACAACTGCTCTCCAGTCAAGTATCCACTTCTGTGGCAATGGATGTTCTTCTGAGACAAGGGCGAACAATTCCCTCTAAGAGCACTGCTTGTGTTTGAGACAAAACAATACCTGTTACGTATCACTGAGGACCATTAATGTAACAAAGTACCTGGTAACATATCACCAGAGGATAACCTGAGAGGAGCCGCCATGGAACTAAGGCAACTTTTCAAATCTATTTATCAACCACTCAATGTTCTGGTCTTTTAAACTCAAGGAAAAACAAATGGAATACAGGAAACAATGACAGGCAATCAATAGACAAAGACAAATAAATAGAGCTGAATGCAGACGTCTGATGCTAGTGCTGTGTGGCGCATAAAAGCAGCCCAAAACAATTTGAAACCGAATCAAAAACTAAGACCATTTGGCCCAAGACAGTTTGCTTCAAGAGAAACTTATTACATGTGCAGAAGCCAGTTGGACTTGCAGCTGATGGGAACTTCAACTAAGAGGGACAGGGACAGATCAGGCAGAGGTAAATGGCCCGGTGGCTCAGGAAAGGCTGTTTCCCCAAACTCACAACCCAGCAAGCAGCTGTTTAAGTTTGCCTAATGGTAGGGCTGGCCCTGTTGCAAACTAAGCCTGTGTGTATGAGGTATATGTAAGTTGTCTCTTTCTTCCTTGCTGCTCATTACGCCTGGAAGTGTCACCCAGGAAATGTGTTGCCACCTCTCGTTTCCTGCAAATCCTTCCTCAAAGTCCATCTTTTCCATGAAGCCTTTATCCCAGCTCCTTGGTCCCCATTAGGATTGGGAAGATCGGTATATTTCCAGTCCACGATATAGCTTCACATGCACTTATTCATAAGTCTGTTCCATCCATGGGCTGTGAATCCTGGAAGACCTACTGCCTGCTTTTCAGGTTTTCTTCCACCTTGCCTGGGAGGACTGACTCCAGCTACAAAAAGGCTGGGGAGGAGGGTTGCCGTTTTGCAACTTTATTTTAGATCTTATGCAATTTATGTGGAAATTGTTCAGTTTGGTTGTGCATTTTTTAAGTGTTTTAGTTATTGTTTATGACTACTTTTGTTATGCATTTTTTTCCCACGTTCTAAGCCGCATTGAGCATGGTTTGAACTGTGGCAGCACACACTCACCACCTCCTCCTCCTCCTGAACTAAATGAACTGCAGTATTGCTGCCCTGAACTCCCAACAAATCAGGAGCCCCTTTTAGAAGTTGAGGAGGGTGTTCTAAATACTCAGGGAACACATATATCTTAGCACCTGACTTGATAGGTGTATATGTGTTAAGAGGAATGAGCCAAGCTGAGTAGTTAATATGCGTAACAATGAGCCAGACCTCACAGAGAATGTGCACATAATTCATCAATGAAGAGAGAACTGTGCACATTTCACAGGCGACATGCATTATCTTCAGCAGGCCTTGGAGAATGTTCACATATAGGTGGAATTTTGTACTGGTCATTATGCATAATCCCCCATAGGTCTTGGGGAATGTGCACGTCTTGGCTGTGTTTTGTAAATTCTACATAATCTCCAACAGGCTTTGGGGTGTGTGTACATTTTGTGCATTCTCTAGGCAATATGCACATTCTCCAGTCAGTATGTGTAGTCTCCAAGAAACATGCCTTTTTTTCTTATATGTGGTTCAGAAGTGTGTGATCTGGACCCCCGGGCTGCTTCTGACCCACAGCCTAATCTTACGAGGACTACAACATACTCTGCACAAGGAGGGGGGGGTTATAAGATATAAAACATACAATTTGGCCAGTCTCATAGTGAGATGTTGAAATTGTAGCAAAGTCGTAGACATCAACACCAAAACACTCAAACACAGGAAAGAGAGTTATTTCACACAAAATCTTTTTTGTTTTGTTTTAATTTACACTGTGCTTGCTCTATTGTAGTCCGAATTTTTGCCCGTTCTAATCTTTACAGCTTTCCCATTTTATACTTAATGTAACATCAGTCACTGTCTGACTGCTAATAAATAAATAAAGTAACCAATCCTAATCCAGTCTTGCAGCTGTCATCGTTGCTAACGGAATTTATCAAATGCAGATTCAAGGACTTTTAAATGATGGAGACAGAAGCCAACATATTTTAGACCAGTCCTGAGGCTGCTCTGCTATTAAAGGGGAAGAACTGTGTCCAACAGAGGCCAAATTTAAGCTAGGGGAGCCTCGCGCTGTGCCATTGGCATTACTATTAATACCACTCAGATGCACTGAGAATGTACAGAATGGCACCTGAAGATCTAGTGTGAACAGACATTAGTCCTAGGTTAGGGATGCTACTCAGGCCCACTAAAGATATTGGTACTGTTCAGCAGCCCTGAGACAATTACTGTAAAACAGAGAGGAAAAGCTTGGAAGTCATACCAAGCAGCAAATAACACAAAATATTAAACTCTAGGGAAAGTAAGAGAGCTGTATTAAATCACAGCACAATACAGGGTTAAAGGGATCAGATTTTAAAAGTCGCTGAGAATAATAATAATAATAATGTCTAGCACCAAAAAGACATTGAAGCCTCTCTGGGCAGGATATACCATAAACAAGGGACCACTGCTGATAAGGCCCTGTTTTTTGTAGGTACAAGGTATGCAATATCAAACCTTACGGAGGCACGCTGGTAAGGCTTCCACTGATGATCTCAGGGCACCCACAAGGACATGCGACAAGAGGCAATCCTTCAGATACCATGGTCCCAAGCCATAACTCTGATGCTGATCTAATCTTCTAATCTAATCTAACCCATCTAATCTTAGAGCATTCTTTTGTTTTTAGCTCTACATTTCATGGTATACTTAACGTATTTTACTGTATTTTATGTGCTGTGTTTTCTTATCTTCTCTACCAGTCATTGACCGAAATAAAATATATACATTTCCACATCAGTTTTTTAAAAATTCCCAGAAAAAATGTTAAGCATTTTTGTTCCAATTCCTAATTAATGGGTTAATAATATGCAATTTTGCCTAATATACACATTATTGCAATGCCATTTCTCCAATACAATGCATTTTGTATGGTTCTTTTCACTAATATATGCATTTTATTGACACTTCTGTACACATTATTGGCTGGAGAGCTGCTTGCAAAATTTGGAGAAGCGAGAAGTGATTTCAAAGGCTGTTTCAGTTCTATTGATTTGGAAAGTGCAAATAAGTTGGGTTTGCTTTTACCGGTAATTAAGAACTGAATTTAAAATCCCACTTCCTTACTTAAGAGTAGACATGTACAGGATTGTGCTATAAATCTCTCACCAAAGTCATAGCTCTCCCCCTCCTCCCTCCCCAAATATAAAATCCGATGCAATAGTATTTCTCACCCTTCCTCACTTTGTTATTAAATCTTTCTTGAATTACTGTTCTGTATTTTTGCCTTGGGCCTTGAAACTGATGCATTAGTGGTGTTTTGGCAGGGAAAGAATAATCTGAAATATTTCTAACAATATAACTTCTAATTAAAAAATGGCTACATCTGCTAATTAATATGTTTCCAGCAGAGAATCATATGTGCATATGCTCTAGCAATTAGAAATACCTGTCATTAAGATTGCAAGATTTTCGATTCTATTTAATCCTCAGACAGAATCTAAACCTCCACAAGGACAGACAGCAATGCTGGGGGGGGGGGGAAACTGGGCAATTATCTACAATAGCTCTCGATCTGGTAACTGGGGGAACCCAGCATGGGGTGTGGGATAAAAGATACAGTGAGGGGGGAAAGTATTTGATCCCCTGCTAAATTTGCCCGTTTGCCCTCTGACAAAGAAATGACCAGTCCATAATTTTAATGGTAGGTTTATTGTAGCTGTGAGAGACAGAATAACAACGGGAAAACCCCCAGAAACCCAGAAGACAAAAGACAGAGATTGATGTGCATTATAATGAGTGAAATAAGTATTTGATCCCTTTGCAAAAGATGACTTAGTACTTGGTGGCAAAACCCTTGTTGGCAATTACAGTGGTCAGACATTTCTTGTAGGTGGCCACCAGGTTTGCACACATCTCAGGAGGTATTTCGTCCCACTCCTCTTTGCAGATCCTCTCCAAGTCAGTAAGATTTTGAGGCTGATGTGTAGCTACTCGAACCTTCAGCTCCCTCCACAGATTTTCGTTTGCAGGGAAAACCCACTCTTTAGAGCTAAATCGATGCAAATGTCAAGTTCGAGAAAACACAAATTGCCGTTTGCTCCGACAGAGTAATAAAGAGGGGAGTGCAGCGGGACGAGAGGAAGTGTGGATAACCCCTCTGTCGTGTCCATTAACTTCATTCGGTCTGCAACCCTATATAATTTACAGTGGTACCTCAGGTTACAGACGCTTCAGGATACAGACACTTCAGGTTACAGACTCTGCTAACCAAGAAATAGTACGAACTTTGCTTCAGGATGAGAACAGAAATCACGCAGTGGCGGGAGGCCCCCATTAGCTAAAGTGGTACCTCAGGTTAAGAACAGTTTCAGGTTAAGAACGGACCTCCGGAACAAATTAAGTTCTAAACCCAAGCTACCACTACATTTGGGGGGTTTACTTCATTGCAAGTTGCTTTGGTTATGACAGTATTTTAACAGGGAAGTGGGAATCTCAGGCCCAAACAGAGGGGGGGGGGGTCATATGGGCCACTTGGCCTGGGCATCCGATTCCAAAGGGGGCCTCGGTCAGCATATTCACAATCGCTCACCATTATTTAAATATAAATACTTAAAATAATCCTTTTTCCTATGTATTTTTAAAAAGCACTATTGTATATCTATATTTTCCATTTTGTCTTTATATGCAGATACGCTTCAAGCTTTGAAATCCCCAGGGTAAAAAAGGGGGGGCACATTATCTACCTGGCCTGGGCCCCTGCCTGGCTCTGCAAGGAAGGGCTGAGTGGGATGCAATTATTAGCGATGCTTTGCTAAAGTAAACTAGCCAGGGACTCTCATCTCATACGATAAAACAATGAAAGGAAGGAGCTAGTCAAAGCTGTAATCAGTTGTGCTTGCAGCAACTGACTTTTCAACACACCCACCCAGCCGGTTTTACTGGCAACTGCAAATGGAGAAGGGTGCACTTCATTAATGTCTTGATCCCTATTATGATCACATGGCATAAAGCTTATTGCAATTACCGTTCCTTGGTTGGGGGAAGCAGCCACCATTTTAAATAGAGTCAGTGAGTCAGACAGGGTTTCTAAATTATTCTTATTGACTATAATTTTCAATTAGAGCAAATAAAAGCATTAAATGACCTTTAACCCGGTTTTTGCTCTAACAGATGAGGGCTAAATTTATTGTGACAGCCCCTAATCACAGGCAGCGCTGCCTGTGATTCAATGGGCCTGGTATCTCAGCAGCCACTGACGGCTGAGCTGGTTAGGTTGTTACGGGAGGTCGCATTAGAGAGGAACGCTTGCTAGTTTTGTAGGGAGTGGAGGCCTTTTCAGGCGACAAAACTGACACTGCTGTTGCGCACAGCTTTACTACTGCCTCCAAAACAATTGTTCACACTGAATGCACCGTTCTCCAAGCTTTAGGGAGGAATGAGATGTCACGAGAGACACAACACAGCTACAACCCATTAGCTTCTTAACTCCCTTGCAATGTCTGGCTCCATTATTGCCAATGTGCAGCAATCATTGTATGTTCTTGGACTCCAAAACCTATCAGCCCCAGCCTGCATGTCCAATGCTCAGGGATGATGGGATCTGTAGTCCAGCGACGTCTGGAGGGCACTATGTTGGCTGTCCCTGGTCTACTTTAGCCCAAACATCACACCATTGCACTGTATATTGTTGCAAGCTCCTACTAGCACAATGATGCTAGACACTGCGTAGCACAATGATGCTGTCATGTTATGGCTTGTGTTAAACTTAAACATTGTCAGATAATGACAATGTCATATAATGTATCATATAAATTCCACTCTTACTGCTTAGTGTAGTGTGAATATGTATGAGTATTTTGGTGACTGTATTATTATATTACAGGGGATTGCAATGTTTGTGAGATTTTCATTTGTGTTGCATTTTGAAGTTGTAGTTTGATGTATTTTGGCGCCGTTTGTTTTGTGGTTCTGAGTTGTTCTACTGAGGATTATTGTTCAGAGGCATTTAATAGCAGCTACTTAAAATGTGGGAATATTATTATTATTATTAGCAGTAGCATTCTTTGATTTTGAATGTGAAATTTGCATTGCGTTTATTCCTACTGCTTCTCTTTTTTTGTGGGTATAATGTTATTACCTTCTAAATTATGATTCGCCTTCCAAATGCGCCTCAAAGCAATTTACAAATATATCAGAAAAACAGCTAAAAATTGTTTTGATACGAGTGCAAAATAAAAATAAAAATTAAAGACAGGTGTGGTGGGTTTTTTTTTTTAGAAGGAATGCAGAATGAGCACCTAAGATCTTTTCCTCCAGCTGGAAATGCTTGTCAAAGCAAAAGTGTAATGTAAACATTGCATTTGTAAGTCGCTTACGGATTTCTGTTGAAATACAAAGCAGTGTATGCATTAATTAATTAAATATATAAAACAATTCTCCTTGGGAAAGACATTGTATTAATGGGACACAAGCTATAGAGAAAGATGTGCCATGTGTCAAGTTCTTTATAATACACACACACACACAGAGGCAGCACTTTGTTCATTTTTAGTTGCTCAGCTGCACATTTTATGCACCTGTCACTTCTTGTTCATTTTGGGACATCGCACTGTGCTGTATCATAGATATATTAAAAGAAATGAAAATGCTCATAAAATAAAGAACAGGAAACAGAACCATAGGAAGTACCTTATATACCCGAATATAAGCCGACCCGAATATAAACCGAGGCACCTAATTTTCCCACAAAAACCTGGGAAAGCTTATTGACTCGAGTATAAGCTGGTTCACCTTTGCCGCTGTGGAGGAGGAGGAGGAACGAGCAGCCCGAAAGCAGCCCTTTGGGCTGCTCCTTCCTCTTCCTCCTTTGCCAAGTTTGCATTTATGCGAGCAGTTCAGGAATGGAACAAGCTGCCTGGGGAGAGTAAAGAACCGCCGTTCTTGTACGCTTCTTAAGGAATGGTTGACTGGGGAGAGCGGGTGGCAGCACGAGCGGAGAGAAAGGGCTTCTTTCTCGCCGCCCCCACCGCCCGCATCACTCAAGTATAAGCCGAGGGCAGCTTTTTCAGCACAAAAAATGTGCTGAAAAACTAGGCTTATACTCAAGTATATACAGTATTTCCTGTCTGAGTTAACACAAGCTTCCTGATAGCATTCCTGTATTGTGGCCAGGGTTGCTAGGAGGGCAATGCAACCAAGTGATAAGCCCACTGCACCAATGCCATGGGATTCAGGAATGTGGGGAAGGGGGCAAAGGAGATGGGGAGCCAACGGGTGAGCCTCTAGAGGGAACAGTTGTCTGGCTGTGGAAACCGTGGGTGGCAGGCCGGCTCTACCATTAAGCAAAGTGAGGCAACTGCCTTGAGTGGCTGTTGTGAGGAGTCATGAAAAGGCAATCAATTGTTTAATTTCCCTACCAGGGAGGGTGAGGGTAACATGCTTGCAGAATTTTATGCCTCAGGTGGCAATAATGTTTGATCAGCCTTGGGTCTCATGCACCTTGACTTGCAGAGCACAGGAGCGCCATTTGCAGCTCTGTCTCAGACAACAAAATATGTCTTGGACCAGCCTTGGTGGCCGTCATGCATTTCTGGTAGTCGGGGGGGGGGGGTGTCTAGGGCTACAGGCAGCAGCACCTGAAACACTTCCTCAGCCAGGAGCAAAGACTGAAACCCACTTGAGAAGAAAGGCAGAGTTGCGAGCAAGAGCCCACTCAAGTAGAGTGTAGGGATTGGAAAAGGAAATGGGAACCAACTTAGAGGGCTTCCTATAAGAGGCATATGGAAGCAGGGTCTCCTGAAATGCTTTCTCAACAAACATGGAAGCGTGAAGAAAAAGAGCAATAGCTGCTTCCTGACTTCTAAAATCTTGGAACAACCAACTGTGTGAAGAGGGTTGTTTTGAGGGCTACAAGGTCACACAAATCCTACAACACTGTCTATGTAGATCTTATAGGTGCCATGTTTTGTCATACTCCAGCATGGCACAAAACCCCCACAATTTATGCAGATGAAGGGGGTGGAACTATGCAGATATGGGAAGGCTTGGTTTTCAATGGCTCTCACTGGTTTTCCAACAGCCAAAGTGAAGAATATGTAGTGGACAGAACCAATTTGGCCAGAATTGTCTACCCAACTCTACCATTGGGCAGACAAACGCAACTACCCCAGGGCAGCAGATGCTGAGGAGGAGCAACAGGCCCCATATGCAGCCTCAGGGGCGGTGTGGAGGATCCTGGGTGAACGAGTAAAGATGAAAGTGACAGTCCAGTCTGCTTCTGTACACTGAAAGGGGAGGAAGCACCATTTTGCCCTGTGTTCAGGCAGCAAAACGAATTCAGCCAGCCTGTGAAAGTCTCTAGTTTCATCCAGAAAAGCCATAGCTGCCTTTTGACTAATTCAGCACTGCATGTTCAGACGGAGTGTCAAAGAAAAACATTGCGCTGTCAGTGCCTACGGAATAGAAATTACTCACTTTATAATCTCCCGAATTTCTCAATTTGCATAAAAATAACGATGCTGTTGCCAAGGTTTTCAGGCTGAAATACTAAGTTAGATAGTCCCACTATATATTATGGCAGACTGATTATTGAATATAAAATGAGCTCTGAATGTACCCCATAAATTCAAATTTAGGAGAAATCCCTGTATACAAATTAGAGTGGAGCTTCACCTGTGCTTGGGAGTTTTTGGTTTTTACAAAGCCTGGGTTGCCACCTATGTAGCCATACTGAAATTATAGACAGTGTGGATGTGCATTAACAACACGATCCTGTGTATGGGATTGCTCAGAAGTAAGTCCCACTGTGTTCTGCTTATTCCCAGGTAAACGTACCCTGAAATGCAGAAATGGATATGTTGCAACCATTTCTAAAAAAACAGGTAGACACTCATCCAAAAGAGGTGCTGGAAGAAGAGATTCCTTAGGCCCAGAATGAATGAAAACATTTGACTGAAATGTATGTATGTATGTATTTAAACTGTAATATTGTTGTGTTCACAGGAATCCGGCCTCCTGTTCAGATTCCTTACCAAATGCCGATAAAAGAGGGGTTTTCATTTCCCGCAGCCTGCTTGATATACCACAGACATTCCCGCACATGACATTAGGGCACAGCGTTGAATGCACATTAATTTTAAACATGTTAAACTCGGTGCAGTACATCAATATCGACATCTGACATTTTATGTGACCCTCCTATGCAAAAGGAAAAAGTGCTTGGAACATGAAAGAGCTCATTCTAATGGAAAAGCTTTTTAAGACATATCACTCAAAAATGCGCTATTTCTAGTGACAGTTTCAACTTCGGAACATGGCCCCTTATTCTCCAAGGCACTTCAAACACCTTATTTCTTTTGTTAGGCCAATATGCTGTGTGTGCTAATGACGACTCCTGCAACTAGCTGGAGACATTTTGCTGTAACTCCGCTTCCATCCCACAAGTACGTCCAAAGATGCGGTTTAAAAAAAAAAAAAAAAGCTTTGATGCAATATAGAGAAAGAGAATGCCGAAATATACCTCATTATTGTACACTTAAATAAGATCAAAATGCTAAAAATGGAAGACAAGCAGCTAAGAGTGCAAAAAAACGACTACTGGAGAATTGTTCCCTACGATTGTTCCCTCCAACCCCATTCTGCGTTAAGCATCTGGATTTGCCATCACTCCCAGCTTCAGCGAAAAGGTGGGACTGTGGCTGCGCATCAGAGCACATGGCTGGCATGCAGAAGACCCCGGGTTCACTCCACAGCACTGCCAATGAAAAGGAAAGGTAGCAGAAAACAAGTCTGCCTGAAACGCTGGAACAATGCAACAAGTAAGAACAGACAAGCTAAGCTAAGAGGACAAATAGGCTGATTGTCAATATTTTGCGGGAGGGATCCCAATTCACAGTGTGCAATTAAAGTGGATTAAGGCTGATCAGCAGCAGTTTAAACAAGAAAAATTTAAGATTTGATTTAAGAATTAATATGTTATATTATAAGATGTTAAGTTTCAATGATTTTGAACTAAAGAAATGATACCTGAATGATCATTAAGGTAAAGAAATTTACTGGAATATTTTAACAATAGTGGAGGTGGACAATGGATTTTAAAGTTAAAAAACGGATGTTATCAAAGGATATTAGTATTGAAGGCAAAGGAGAGAAAACGGGGGAAGTCTTTTATAGAAGATTTGAAATAAGAATTCCTTTTATTTGTAAAAGTAAAGGGAGGTTGATGTTTTGATATAGATGTTGTATGTTTAGGTTTGTCAAAAAAAAGTTGTATGTTGTATTTGTGTATTGTTTTTCTGTTTGTTTATATGGAAAATCAATAAAATTCTATTTTAAAAAAATAAAGTGGATTAAGGCACTCTATCACCCTAGTGCAACAAATTAATTTATTTTATTTTTTAGGATTTCTTGTGGTTATGCACTAAGAAGTGCAGGGTGGACAAATGATAAATAGGAAAATGTATATACACTGGGAAAGCTAACCAGGATGAATGTCCATTGTCATATAACGTCCCTGCAAAATAAATCAGGACGAATGCTCAATACAGAGCGGGCGCAGTCTAACTTTGCACAAGCTTTGTGAAAGCAAATGAGGATGAATGCTCAAATAAGCAGGTTGTCTGGAGGCAACTTCTTACGTTACAAAGAGGTGTGCAAAGAAAACTAGTCCAGAGCTGGCCGTCGCAAAAGGACTTTGACGGAAAAAGACCGTCTCAACACACACTTGGTAGGGTGGACCTTGTTTAGTCCTTATCACAGAGCTTGACTACTCCAGTTACAGAAATGTGGGTGGTAACGACGACCCTTGAGCAATTACTGCCAATAGGGGTTTTGTTGTTGCTGTTGTTGAGTTCATTAAATTTATAACCTGTCTCTTCCATTTAAATAGCTCAAGACGGCTGGCATCAAACAACCCACTCCAAATCTGCAGGCCTAAATCAAGATTACCAGCAGAAGCTATAAAGTGCCAAAGCGTGTCTAAAGAAAACCATACAAATCTCTAGAAGCCCATCTCAAGTGAAGTAGCTTAGGCTTAAAAAAAAAAAAAAGCCTGCAGCAGGCCGTTTTTTACTGTGGGCTTCTCTAGAGGAGGCAACGTGATAGCACTGGGGCCACAACTCGGGAGGTCTTCCCACAAAGTAGTGCCAATCAGATGTTTTGGACTACACATCCCATCAGCCCCAGTCAGCATGGTCAATAGTCAGAGATGATGGGAGTTGTAGCCCAAAACATCTAGAGAGCACCAAGCTGGATGGTCTACAAATTTCAGTTCATGAACGAAGTAAAGCTCCAAAAGTTGCATCTCCTTTTTACTGTAGTTTGTATTTTTTTATTGTGCATACGTGTGTGCATATAAAGAAATTAAAGAAATCAGCCCTGAGTGCTCACTGGAAGGACAGATCCTGAAGTTGAGGCTTCAGTACTTTGGCCACCTCATGAGAAGAGAAGACTCCCTGGAAAAGACCCTGATGTTGGGAAAGATGGAGGGCACAAGGAGAAGGGGGCGACAGAGGATGAGATGGTTGGACAGTGTCCTCGAAGCTACCAACATGAGTCTGACCAAACTGTGGGAGGCAGTGGAAGACAGGAGTGTCTGGTGTGCTCTGGTCCATGGGGTCACGAAGAGTCGGACACGACTGAACGACTGAACAACAAGTGTGCATAAATGAAAAGAAAAAGTATTTTGTGTGTGTGTGTGTGCGCACGCGCACAAACACACGTAGAGACAGACAGACAGACTATCATGGTGTGGTGCCTTCCTCCATGAAAGCAGAGGTGACCACTGACCCCTACACCAGCCCTTCCTGAACCCAGAGGTATCAATCTGTTTAAATTATTTATCATGAAATATATCCAATTTATCTATTTTATTTATTTCATAAAATTTATAACCCATTTGATTCTACCTCAAAGCAGTTTATCAAAAAGGTAAAACAATAAAATCAAGAAAAGATTTTAAACTGCTGTTAAACTAACAAGTTTGCTTAATGGCTTCAGACAGATATACACACAACAACAATTGACTTAATATTTCCGTTTTGGTCTGTTTACCATTCATCACCATTTGTACACAAAGCAGCATGAATATGAGAGAGAGAGAGAGAGAGAGAGAGAGAGAGAGAGAGAGTTATGTCTCACATCACAAGGGACAAAGGTGTAAAACTGCCAGAAGACCGAGGAATCCAAACCTTTGATTCTCAATCTAAACACAGTATGAGATTTTGTGAAAGCACGAGGCTGATTGTAAAGTAGGGATGAAGAAGAACCCGGTGCTGTCCTGCTGTAAATGAAACACAACTCCCATCATTCATTCATTCATTTATTCAAACTGAACTCCCATAATCCCTGAGCATTGGGTTTTGCTGGCTAGGGCTGAAGGGAGCTGGAGCCCAACAATATCCTGAGGACCACAGGTTCCCTATCCCCGACCACATGGGGAAAGTCTTCCTCTTATAGGTGCTCACCTTCCATCATAGAAAGGAATTCTTTCCATCAGAAGAAGATGCATCTGTTAGAGGAAGGGAACCTATTCTATGTACGTATATAGGCCCCATACTACTAATGCATAGCACTCACTCTGCAAAGCCTTTCCTTACCACGTGATATCAGGCTCACCATGTTAAATACTTCACTTGTCCCTGGGATTCTCTACCTGAAGGAAGGAAATATGTCCATATTATTATATTTCGTGCGGTTGGATCTACCGTTGTAGATTCCTTACACATTAGTAACAGCATTTAGCCATGATTTCTCAACTCCCGTTCCCTAAGCAGACTTTTGTTCTTGAATTCCCATGGAAGGCAACACGTTGCAGTCAGTAACAAGTGGACAGATAGCGACAACCCCGGACTACAGCTTCCTTGCCCTTGCTCAGCTCTGCATCCTGCAGACATTAATGGGTTTTATTTCCACTCACTCTGATCTTGGGCCACACAAAGAGTCTTACTACTGGCAGCGCTGAATAGAGGATCAACCTCTATGTGGATGAAAATCGTACCTTTTTTTTTGCACTAGATAAAGAAAGACTGCAGAGGTAGACATGAAAGTAATGAGCTACAGTGGGGCACAAAGTTTCGCTCCTAAGCAAGGTAGTGCTCCAAATGCTCACTAATAACTCCAGTCATTACCCCCTTTGGATCTTATACTCCTATGCCTTGATATAAGTTATAGACTCATTTGGCCATTGCAGGATTAGAAGCGTGGGAAGCTGCCTTATACCACGTCAAACTATTTGCCCATGTAACCTAGTACTGTGCAATCTGACTGGCAGCGGCTTTCCAGGGCTTCAGGCACAGGTCTTCCCCTTCCCTTGCTACGGGATTTGTCCAACTAGGGATGCTAGGGTAGGGATTGAACCTGGGAGTTTCTGGGGAACACACTATGACCCTTCCCCATACTAATGATCCAGGAAACCAAAATGTTTGTTTACAAAGCTACTGTACTACCAACCTTAATGTATGCTTGTGAAACATGGACCACTTATAAACGCCATCTCCAACTCCTAGAAAGACTCCATCAAAACTTTACACATCACTTGGGAAGACAGGCAAACTACCGGTAATTCCAGTGTACTGAAAGAAGCAAAGACCACCAGTGTCAAAGTGATGATTCTTCAACATCAACTTTGTTGGTCTGGTCATGTTGTACAGATGCCTGATTATCGTCTTCCAAAGCAGCTACTCTATTCCGAACTTAAAAATGGAAAGCGTAGTGCTGGAGGTCAACAAAAGAGGTTTAAAGACTGTCTCAAGGCAAATCTAAAAAAAAATGTAGTATAAACACCAACAATTGGGAAACACTTGCCTGTGAGTGTTCCAACTGGAGAACAGCCTTCACCAAAGGTGTTGTGGGCTTTGAAGACGCTTGAACTCATGGCAAAAAGGAGAAATGTGCTAAGAGGAAGGCACGCTTGGCAAATCCACACCGTGATCATCTCCCGCCCAGAAACCAATGCCCCCACTGTGGAAGGACGTGTGGATCCAGAATTAGCCTCCACAGTCACTTAAGGACTCATTGTTAAAACTATGTTTATGGAAGGCAATCTTACTCGGCTACGAGTGATCGCCGAAGAAGAAGAAGACCCCAGATGAACCCAGAACAGACAGGCTGCTCAGCAGGAAAATGGCTTTGCTATATTTTCACAGGCAGGTTTGGAGGTTTTCTGCATGAGAAAACAATTGCAAGGATTACATGTAGCGAGGCATGAGCTCCCCCTTGCACACACACACATATTAAGGAGCTTTTGTGTATCTCTTGAGTGAGAAGCAGCAGACAATGGACCGGATTTCCCCCAATATCCTTATCAACTATGTATCTCCACTTCCTTTGTATTGAATGATGACACCCTATTGAGCAACTCACTCTTTGGGAGAAGTTAAATCACAGTAATAAACATTCTTCTCTCTCCCAGCCAGGGACCCACTTGGCATTATGCCTTTGTCTTGGTTTCAAGTTTGGGGGGGGGGGGAGAGAGAGAGAGAGAGAGAACAGTTTATTTATTATCTGGCCAGATACACTCTGCAGAAGTTTGAGAATCCCACAATTATAAAAAAAATTCAAAGCAGAGGATGCTGCATGCCACACAGGTATTAAAGACACACACAAAAATATCATAGAAGCAGTGCTCCTGCAGCCAGAGTATAGGGAGATCTGAGCTGTAGAATTATTTATTTTCTTTTGCGAGTAGCTACACTGGTTACTGAAGGGTCTAAACCACAGGGCTTGGCGATAAGAAGGTCGGTGGTTCGAATCCCCACGACAGGGTGAGCTCCCGTTGCTCGGTCCCAGCTCCTGCCAACCTAGCAGTTTGAAAGCATGTCAAGTGCAAGTAGATAAATAGGTACCGCTCCGGCGGGAAGGTAAATGGCGTTTCCGTGCGCTGCTCTGGTTTTGCCAGAAGCGGCTTAGTCCTGCTGGCCACATGACCCGGAAAAACTGTCTGCGGAAGCAGACAAACACCAGCTCCCTCAGCCAGTAAAGCAAGATGAGCGCCGCAACCCCAGAGTCGTCCGCGACTGGACCTAACGGTCAGGGGTCCCTTTACCCTTTACACTGGTTAAAGGCTATTGCATTTCCATGGGATGATAAATATCCAGCAACATAGAAGCAATCTGGAACCTAGCAAGACCATCCCAAACATTACTCAGAATTAGGTCCCACTGAATACAGATAGACTAGCTCCCATGTAAATATGCTGAGAACTGCAGCCTAAGTACATTCTCATATGTGATACACCAACAGCACTATTTTATGCATTGGGCTATTGGGTTGTTGTTTTTGTTTTTATTATGTATTTTGTGGTTTTATTTCTTGATTTTATTCTGTGAACTGCCCTGAGACCCCCCCCCAGGTATAGGGCGGTATATAAATTCAATAAATAATAATAATAAAATAATGTCTACTCAGAAGTAAATCCTCCTGACTTCAGTGGTATTCTCAGGTATATGTGCACAGGACCGCAATCTACGAAGCACATTTAAGCCACTTTCATTAATTTAGTGTCACAAATGAATGCTGTATATACAGGAGGAAATTTAGAAGAAAAACTGAATATAAATTCCAACGAATAGCCCATTTAAAACATTGCTGATGTGTGAAACAGATCCTAAGTTGTTCTATGCAAGCACAAAATACCTGAAATCTCTTCAGAACTACAGAGCAACCTTTTCAAAAGTATTCAACACTAATTGGTGTCCATCTGTTCCAAGCTGGTGGACAGCTCCTGCATTCTAGTTCCAATGAATACTTTACTTTGGAAGATGAACTGCACTACTTTTATCAGAAATTTTATTAGGAATATGCTCATATGTATTGGGGAATGTTCAAGAAGGAACTGAAGCATGTTGTTTGGACTGGAATGTAATTAGTCAAAGGCTCTCTGGCATGGAAATTCTGTCCACAAATCTCTGGTGTGTGTTGTTATTCATGAGCAAACTACCTGTGGCATTAGTCGCTATATATAAAATCACCACGTGTAGTTTAGCAATAACAGGCAGGCTTGCCACAAATGCTCAGGTGACCCTATGCAACTTTGAACAGAAGTAAGTCCCACTGTGCACAGGATTGCAGATGGTTGAATTTATTTCACAAATCACAATTCCACCCTTCAATAACAGGTAGCAAGAGCAGCTAACAATAATGATTAAAAAAAAACTCTAATAAAATCATAAAGCAACAACAACAACAAAAGCATTGTAAGAACAGAAAGTACAATTGAGGCCTAAACAATCAAGTTTGTGGGAGTTCAAAAGGAAAACAGAAAGAGGTTGTTGAAAAGGCGAAGGAGGCACCAGGTGAGCCTCTCTGGGGAGAGTGTTCCAAACACATGATGCCACAAATAAGGCGGCCCTCTTCCCAGGATGTTCCCAATACACGTCAGACAGTGAGGGGCGCACCAGTGGTGACAGGTAATCCTTCTACAAGCCAATTCCTTTCCCATTTAGTCCACTGCCATGCCATGCAACACTTAGGACTGTGGTTGTAGAACCCCGTCCTCTTGGTTGCCACTCAGTGGCAGTGGCTGGTACTGCAGTATACACCAACCCACCAGCCATTACTAGTCGATCACACAGCTGGCTAAGCAGTGATATGAAAACAGAACCTGCAAGGTTTTCAGAAGGTAATACTTGGATGCCTGTACAGAGATACATTATTTTTCCGTTGCAAAATTCCTGGGAGTGCAACTTACTTGTTCCTGCTCCTATTGCTCTAGCCTTGTTCTGGCACCAGCACCTTGACAACACTAAGAAGAAAACGGGTGTGTGTGAAAACCTTTGCAAGGGCAAGCGTCTGTGAAGGCACAGTTATTCTCCATAGCCTGATAAAATCAAAATGTGAAGCGAAATGAACTGGCGAAGATCAAGAGCAGCTTCTGATCTCGTTAATTTCACTCTGAATGAAAACTAGGCATTTTTTTCCCTTGTACATCCACACATTTAAAATGTCAAATGTCATTTAAAATGTAAGTCTTGTGTTTTTTTTTGGGGGGGGGGACTGTATCGTTCACCTTGGACATCATCCATGGCAGAAACATCAAAATGTGGCAGACACTTTGCAAAATGTATATTGCAGCAGAGATTTATTCTTGCTTTTTCTGTAGGGTATCTGACTGGAAAAAGGGAGAAAACGGGCTGGGCTGTAGCAGGAGTTACCACACCACCTCCAAGTTTCTAAAGAAGCAAGCATATGCAGACACTCAAGTAGAGGTTGAAGAGCTGGCATTCGTTCTATTAGTTCAATGCAGCTGAATTCAGGGGAGACAGACATGGTTTTCTATTGTGCTAAGATGTGCCAGCCCCTACTGAATTATACTGAAAATATCAGACTTGCTTCAGGTGCAGAATGCTCAATGAATTATTTGGTCGACATTTTTAAAGACCTCATTGGCACTTCCTGGATTAATCAAAGTCCAGCTATCCTTTAGTTTTCACACCACCAAATTTCGCAATAGAGTTATCAAGTTAAAAACGTGCAAAAAAATGTACATTTGGTAATAAATTTTAATAATAATTTTTATTATTTATACCCCACCCATATGGCTGAGTTGCCAGTAGTTAATATGCACATGCAAATGCTGATTTTACGATAAAATGGATACAAAAGTCTATATTCTAGGATAAAATGCATCATACAAAATGCACATTTTAGGGTAACACGTACATTGGGGGTAAATAATACACATTCCTAGTCATTTAAAGGTCATACAGACTGATGCATAAACAAGGGAAAACGAGAGTTAAGAATGAAAAAAAAAATGCAAGACCGGGAATAGGCCAATCCATACACCCTTAGCTCCAGGGCATGAATATAAAAGCTCACGTGTTAATAAACAAAGCTGTAGTTACATTAAATGTGTGTTCTAGGTCATCCTCCATGTGGTCTCTTTCTTGTTCATTATTTCTAACTGTGCAAATGTTTATATAATCAATCTTCTCTGTGTATGCATACAAACACTCACAGACACACCTCACTCCACTCTACTCAAAATAGTGCATATTTTAATGAGATTCCCACCCCCCATTACAATAGCATTTTCTGCACTCGCCCCAGGAATCATCATCGGTGTGAGTGGCTTTTCAAGCTTCATCCACTTATTGATCATTTGGCTGAAAAAAATTCAAACAGCTGTTCACGCACAGCATGCTTCCGCAATTCTTTTCAGCGACCAAGTAATTTTTAAAAAATAGTGTATTTGTTAGTCCCTTTGCAGAATCCCCCAACATTGCATGAGACTTGACAAAGCCATTATGAAGTCTAACCAAAGACTCTCTCTGCTAGTCTGCAGCGTGAGCTCAATTTAAAATAATTCGGAAACGGATTCTTAACCACGTCCGACTTCAGTCTGCAAGAACCCTCTTTTGTTAACATCGTTTCTCTGCATTTGGGAGAAGCTGACGAAACAACTTCATTAGACGGAGCAAAAAAAGCAATTTTGAAAAGGTAACGAAAGACAGTGCATGGAAATAAAGAATATAGAAACAAAAGATGTCCTTCTCACAGGAATTAACTTGGAACACAGAGGTAATGATTTCCTACTGGAGATCTAACTATCCCATGTCTTCATAGGCTTCCAAAAGAAGACACATGACAGTGTCCACTGCAAATTGTCTTGGTGATCTAGAGTAACCAGAGCTTACAGGTCAAGGAAGGCATGCTCTATTCGAAACAGGAAATACCCTTCCTCAAGTATTATGGATTAGCAATTTTTTAAATTTTGTTTAGCTCACACATTGGGAACCAATTTGTTCATCAACTAAGCCGTTTGAGAACCAAGGTTCCACTGTATATAAATCCTTTAGGTATAAATAGATTCATATCTGTTGTTAGGCCAGCTCTAAGACTGGAGCATGTTCTTCGGATTTCAAGCCTTGACTTGAGAATCATAGAATGGTTGAGTTGGAAGGGACCACAAGGGTGATCTATTATAACCCCCTGCAATGCAGGATTTTTTTGGCCCAACGTGGGTCTCAAATTCACGATACTGAGATTAAGAGTCTCACGCCTTACCAACTGAGGTATCATTCTACAAATCAATAGCGTTCACAGATGTTTTGAATATTCCTCCTTAAATATCAACAACTCATTGCAGGTTGTACTACTATAAACTGTCTGGAGACCTTGCCGGAAGCTGCAGAAATACTGACCTGCCTCCCAGCTGCCACCTTTGAAACTACCACCACAACCACCCCGCTTGGAAAACCAACATTCACTCCCTGCAAAGAGGGCAAATATGGAATACTTTCCTGTAGAAAGCCAACTCCCCAGGGAGACTTAGTTTTGTCTCTCTCTCTCCAATATACTGTTTTCTGCACTAAAGCTTTGCTTTGCTTTTTACATGAGGGGAAGAATTCAAAAACGTGATTTTGCAGAATGTTACCTTGCTCCTTAGAGCTGGATTCATGCAAAGGCAGTACTGCAGCACATTCCTACAAATGTACTCCTAAGTAAATCCTGCTGTTTTCAGAGGGGTTTACTCTAGGAAAGTTATCTGTAATACTGCAGCCTTACTGACTCACTTCGCAAGATAGCTTTGAGCACGGCTGAAATGAGCATCACACAGATTTCACACTAAGAGTGCTATAGAACAGGCACATCCAACAGGTAGATCGTGATCTACCAGTAGATCACTGGACATCTGTGGTAGATCACTGGCTCCCCTCAAAGAAGCTCAACAACTTTGACTCCCCTAAAAAAGTTCAACAACTTTGATCTGAACCCCTCCCTAAAAAAAGCTCTACAATCTGAACCCCCCAAAATGGAGTAGATCACTGCCTGTTTTTAACTCTGTGAGTAGATCGCAGTCTCTTGGGAGTTGGCCCCCCCTGCTATAAAACAACTACTGGTAAGTATGCAGCATTTCAATACACTGAAGAGAGACTGTGTGTGTGCCTATATGTGTGCATGACGTATCAATTTGGAAAATGGTCCGTTTAATATTTTGAAACAAATAAAACAGAAGTGATTTAGTTACAATGGTTTGATTGCTCACGATCAGTGGTATTCTTAAAGAAGACCTGGAACAGTTTAGCACTGGTGAAAGCACTGTAAACCCATAATTGATTAATAGTTCCCTTCTCTCTCCCCCCCCCCCCAGTCCCAGAAACAGGGTTCTTTAGGCAATAAATAAGGTAAGCTCAGCTTTGATACTGGGCACCAAGAGGAATGCTGTCATCATGTTATTTCAAAGGCAGCACCAGAGGAAAAGCTGTACTGTTAACTGTGTCAAGAAGTTGCTCACAAACACAACAGAAAACCCATCTCAGTGGAAGGCTCAATTACGTATGTTTTAATTAGCTATGAATCAAGCCAAGCATCATCAGTGTCGTCTTTTAACCCGCAGGCACACATTATTTGACTTCCTGCTACCGGCTGCTAGTAAAACATTAGGCAGAGTGCACAGTACATCTAGAAGTAACTACTGATCACAGATTTCTGCTGATGGCATGCTTTTGAAATGCTGAAGGCATTGTTTGGCACGGCCGCCATAAATTTCAGTAGTAGCTCTTGCTGTATATTTAATTCATGCATGCAAGCTAATATTTGAGGAATATGCACAACCTGGAATGGTTTTGTAGGCCTGAACAGTCAAAAAATTACTAGCACTTACAGGACACCTTAGGGAGCTTAAAAGCAAGAATGCAAAATTGGCATTCCAGGTTTTTTGAGCGTGGGGAGGAAAGAGATCCTAATTATAGTAATAACAATAATAATAATAGCAGCAACAGCAATGTTAGAAAGTAACCAATACAAATAGAGGCAAGTGAATTAAGTGTAGTGTTGTCAATCAACAACCTCTAGTGTGTGTGTGTGTGTGTGAGAAAGAGAGATAGAGAATTCAGTAGAATGAGTACCCTTTTCTGTTGACGATAAAAATTAATGTCCTATATAGTTGGTGCATAATGTTTAATTATATAGCACAGCAAGGTGGCGGCACTCAATTGACATACCATATTTTTCGGACCATAAGACGGCACTTGGTTTTTTTTGAGGAGGAAAACAAGAAAAAAAAATACTATAGCATATGCAGGTGACGCTGTGAGCAACTCCGGAGCAAGAAGAGGAGCTGCGATCAGCGTCAAGCAAGCGGAGCTCCCCTTCTCCCCTGGTGGCTTTAAAGCAAGGGGGGGAGGGACAGCCACCTTGACGCTGTGCTCCCCCACTGCTTTTTTAAAAGCCACCCGGGGAGAAGGGACACACAGCAGCCCCATGTGTCTCTTCTCCTTGCTCGCTGTACAGCAAGAAAAGCGGCTTCCGCTTTTCTTTTTGTACAGGGAGCAGGGGCGGACGGTGCTGCTTGTCGTCGTCCCCCCCCCCCCGCACGCCCCTTTGGCCTGTTTATTCCTCCTTGCCGCTGTCGGCGGCAGGGAGAGGGGAGGAACGGGCCACTGGTCCCACTGGCGCCACGCTCCGCCTATTGCCGCGTTCAGCGAGGGGCGGAGGGCAGCGTCAGCGGCGGGACCAGCAGCCCGAAAGGGCTCCTTTTGGGCTTCTGGTCCCGCCGCCGCCACCCCCTGCTTCTCGCCATGTTCAGCAAGAGAAGGGGGGTGACGGGCAGCGGAGCAGATGCTACTGGATACTCCCCACAACCTCTGTTCACAAAAACAAGCCTGTTTTTGCAAACAGAGGTTGTGGGGAGGATCCAGCAGCATCTCCTCTGCCGCCGCCCGCCTCTCGTCGCTTGCTTGACAGGGAGCCTTCGCTCCATAAGATGCACCATTTCCCCTTACATTTTAGGAGGGGGAAAGTGTGTCTTATTGAGCGAAAAATACAGTAAATCAGAAAAGATCTAATTCCAGGTGTTGCTTCATAAATACTACTTTATTGAAGGAACTGGATTCCTTTTCCTTTGACCCATGCATAAGTTTTTGCGGCTGCTATCCATTTCTCCACTGGTTGGTCGAGTGGCTCTTTCCTTATACATTTTTTAATACAAGCATCAGAACTCTCCCATGAATGCAAAAAACTACACCATGAAAACACACCAGTTCCCGGGATAGTGCAGCCATTCATATTTAAGAAGGAAACAACCTACTACTAACGCCTCAGTCGTCCACAGCGGATAGGCCACACACGAACTCCAACGAAACGTTAGTCAACTTTTGCAGCGTGCAAGTGTTTTTACTCAATCAATAGTCCACATTTACCCTTGTAGGCAAGATTAGGCCATTGTGAGTGAACATCTCTGCTGCAAGCACACCAGTCCTTCCATTTATGAAACCCATGCTGGGAAACATTATTGGCAAGGCAGGCATGCCTACAGCCAAGAGGACTGATCAATGTGCTTTACTGGCATTATCTTTAGCAGGGACATGCTCCCCTCTCTTTGGAAGCCTGCTTCTGAGGATTCGCAGAGCATAAGATCTATCAGCACCACCAAGGATGGCAAGACTGACCCATTTATTTCCGTTTGCCAAAGGATTTTTGCTCTTGCTACAGGATGAAGCAGCCCATCTACAATGACACAGCAAGGATGTATGGGGGGGGGGGGAACCAACCAAAACCGTGCAGGCTTTCCTCCTCTCCCTTTGATATCTATTCAGCACATTCTGGGCCTGTGTTCACTATACAGTACACCAGAGGAGACACTTTAGCAAGGGCTATGCTGTTAAAGCAAACTTTTGAGCCAGCAGTTTTTCCTCCGTTGTCGTTGCAGTTCGTAAAGCGCCCCGCCCCACCCCTCACCGCGCCCTAGACACTGGACCCAGAACAACGCTGTTGAAAAAGAACCACAATCCTTTACAGAGAAGGGTCCCACCCATAACAAGTGGCTCTTTCAGACTTCTTAAATCTTGCCTTGCCCTTAAACCACATCAGGACCGCCCTTGTCTACGCCGAATAACTCATTGTTTTCGATTTGGGGAAGGAATTAAAAAAAAAGAGAGGGAGAAAAGCATCAAAGCGGGTGGGGAATGTCAAGAGCACTTCTAAAACCTAAGTTTTTAAAAAATGCATACAACGCATACATTTAGGCTTAAAATCCAAGGCACCATTTCTGCACGGAGAGACGTAGGGCTCCTTTTTTTTTTAACTCTCCTTCCTCCCCCATCCATGATCATTTGCTTTCTATATCCAGATCGCTCTCCCTCACCCGCTCGACCCTCCCAGTTTCTTAAAGGCGGCTTTCCCCACCCCCACCCCCACCCCTCCTGTGAGCGCTCGGCGATTTCCGCCTCGGCAAAGGGGGAAGGACGCAGAGTTGGTAGGGGAACCTACCTTTTTGTCTTCCTTCTCGCCGCTATGCCTCTTCTCCGGCTGCTGCTGCGCGCTGTCACCGGCGCTTTCCCCTGCCTGCCCATCCTGCTGCTGCTGCTGCTGCCGCTGCTGACAGCCTCCAGACCCCTGCGCGGCGTGGGGGATGGGCTCCGGGCACGGAGAAACTCCCCGAACATCCATCTCCATCTTCCAAGCCGCCGGATTTGCAAACAAAAGCAGCCAAGGAGAAAGAGACTTTCCGCCACCCCGGCGTCTCTCTCTCTCCAATCTCTCTCTTAGGATTTGATTCCCCTTCCCGGGTTATGCGCGTGCATTTATTTGGCTTTAAAAATAGGAAGCCGAGGGGCACTCACATGGTTCCTCTCCTGCACTGATCCGGCGCCTGCGATCTCTCACGCACACACACTTCGAGATCCTCCAGACTTTTGCAGCCAACGTGTGCGCCTCGCTGTCTTGCCGGCAGCGGGTACGGTGGCCTCCAGCCGCCCCTTAGCAGCGAAAACGCCCGCGAAGCGCGCGCGGCCCCTTGCCAGACCCAACTCCCACCGTCCTCCTCCTCCTCCCTCGGCGGGGATTAGGGACTTGGTGGTGGTGCTACCGCCAGCCGGGGCTTCCAGGCCCGGGCAAGCCTTTTGCATGGGTTTCTCTTATTGAATTTACCCCTTCCTCCTCCTCCGACGCTTCTCCTTTCTGTTTTTCTCTCTTTTTGGAGAGGCGTTAGTGGAGCCTTTGAATGGAGAAGTTCGAGGCGGCGTGAGGGAAAGAGAGAAGCCGCCGCGGGGCTTGGGAAGGGGAACTCGGGGGGTATCCTGAGGAGAATGTCGAGGAAAAGTTAAAACGCCTCTCTCTCGCGCGCAAACATATCGCGCGCGCCCCGCCCTGTCGCCACAAGGACCCCCAGGCAGGCGCGCGTAGGGGGAGCCGCTTGTTTCAGTCCTGAGTGGCGGGGAAGAGGCCGGTTTATGGAGGAGACAGCCCCCCCCCGCTCCCACCCACCTCTCCCAAGCCTCTGTGTCTCCTTGATGCTAATCTCCGCGCTGTGCCCGCGCGCGCGCTCCTTTCTCCGTGTATATATGCGCAACTGGAGCTCCCTCTCCAGACGGCCAACGCTATGCCGCGCAGCGCATGAGGAACTGGGGTAAAGGGCGGGCGTGGGAGGGGGGAGCGCGCGCGCGTCTGAGAGAGAGAGAGAGAGACGCCCCCCTCCCCGCGCACGCGCGGCTTGATGAGCTCTGGTGATTGATTCTTCAGATTAATAGTTGCTGTTTCTGAAAGGAAGGGGGAGCCCAAGCTCAGGGGCTTCTTTGGAATGCCAGCTGTTAAAATGTGGAGTCATCAGGATGGGCGCCTCTGGGCATGTGCAGAGAGCCTCTCCTCCTCTTGGAACTCTGTCCCCAGAGATTTGCTCTGAGGTGGTGCCAGCTCCCTCAGCCTGAAAAACGAAATGAGTGCAGCACCAAATAGTCGCCTTTGACTGGACTTAACAGTCCAGGGCTCCTTTACCTTTTTACCTATGGTAGAAAAGAGTGATTGTTTTTAATTTGGAGAACACTGACAAATGTATGTCTGCTTAGCCCTTTCAGTAGGGATAGGCAGTTGCACCTGGAACAAACATCGGTACCACAGCGTGAATAGCTTCATTGGTGCTGATAATGCCAAGGTTGCAGGTTCAATCCCCATATGGGACAGCTGCATATTTTTGCACTGCAGGGGTTGGACTTGATGATGCTCAAGGTCCCTTCCAACTCTGCAGTTCGACAACGCATTAACTCTGACAACACATCACCGCGGACAAATTTTACAGTCCAATTGAGGAGGGGTGACATTGACACAGGATGCTTGGATAGGAACTGGGCAGAGTGTTCCAATGGAGATTTGGCCTCTGGGTTTTTCAGCAATTTGAAAAGTACCCGTGTGTGTATGATGTTCCCAACAAGCCAATAAATAGTGTAAAAGTTCTCTTGAATGAAAGCCAAGCTTTGATCTGATCATTCTTAAATCAGGACTCTTTTATCAGATGACGAGGCTGCATTTCTAAATATAAATTTCCAAATATAAGCTAACGTTGCCTTAAAGAGCTGCCGTTGCTTCTTTGGATGTTACCTGGAAACATACACCAACAAATTCTAGCACACATTTTTTGAAAAAATCCACAGTATGCATGGTTCTAAGGAGAAAATATCTCATTTCATGTAGCTGTATAATATTTTCCCAGTTCATGAAAACTCGCACTCAACCCTGCTTGCATCAGGTGATGCCCTGACCCAAGGATATTCTAAGAAAATGCTCTTTGTGTAACGTGACATGGAGCCCTATGGAACTTTGCTTCAAGATCCAGAATGGCTAAAATGGTTTGTTAGCTTGCATCTCCACTGGCAGATCTTGCAACTGAAATAGAAAGGAAGACAGACAGGGATGAAACATTAGCAGTGCCCCCCTCCTCTACCAAAGATAACCCACACAAAACCCCTCAAAAAGGCAAGCTGCATTTAAAAGAGAAACCATTTACCTTCTAAGAACCCATCAAAATGCCTGTACTTCTACTTCCCCCCCTATAATTTTTATTGAATTTTGTTTTACATTTTAGAATATTCATTTAAACAACCTTAAAATATCAATAACTTCCCTTCTTCTCTCTCCACGGTTCATTTTACATATCATAAATCCCTGCTTATTTTACAGAAACTGTACCATTCAGTATTCCATCACTGCATCCATCAAAACTTATTTACACTGTTGAATTTATCTTAATGCTGTCCACGTTTTCAAATAAACAGTTTCGCTCCATATATTCAGTAAACATTTCCCAATCTTCTTTAAACATATATTCTTATTGTTCTCTTATTCTATATGTTAGGTCCACAAGCTGCGCATATTCCAACAGTTTAAGTTGCCATTCTTCTTTAGTTGGGACTTTGCTCGATTCCCATTTTGGGGATAACGAAACGCAAGCCACAGTAGTGGCATACATAAATAACCATTTCTAACACTTGGGAATTTCCCTCTGAATTATCCCCAACAAGAAGGACTCGGGTTTATTTGTTGTTGTGTTGTTTTTTAAAAAAGTACTTTAAAACATTTTTTCAATTCATTATGCATTATTTCCCAATATTCTTCCACCCTTTTACAGGTCCACCACATATGACAGAATGTACCCTCAGTCTCATTGCATCTCCAACACTTATCTGATTCAGTTTTATACATCTTAGCAAGTCTACTCGGAGTTAGATACCAGCTGTAAATCATTTTCAGGTAGTTAAAATGCCTGTACTTCAATGCTTCCTCATTCTGCTTCAGCTACCGGTAAATATTGAAGGTCTTCCTAAGAGTGTGTATGTTCCATCAGCTTTGTACTTAAGCACTAGACACTGACTACAATGAGTCATATGCAGGCAGGCATTGGAGAGGTGGAGCACTCTGTCCCTCCTCTGAACCCAGAATACAAATACAGGGGGCTGTTGCAGAAGTGGTTCAGCTATACTGTACCTTCTGTGTTACCCACCAGCAGGTAAGTAATGTTTTTCTGGCTAGTAACTTTTGTGGGTTTATTAATATTTTCAAGGCTTATTCAACACATACATAATGTTTCAACCTCCCCCCCCCCCGGTACTTGTGATCATTAATGACACTGCTGACATGCCCTGAACAACGATAATAATTTTTTTCTATATCCCCATTTAAATCGTTCTTGTTAGGTTGTTGATACAGCTATCCAGAGAATCCTCTTTTTTTCATACCAGCATGAAAAAGTCTAGGTTGCAGGTTCGATCCCCATATGGGACAACTGCATATTTCTGCATTGCAGGAGGTTGGACTATTATTATTATTATTATTATTATTAATTAATTAATTAATTAATTAAACTTTTACACTGCCCTATACCCAGAGGTCTCAGGGGGGTTCACAACAAGACCACAAGACTAGATGCTCCTTAGGGTCCTGTAGTGCGGGTAGGCCTCTCCGAGGTGAATTAGAGGTTGCTAAGTATAATAAAAGTGGCATCTTGAGAATGCGGGCCTGCTTGCCGTGCCTGGCGCTCCCTTTAAGATAAACTCTCCCCTTTTACCCTTCTTAAGGGGCTATCTAGCCAAACCAAGATTTACGCTAAGTGGTGTCCTTGCCCAGCTGGGAGGGAGAGTTAAAGATCAAACAGTGACCATTAGAGAAAAGCAGCGAGGCTGGGAAAATTGGGGAGTATACAGACACCCGGAGCCGCTGTTAAATAACATGCATACAGCTGCGTTAACTACCTGACACTTGTGAATTATGCCTGAGGTCCTTAGGGATTGGAGGATGTGTATTCAAGCTTAAATTGGGTTGGATAATTATCGGAACCCCACGCGGGATCATTATGTATATTAATCCCGCGTTTAGAGATGCTAATTGTCAGAGACCGGTGGCTGGTTTTGACCAGGAGGCTGTAACTCTCAGCTGGGGGCAAGCGGTTAGCTGCCCCGGGAAAACTCACTCTGTGTTCGTGCTGGATAGCCGAGAACAACTGTCTTTTACTTTAACCAAGCCTTGTGTGAGTATGTTTAGTTAGTTATATTTTACAACGTTCTTATTTTCTGTTTGTACTCTTTTCTAAGAAACGTGTAACCTTGTTTTAACTTCTTTGCTTTTAAATAAACTTTTGAACTTTAGTTCTGTTGCCTTGTTTTGCCTTTGGTTAATAGTGAAGCTGAATCCAGCGTCTGACCATTCGGACCCTACCAGGTTCTTGAGTATCCTTTGGCTACACCGTAAAGTGGGCCAAGGTGTGAAGCCTGTGTAATTAAGGTGGAGGTGTGACTCCCTGACACCTCTATCGGCTTCACAGCAAGGGAGTGGTGGCAGCGTACCTGTATGTATTTGGTCATGCTTTTTGGGTTCCCACAGACCTTCCCCCGCCTAGCTAATAGCTCTACGGGGCTCAGAGGCAGATAATAGCCGAGGGGAGGAGGAGGGGCTGTGAGAAATCCACTACATGTTGGCAAGCGGTGGGATCTCGACTTCGCTGATCAAAGGCAAACTAAGAAACACTAATTGTGTAGGCACGTATTTCTTGTGAAGAGTACAAACGTTTTCTAATTGGATTAGTAAGTTAGGGATGGCAGGAGTGTCAGACCCGACCGAGACTTTGCAGACTCTGGACCGATGGGGGTCGAGAGAAAGTCTCAGTCCCCCGCCTTATGGGACAGAGTTGCCAAAGAGACCAACTTCAAAGGGAGCGGAGGCTCCGTTGTTCTCAGATGACGAATCGGAGGGGGAGGAAGCTCACCGTTCCGGAGGGCCTCTAGCAGAAGCCGGGGAAGAGGTGCAGCAGCAATTCCAAACTTGTTGGGAGGAAGAGGTTCGTGCAGCCAAGGTGCACTTAGAGGGAAGATATTCCACAACTTCCGAGCCGACAGTACGCCCTAAGCAGACGGTGTGTGTGCCAGGTCGAGGCTGGGGTTCAGGCAGCCTTATGGACGTCCAGAGAGCGCGTCAGCGTCACCCTGCTGCAGCTGGACCAGCTAGCGTGGGGGAGCGGATTCAGCAGGAGCTGCCGAGATGCTTCAAGGAGGGCCGTGCCAGGGAAGTGGATGATTACCGCGAGCCGGGACATCAGCCCAGGGGCCGTGCCAAAGACGTGAGTGACTATCAGGGTTTGAGACCACAGTTTAAAGGGCAGACCACGGATGTGGGGGACTATAGAGAGGCTCGCAGAGCCACTGCCCAGCGGGAAGAGGAGATGGGGCACCCTGTTTATCGAGAGGGTAGCCCTGGGAGAGCATATTCGCCGGATGGACAGAGGGGACCCAGGGGGCTGCCTCAATGGACTGAGCAGGGGGAAGTCTATCTGCCACGCCCAAGGAACCGGCAGGACTACTGGGAAGAACAGGCAGAGCGTCCGGAGGGACGTAGGGCGTATTACCCCCCTCCTCGAGAATACAGCCAGGGAGAGCGTCCCCGGGTTGCCCCAAGACGATCACCAGGCGAGGTTGCGTTGCAAGACATTAATTTGAAGCTCTTTCCTACTTACAAGCCACCCAATGATGTGTTAAGTTTTTTAACACTGTTCGAACTGACTTGCAAAGAAGTGGGTGTGCCTGAGCGTCTGTATATGACTGTTTTGCGATCTTTAGTCACAGCAGAGCTGGCTGATTTGTTGGGCCAGATGCCAGCGCAACAATTCTTAAATTATCGTCTTTATAAAGAGCTTGTGCTTCAACGTTATGGCCGCCAGCCGGAGTGCTATAGACGCGCCTTTCGAAAGGTGGACAAGTCAGCGTCCGCAGAGAACTTTCCTCTTGTTGCAGCAAAAGTTGCGCAGCAGTTTGATTTTTGGTTGTCAGCCGCAGAAGTGGATACCTTTGCGAAGTTAAGACAAACTATGATTTTGGAACAATTTATGCGCTATCTGCCTGCAGAACTGGCTAGCTTAGTGGCAGACCAAAATCCAACTACTTATGAGCAGGCTGCGAAGTATGCGGAATCGTTCCGCTTGAACAGGACTAATTTGGGCAATAAAAGCCAGCCGGCCGGAGGCCGATCTGCTAATTTAGGGTCGGTGGGGAAGGCTGCCTTTCAACCCAGAGAGTGGGAGGAAAAACCTGGAGTGGTGCCTAAGGACCCTGTGTCGGGGGGAGGCGACAAGGCTAAAATCACCCCTGCCTCGGGACTCTGCTTCTATTGCCGGCGCGGGGGGCACGTCAAGGCATTTTGTCCATTTTTGAAAGAAAAGCGGGGCCCCGTAGCTTCATCTACTCCGGCGGTCCGTATGATCCAACCCCCTGAGGAAGACTGGGATGCGGAAATCCAAGCCCAGATGGCGAGGGAGACCACCGACCTGGACGGGAGGGAGCAGGGTTTGAAGCCGCCTGCTGTGGCTCCTAGAAGTATTATGTCTGTTGCCTCTGCTCCTAGTGTGGGACCTGTTGGGACTGGGACAAATGTGGCTGTGGCACCACACATAGATTGGGCGAATATGGAGTATTCTGCACCCATCAGAATTAATCGCATTACAGTTAACTCATTTCGTGACTCTGGAGCTGATATCACCAGCGTGGCAAAGAACTTGGTTCTGCCACAGCAGATCCAGCCAAAGCCTTTGAAAGTTTCCCCATATGGGGTGGACGCTATCTACCGTCCTACTGCGATTGTGCCAGTGTCTTACCAAGGGTATGAGGGGGATCATTTTGTAATCCTTCATGAACCTGGAGAATGTAAGACGGCGGCTTTGATTGGGAATGATCTTGGGTACAAAGCCTATCTGCAAACTTTATCGGAGGGTACCCCAAAGGCGGAGATTCAACTAGCTGAAATGCCAGAGGGGGAGGAACAGAGCCATTCTTGTCAGCAGCCGGCTGAGAAACCTCAGGAGGAAGGGGGGCCGCCCTTTCCACCCAGCCAGGCCGCAGTGACTGAGTTTGAGACTCCTGCCGTGCTGGGTAATCTACAAGTGTTTGCAGCGGAGCAGCAATCTGATCCTTCCTTGCAAGATTGTCGGGAGGCAGCAAAGAAACCCTCTCGGGGGGAGAAACGTGTGGGGTTCTTGTATCAGAAAGATCTGTTATATCGACAGTTCTGGCCGAAGAGGAGTGCAGACCAGGACTGTGTTTTGCAATTAGTAGTCCCTATGTCCATGCGTGAGAAAGTCTTAACTTTAGCTCATTCTGATGCTTTAGCTGGACATTTTGGGGTAAAGGGGACTCTTGAACGTGTCTCTCGTTATTTCTATTGGCCTGATGTTCATAAAAGTGTAAAAAATTATGTAAGGTCTTGTGATGTGTGTCAAAGGGTGGGGAATGCTCGAGATGCTAGACCTAACTCCTTGCAGAGTGTCCCTTTGGAGGCCCATGTGTTTGAAAAGTGGGGAATTGATTTATTGGGGCCTTTGCCGAAAGCTAAAGGCGGGAAGATGTACATCTGTTCTGTTTTGGATTATGCTTCTCGTTATTTGTGGGCGGTGCCTCTACCTAATACCTCCGCCCAAAGTTTAGTGAAAGCTTTGATGCAGGCTTTTTGCACTCTGGGTATGCCTAGAGTCATTGTTTCAGACCTGGGTACGAATTTTATGGCAGGACTGACCCAAAAGGTTTTGCAGGTTGCTAAGATTTCCCATCACCCTGCAGTGGCTTTTCAACACCAAGGAAATGGGGCGGTGGAACGGGTACAACGAACCCTGGGCCAGATGTTACGGAAATATGCCTTGGCTCATGGTCCCCATTGGGATCAGAATTTGCCCTTTGTAGTAGCTGCATATAATGACTCTTACCAGAGAAGCCTGGGGTTTGCCCCAAACCAAGTGGTTTTTGGGAGACTTTTGAATTCTCCTCTGTCCATGCTCAGGAGCGAGTGGGAGGGGACCGAAGGAGAAGAAGGCATTAAGTTACCCTCTGTGTCAGAATATTTTGTAAACTTGAGAAAAACTCTGTCTGAGATCTGGGAACTTGCCAAAGAGAATTTAGAAGGGGCACGTGTGACCCAGAAAAGGGATTATGATGTGAAAGCAGTACAAAAGGATTTTGAGGTGGGAGACAAAGTCCTGATCCTGAAACCCGGTCGCCCACATAAACTGGATGTTAAATGGAATGGACCAGGGGTGGTTACAGCTAAGCTAAGTACTGTGCGCTATTTGGTGGATTGTTCTGAGTTGCACGAGCGCCCAAAGGAGTACCATGCTAATTCCTTAAAACGGTACTTTGAGCCCGGGGTCCCTGTCCTAGCCATTTCAGGAGGTTTAGGGGATACCCCTTCTGCACCTCTGGATCTTTTGGAAGAATACAAGCAGGCTGGCGCTATTTCAGATGTTTTACGGTTGCCGGGACTGTCAGAACGGCAAGCTGAGGAGCTGTATGAGGCCCTCAAGCCCTTTGAAAATACTTTCAGCACCAAGCCTGGTCGAACCCATTTGGCGCAGCACCACTTTAATACAGGGGATGCCGCTCCTATTGCCTCTCGTCCCTATAGGGTCAGTGAGGCGCATGCCCGCAGTGTGGAGGCGGAATTGAAAGAAATGTTGGACTTAGACGTCATAGAGCCTAGTAAGAGTCCGTGGTCGTCTCCTATAGTTCTGGTGCCCAAGGCCGGGGGCGGAATTCGCTTTTGTGCAGATTATAGGAGGTTAAACTTGGTGATTACCCCAGATGTTTTTCCCCTGCCCAGGGTTGATACCTTAATTGAGAAACTGGGAGGGGCCAAGTTCATTTCTGTGTTGGATTTGACCAAAGGATACTGGCAGATCCCTCTGACCCCTGAAGCGGCTGAAAAGTCAGCTTTTACCACTCATGTGGGGCTGTTTCAATTCAAAGTTCTCCCGTTTGGACTTCGAAACGCACCTGCCTGTTTCCAAAGGTTAATTAACTCATTAATTCATGATATGAGTGAATACTGTTGTGCTTATTTGGATGATCTTGCCATTTATTCCAATTCCTGGCAGGAGCACTTGGAGCATGTACAGAAAGTCTTGTCCAGACTAACGGAAGCCAACCTGACGGTCAAGCTTGCTAAGTGCCAGTTTGCTCAGGGGGAGGTTGTATACTTGGGTTTCAAAGCTGGCTCTGGAAACATCAAGGCTTTAGAAGCTAAGATCCAGAGTGTGCAAGAGTGGCCTCGCCCTCAGACCAAGAAGGACGTGCAGAGTTTCATTGGTGTGGTTAATTACTATAAAAGGTTTATTGTCCATTTTTCCACACTGGCCAGTCCTCTGACTGATTTGTGTAAAAAGTCCTTACCCCTTAAGGTGAATTGGACTGATAAGTGTCAACAGGCTTTCCAGTTGCTAAAGCGAGCCCTAGTGAGCTCTCGTGTGATGCTTGCTCCAGACCAAAGTCGCCCCTTCGTGGTTCAGACTGATGCCAGTCAGACAGGATTGGGGGCTGTTTTAATTCAGCAGGATGAAGCGGGGGAGTGGCGCCCAGTGGTTTATTTGAGCAAAAAGCTACTTCCTCGAGAACGCAATCTGGCAGTTATTGAGAAGGAATGCCTTGCTTTGGTGTGGGCTTTGACCAAATTGCGCCCATATTTGTGGGGAAATGTCTTTGAGGTCCAAACTGATCATTCACCTCTGTGTTGGTTAGAGAGGGTGAAAAATACAAATCAAAAACTGTTGAGATGGAGTCTGACACTGCAAGACTACCAATTTACTGTGACCCATCTTCCTGGGAAGAAAAATATTGTTGCTGATGCTCTTTCTCGTATGTATCAAGCTGTAGAGTGATGCTGCTAAACTTAAGGGTGCTTGTCACTCACAGCTTGGCCAGATCTACCTCATTGTGTAAATAGTGCTGAAATTTCGGGACTTCACCCCAAATTTCATCTTAGACGGGAGGGTGTAGTGCGGGTAGGCCTCTCCGAGGTGAATTAGAGGTTGCTAAGTATAATAAAAGTGGCATCTTGAGAATGCGGGCCTGCTTGCCGTGCCTGGCGCTCCCTTTAAGATAAACTCTCCCCTTTTTCCCTTCTTAAGGGGCTATCTAGCCAAACCAAGATTTACGCTAAGTGGTGTCCTTGCCCAGCTGGGAGGGAGAGTTAAAGATCAAACAGTGACCATTAGAGAAAAGCAGCGAGGCTGGGAAAATTGGGGAGTATACAGACACCCGGAGCCGCTGTTAAATAACATGCATACAGCTGCGTTAACTACCTGACACTTGTGAATTATGCCTGAGGTCCTTAGGGATTGGAGGATGTGTATTCAAGCTTAAATTGGGTTGGATAATTATCGGAACCCCACGCGGGATCATTATGTATATTAATCCCGCGTTTAGAGATGCTAATTGTCAGAGACCGGTGGCTGGTTTTGACCAGGAGGCTGTAACTCTCAGCTGGGGGCAAGCGGTTAGCTGCCCCGGGAAAACTCACTCTGTGTTCGTGCTGGATAGCCGAGAACAACTGTCTTTTACTTTAACCAAGCCTTGTGTGAGTATGTTTAGTTAGTTATATTTTACAACGTTCTTATTTTCTGTTTGTACTCTTTTCTAAGAAACGTGTAACCTTGTTTTAACTTCTTTGCTTTTAAATAAACTTTTGAACTTTAGTTCTGTTGCCTTGTTTTGCCTTTGGTTAATAGTGAAGCTGAATCCAGCGTCTGACCATTCGGACCCTACCAGGTTCTTGAGTATCCTTTGGCTACACCGTAAAGTGGGCCAAGGTGTGAAGCCTGTGTAATTAAGGTGGAGGTGTGACTCCCTGACACCTCTATCGGCTTCACAGCAAGGGAGTGGTGGCAGCGTACCTGTATGTATTTGGTCATGCTTTTTGGGTTCCCACAGACCTTCCCCCGCCTAGCTAATAGCTCTACGGGGCTCAGAGGCAGATAATAGCCGAGGGGAGGAGGAGGGGCTGTGAGAAATCCACTACAGGTCCCTTTCAGTTTTGCAATTCTATGTAGAACATGAATTTGCCAGCCCCTTAACAGCTTTTGGTCTGTTCGCAGTTTCTTCCATAGACTTGCATCAGAGGAGTTGTTTAATGTCTTGCTGTAAATATTCGTTGTTGGGTGCACCCGGTTCTGCCACCCTGGACCTAAATTGTGCTAATATGTGCAGCCTCCCAAACATTAGCTGGGTGACAGATTGTGCAACTAATACCATTTTAAAGCTAATTAAAAGTGTTGTCTTCTTTGTTGCTTTATTGATTTACACAGCAACTTTTGCCATAGTTGCTAGCCACTTGTTTACAAAGTTAATAAAATGATAAATTACACCAAAGTCTCTCTGCAATGGGGGGGGGGGAGAATGAAGAATTGGTGTCTTCTTGTTGCTAGAAAATAAAATCAGACCCAAATTCTCCAGCACCTGAGGCTAAAACGAAAACCAGGAAAAGGGCTAAAATAAATATAAACATCTTACCGTATGTGCCTGAACTTACTGGAGTCAGGGTTTGGCAGAGCGCCAAGGCAAATCCATTCCAAAAGCATGTACCCACAAGGAAGGAGGAATCCTCAGTTGAGCCTAAAACATTTAACCCCAAATGTCAACAAGGATCTTCTGAAAAATCTGGGTGGTCCACACACAGTCAGATTCTAGACCTCCCCCCCCCCCCGTTCATATTTCAGAGGATAATGATATCTAATGCTAACTTGGAAAAGACTTCTGGTCTGCATCGTCTAATGCATGGGTAGGCAGACTAAGGCCCGGGGGGGGGGGCGGATCCAGCCCAATCTCCTTCTAAATTCGGCCCGTGGAGAGTCTGGGAATCAGTGTGTTTTTACTTGAGTAGAATGTGTCTTTTTATTTAAAATGCATCTATGGGTTATTTGTGGGGCATAGGAATTCGTTCTTCTTCTTTTTTTTGGTATTCATTCATTCCCCCCCCCCAAAAAAAATAGTCCAGCCCCCCACAAGGTCTAAGGCACAGTGACTGGCCCCCTGCTGAAAAAGTTTGCTGCCCCCTGGTCTAATGCTTACTGTACATTTCTTTAGCAAAGACCTTGACTTATAGCAGGCATGGCTAGCTTCAACCCCTGCTAATGCTGTTGGACTGCAGCTCCCAGGAACCCAGCAATTCGCCCAGTGAACTGCATGGGTCACTGAGGGTGTTAGCCACAGTTTCCCATGTCTTAGCCCAGTCATACCACACTGGCTCTTAACACACAATGTGAAATGTCAAACAGAAAACACTTAGTGTTCCATGATCTATCCTCAGAATTTGTGGTGGTAAATTTGGAGGAGCTATTTTTCAGCACTACAGCTTAGAGCCTGTTTTCTTTTCCTTTTCCTATACTTTACATAAATATTCCATCACACTTTGCAAGCCAACCTTTAAGAAGTGGGCGTAGAGCCGAAATGTGAGACTCATAGTCCTTATCAGCTTGTAAAACATTGGCTGCCTTTGCAGCTCAAACATGGCAGGCAATTGGATGGAACCCTTGACTATGCCATTTCCAAAAAGAAAACTGTTGTGGACAACAACAACTGGCATGTCACATGAACAGAGAAGTGGAAAAATGGGAGCACAAGCCAATTCAGCTCAATATTCCGGCGTCAGCTGAACAGAACTGTGCAAGTCCTAAGAGAATCAGCTAAGAGAATCAGCTTGGAAGACTTCTCCCTGTCTTGCTCCAAGAGAATGAGACAACAGCTGTCTTTTATTGGAACAACATGTGTGGGTGAAAGAGCATGTAGGCATTCCATTTCAAGCGAGATCTTTGTAAGTCTGCTGCTGCATTCAGATAGCAATTTATTCCTGACATTTCCTTACCTGTTAATTTTCGTGCTTTTGTTTGATCTTTCACACGGTGCAAAATCCACATCTGGAAATCTGGTAGAATCTAGCTGGTGTACACTAGGTAAAAAAATTCCATACAAATACATGTATATTATTAGGAGAAATTTTCACTAAAATGCTTATGAATTTTCATGACTTTTTTTTTTAAAAAAAGGATTTGCAAACTGATCTGAACTGAGCTTAAGAGTGGGAAAATGAGAAATTCAGCAAAAATGGAATTTGATTTGCCCAGTGCTGTTTTTCTAGAAAAAGAGGCGCCGGAACTCACCTCGTTCTCTTAGAATGGCAATGGCGCCATTTTAAACGTCATTAGGACGATATTAGGTATAACATTCCATAACCTTTAACATACGGTACATTTTCCATTTGCTGGTGGCTCGCTGCTCTGCAGCGCCCTCTGGTGTCACATTTTAATAAGACATTATTGACATTATAAATCACGAGTGCAGACTTGCCCCCATGTGAGTTCCAGCTGGGGGGGGGGGAAGCCCTGGATTTGCCCATCACTAGCTTTGTACAAAAGCCAGATTCCTTCCAAAAGGAAGAGTGTAAAGGAACATCACACAAATTGGGCCCTTACCTGTGAGGCTGTGGTGGTCTGTGCAATTGCACAGGGATGCCAAAATAAAATTTCAGAATTGTGGTACTGCCAGCAGAATTCAACATTTGGAAAACTGGCTGGGTTTTTAAAAGCAAATTTATAGTTCTCAATGCTTTGAGGATATGCCTGAATCTATGTGGGCAATGTTTTGTAATGGCTTCAACTATGCAACTAAATGCTATTTTGTAAATGTTTGCTGAATCTCAGGCTCCAGAGAGATTACTAAAATAGATTTCTGGGTTTATTTGTTTTATTTATTTATAGCATTTGTACCCCGCTCTTCAGCCAAAAAGACTCCCAGAGTGATTTACATAAGACCAAGACCAGATACTCTGTACCCGCAGGCTTACAATCTTTGTTAAATAAAAATAAAACTTTAAAAAGGTTGCGTTCGGACTTCAGTGCCACACAAACTCTCTGTGATTAACAATCCCAAATGTTATGGCACATAACAGTGAGAACATGGGACGTGGATTAAACCTTACTTAAAATTGCTCAGTTTGAATAAGTTTAAGACTTTGGATTTTATTTTTATTTTACTTTATTGGTGGGGGGGGGGATTGCACTGTAAAGTACACACAACCTTTTACTGGTCCTTAGAACGGAAGGCCTTCCTCACATGTTGCCAGGTATGTGGCAGAGGAGAGAGAGGCATCAAAAGACTGGCCAGTCTGGGAAGGGGTCTCAAATGACGCAGAGACACTTTTCAGCCTCCCAGTTGGTGCCTGAGCCTCTATGCCAAGATTGACAGTTTTGATAGACAGAAAAACCAAGTCTCTGGTGCATCGTTGGCAGCAAGGGCAGCTTCTGAGAGCTGACTCTACATGGCTGATAGAGGGAAGCGTTTTGTTTCCACGAGAGAGAAATACCATCTACAAAGCAGCCCTTCATCTGGCTACAAACGAAATGCTCTGCCTTTCTGGTTATATTTGTTCATTCATTTTGATTTTTTGTACTGCCTTCTTATCACGTGTGAGCCTCCTGGGGGCGGAGGCAGGCGTTAAACCCAGACGCTTCTCCATTAACACCATGGGGGGGGGAGGAAACAGTGTAGCAAATTCAAAACCAGATTAAAATAAAACCAACTTGTACAACCGACAGGCATTCTTCTGTTACGTTGGTTGTATTCGATGGGGCTGTCTAAACATAAAGACCTTCTTCGGAGTTTGCATTGTGTCACAGGGTGTAGAAGCCACAATGGGCATTTGAATCGCTTTGACCTTTTACCACCATCAAAGACATCCTCATCTCGAGTTCATTCAAACTCCTTGGGGCCTCCGTCAACACCACCATACCTGTCAACTGGCACTCCCAGCTCTTGCAGTCTGGGATGTGCATCAGAGGCAGGGCTGCTTCCTCAAGCACAAGTTGGCCTTATCGATAATTCCCTCTGTACTATACATTTCAAAGCAGATGACACAGATGTACATCGAGTCGTTTCCCCATCCATCGATCTCGGCTCCTCTGAGGGGCTTTCTAGCAAGCCCACAAAACATCCAGCAGCCCAGAGGATACTGTCATGCTTGAGCTTTTACATACAGGCCTTCCGAGATTTGCTTTTGAGGAATGCCTTTGTCTACATTTCCAGACTGCTAACCTGACAGAAATATCCTGCAGAACAACCCGACTCTACCAGGGACAGGGGGAAAGACCACTAAACTCCTTTATGCAATTCTCACAGGGGGCAAGGACTTCGGATTTCTTTTGATGTGAACAACACCAGCGGATTTAATTCATGTTCAAATTTGTTTTGTTTTGCTTTTTTGAATAGTACATCTGTGAAGCCTCTGCTCGTTTTTTTTTTTTTTTTTTAAGGACTGCAATCATTCTAAGGCATTTAGCAGTTGTATTGTGTTTAGCAGAATAATTCAAGGCCAGCCCTATCCGTATATAAGGCAAGACAGTTAAATCAGCGCTGGTCGTTGTGGGGCAATAAAGGGATGAAATCCACAAGTTTTATCCCCCCCCTCCATTTGAGCCAACTCCTAGCCCCCTTGCAGAATGCAATGATTTCTACGCTGCCTGTTAGGGCAAAGCCTTCAGAAAAGGTAGCTTACATAAAAACAACCATCTAATACTGCGTCATGTTGCAGTAAAACAAATAATTCAAAACAGCAGTCGAAAACAATCCACAGGCTAGAACATAGGAAGATCTTAACGAGTCTGAATACGAATTACAGTATTTAGAAGGTACTGTACTTCATTTGTAGAACTGAAACATTAGGGTAACTTCAGTACTTACAGATATTAAACTATCACTTAGGTGGCATAAAAGCATGTCAATAGCCTGGGACGATGGATGTTGAAGCTCAGTAACATCTGGAGGGCCAAAGGTTCCCCACATCTGATACCGAGATTTTTTTTCAACATAACAAGTTTTGTTGATTTTTCAGAATACAGGATACACAAAAGGAAAGTCGCTACAGATACAACAAAGTTACCCTTACCCCACGGAACAGATTTTCAGTCTACTAGGTCTTACCAAAGGCAAGTTTGTGAATCTGGTGGCTTCCATTCATCAGTTCATTCATTTGAAAATTTTAAAAAGAGCTCCCCAATCTCAATGAAACCATCCACATCTGATACAGAGAGCTGTTGAAACTAAAAACAAATTGCTGAGACACAGAGGAAGCATATATTTGAGAACATTCTGCACATGGTGAGCATCTGTGAGAGTTATCTCTAGTTTGTACACAGCAGAGTTTTAGTTCCTTTCAATTATCATCAGAGCATGTTGTACTGTTGTTAATGGCCTTAAGGTCTAGGTAGGAACTTTCCCTTCTCTCTGTATTCAGCCATTTTGCATTTAGATTTCTGTATAAAGCGTTTTTTTAATCCTATATATTAAATACTGGAACAAAAGCTCATGTCTTGCAGAAGGCAAGAGTTTACCATAGCAACGTATTCATTATTCCAAATGACAATGCACATGGGGTATGAGTTCTTTACAATATTAAAATGGATTTGGGATAGTGTACCTTTAGAAATCCTGCTTAATTATAAGCAAGTTGATTTATCAGTTAAACAGGGATAGGAAAATGGAGAGGTATTCATGCAACTTAATTGAAAAATACTCAACTGCCCTGATGTTCTGAAGATGCTTCGAGCATTTTTGAAGGCTTTGGCTTTTTTGAAGGAATGGTTGAATCACATTTGGCACCTTCCTTTTCAGATGCCTGCATTAATTTGTACCAAATATATTCTAATTAAATGACTATTTTTATGTTGAAGTAACTTTAAAAATAAACCAGCACTTCATAGAATGCTGAAGTAACTATGAAGTTGATGTATATATGTGAGTAGTTTTGAAAAACTTTCCTCCCTCCACTAACTGTCTTGGGTATTCTAATCTTTTTCGTCACTTCCACTGGAGGAATAGGAATAACACCTCTCTTCCATTAACAAACATGGAACATAATCCACAAGGGCAGCCATTGGCAACCCTTTCTGGGCCAGTGGGCATATTTGGATTTTGAAGAAAGTGCCATGAAGCCAGTCACAAAATGGCTGCCGTGGGGCATGGTGTAACACAAAAAGACCATCACATCTAAACCAGCAGAAGACACAGGACACAAAATGGTGCCCGCATGCTCTCCCACCAACCACCCAATCAACAGGGTGTTGTTGTTTTGTTTTTAAAAAAGGCACCCACATCAGCCACTGTTGTGCTCACTCACAAACAGAAGCTCTTTGCACTCCTCCCTTGTTTAGAATAGATGGGAGGGAGGGTGTCCACTTCAGTGGGGCTTATGGTATGGACTGGTAGCCTAATATAGTTTGGTAAACAAGAGCCGGTGGATGTGTGGGGAAAGGATCTGAAGCATGACCCCTTGCTCCCAAATTACAGAATGGCTGGGTGTGTGGAGGGTAAGCAAGGACAGGGATTCTGGTAATCATGCATCACACTGAGACCCTTTGTGATCCAGCATCAAATGATGTACTCACAAATGATATCTGAACCTGCTCTAAGGGATAGATAGCCTAAGGGATGATTTGCTGATAACGGGATGTCTCATGGCGACTCCCAGTACAAAGAGCTTCAGCTGTCTGAGCTCTCTTCAAAGAGCCAACATGGCACCCGTTTGATTTTCAGCAGGAAGTGTCAGAAACGCTTTCCTGTAGATTATACACTAGTCGCAATCCATTCCCTCAGCAAGTCTACCATCTGCTCTACATATTGCCCACATCAGATGCCTCTGCCAAGAGCTGTTTAATGAATACAGCAACCATACACTACCTAAGACAGTTTTAGAAGCTCTTATCTGTGCAGGGAAAAAAAGGTTAAGAAAAGCAATAAGGGCCAAGAGCAGATGAGTTCAATGTCTGCTGTTGTGCACAATCTCCTTCTCTGAAGCCTCAGTGTGTCATCTGTAAAGCAAGGCCCACAGGGATCTATCCTATGGGACAGCAGTCAATATAAACACAAGGAACAATGGATACAGTTTGCACACTGAAAGTCCACACATAAATCTATTAGGCAGCATGGGGAGCCTGCGGCCTTCCAGGTGCTATTGGACTACAACTCGCATTATATTTCCCCACTGGACGTGCTGGCTGGGACTGATGTGTATTGGAGTCCAATAGGATCTGGAGGGTCATTGAGTCCCAACCTCTGCTGTCAGGAGAGCTAAAGTTCTATCCATCCACCCAGTCCAGTCCTGAGATTTGTCTCCTACAGTAGCAAGCCAGGTGCCTTTGAGAATCTGACAAGCATCCTGGTCTCTTCATCGCTGACTGTTCCCTCTTCTGCAAATACCTGGATTGAAGAGTGAGCATTTTATAGCAGTCTGTGTTTGGGGGCAGTGGGGAAGGGTATCTGTATGCAGTAGCCAAAGTGTCGGGACTAGATGCGGAAAATACCAGTTTGAATCCCTGTGCAGGTATGGAGTTGTTGGTCTGTCCTGGAAAAAGACACTAGGCCTCATCTTAAAGTTCAAATTTTTTGAGAACATGAAACAGTGCTCCTTGGATGATGAGTAGGAAGCAAACAGATCAGTAATACATGCAAGTCATCATTATCATCATCATCATCATCATCATCATCATCATCATCTCTTCCCCAGCCACTCTGGGCAGCTCCCAACATAATATTAAAAACACGATAAAACATCAAACATTAAAAACTTCCCTAAGGTTGCCTTCAGATGTCTTCTAAAAGTCTACCTCTACTTTTCAGTCTAGAATATAGGTGTTTATTTAAAACTATCATAATCTGGGGCTAGATTATTCTCCGAGCTGAACCACAATGAGTGATTTATCTTATATGCCTTCTGTTACCTATCTGAACATAAACACGCACTTTACATATTTTTCATTAAACATATTGCTCATTCAGGGCAATTTCTTCCAACATTTGATCAATTTATTTCCCCTTTTGGATTTGCCCCATTACATCTCATTGTTATTTCTCCTTGGGCAAAAGGATATGTGCATGGTAAAGAGGTGGTGCATATGGTCAGTTAGGGAATACCTAGTTTAACTAGGCTGCCGGAGCTATGCAGGTTCAGTCAGAAATCAGCCCCGCTCAGTTCAATAGAGCTTCTGCACTAGTAAGCTGGTTTAAGATTGCATCCTCAGTGTTCCCCAGGCACTTCTAGATTTTATCCCAAGACATAACAAAAAAGGCACCAATTCTCCTTCTGGTCTAGTAACATCCCATCAGTAAATGATAACCCATAGAGAGCAATGATAGATAAGTAGAGATGATAGATAGATAGATAGATAGATAGATAGATGATAGATAGATTTTTTTAAAAGACATAAAACCGGAATAAAACGAGAAGAGAGTAAGAGACACTGCAGGTGCACCATGATGCTGGGGCCAAAATGGATGGGGTGTTAAATGTACATCACATTGACCCAAATATAGGCTGCATGTCTACCCCCCCCAAAAAAAATGGCTTACAAGAAATGTAAATGCAACCTATATTTGAGGGCAACCTGTATTCAGATCAGTGCAATCTAACTTGCCTTTTTCTCTCACTTTTAAATTACAGTCAATATGGTGAGTTATCAGGCCAGCATACAGCAGGGGCTTAACTCAATCACCCTTTCCCTACATGGTCCCAACAAAAATACTTTCTGCCCTGAGTTGCTGTTTGCCCTGGGAAGGAAGATGCTGGCAGGCTTTGTATTTCTTAATGGAAAATGTTTGTAGTCCTCACTGTGCAGGTGGGGAGATTAAAATGCGCATGCAGATTTTGCAAAAAGCAAAAACAAAAAATGAGCTTTTCGTGGTGGCGACAGTTGTTCTGCAAACTGTGCTCAATGAAGTTAATTTAAGATAATTGCAACAGTTCAGTGCTGAAAACTCATCAATAGCTTTGAGAGCCAGAGTGCCAAATGTCAATTAGGTGAAATGAGTGACAAGGATTACTCCCCTGATCTTTTCAAAGACCCATGAGTTATCTCAGAAAGCACTGTTTTAATTTTGAAGGATTTTTGTAATGCCTGAGAAGCACACAATGTCCCTACTCCCTAAGAAGTTATATGGAAACAGTCAGGCTAATTAGCCAAAGACCAGGCATTTTGAGGACAGATAGAACATAAATAGACACAGTAATGGACATAAAGATCATAAACTGGAACTGAAATAAAAAAAATGCAGGTCAAGTGAAATGTGCAGTTAAGTGGGGCATGACACTGTCAGCTCCCTGAAAGCCTTGAGGGTTAATACTCAAACTCACCTTTCCTTTTATAGGATGCAAATTGTTCACACTGACAGAGTTTTGTTCATTCGTTACTCTTTTACTGGCAAGGAATCTACACACACAAAAGTCAACTCACACATGGCCCGATGTTGATGGACACATGCAGGTAAGGTAACCTTGGCTGAAGCTTGTGGCTAGTGAAGACTAGGAATGGGTGCTTCTGTACATTTCAGGTGCTCAGTTTTCCTGTCGGAAATGAAGTACTCCATATTTCTGTAACAATTAGCAATAATAATAATAATAATAATAATAATAATAATAATAATAATAATAAAAAATCCTCATGGAAATTCATCAGCATTTTTGTGCAAATTTCTAACAATAAACATGTTTTTTGCAAAGCGATTTCCCCTAATATAATGCATTTTGCACATTTTGTCACTAATACATGCAATTTTTACACACTTTACCCTTGTATATGCATTTTCAGACACCTTACTTGACTGGCAAATTGCATTGCAAAATTCAGAGAAATAAAAATTTCAAAAAATGTCTGCTTCAGTTGGCATTTCATTTCCAAAAGCATGAATTTGGTAGGTTTGCCCTTAAATGGGAACTTAACTGAATTTGTTCCCTATCACCAATGAGGGGAGGGGTTCCCATGAATCCCATTTCAGATAGCACACTAAGCTAAACTGTGGCTTAGCTCAAACCAAAATAGCAGAAAACTAAGAACAGAGAATTGCAATGCAACTGCAACCACCTCTCTAGGAGTTGGCATGTTCACACGGTCCTGGTAAGCCATGTCTGACTTACCATGTCAAGTGAGCCAGCTCATAGACAACATTGTAGCATAAGCCTTCAACTGTCAATGACTATAAGACTCAACACAGCAGGCCACACAGTGTGAGCTATGACCCCATTAGAAAAAAGCGTGGTGAAAATTGCATATTATAGGTCTCTATTTCCCACATTTGCTTATAAGCAGCAAATTTAGAGCTATATACCTCCATTTTTCACTCACTTGTATTGGAGGCACATTCTTTTTTTCAAAGGGAAAAAAGCAATACGTGAAAATTGAAGCCTAATAAAACAATTGAACAATACGATGATCTAGTGCATTTGACTTCGTTCACGTAATATGAGAGAATTGCCTGGAGAGCAGGAGAGAAGGAGAAATGGCTGTTATTGTAAATTGCGGGGGCCTGCATTAGCTAGAGGATTGGTATGGTGGGGGAAAAAATCTCTGTTCTGTTAAAGCAAAGTATCAGAGATTACTGGCAGCTTTGAGTGGCTCTGCACCTTATTGATTTCTCACACAAGGCCAGCGTGCACTACACACACACACACACACACACACACCCACCCTCTTACAAGTTCTATGAAATCAAGTTGGCAGCTCCTTTTATTTTTCCAATGCAGCACATTCTAGCTTAAATAAGTGGATGTATTCATCGGGATGTTGCAAAAAGTCTGAAGTGCAGAGTTCAGAGATGGATTCAGACATATCTCAAATAATTTGTTTTGTTTTTAAAAAGGTCTTTCAGGAATTTGGCTCCAAAATTTCCCAGTTGCAAAAAGGAAAGCAAGGATCCTGGTCCTGCAGTAGTTCCGGAGGCTACTGTGTCTGTTAAAGCAAAATTTCAAAACTCCCCTTTCTTTATCTTACCTACATGCATAGGATATTAAGGGTAATTCCCAAGATCTAGGCAAGAACCTTAGAAAAATTAATATTATTATTGGTATGGGGCTACTATGGGTGGGAGAGAAACATGATTCAATTTGCATTTAAAAGCAAACCTCACTTGCTTTTTCCCAAACGTATGTGAACTGAAACTGAGCCATCTTTTGAAATTTACATATCTTTGAATTCTGCAATGCTGTTCTCCAGTTGATAAATGAGCCATGAGGTCACGGTTTTTGCCAAAACCCCGATGTTGTCTGATTTATTCGAAAGCGGTGCTAAACAACTGCAAATCGTCCCCTGCAACATTTGGCAGTGCAAACCCCACATATCATAGTAGGTCATAAAATGAGCCCTCGGCACCCTAACCTGTGGAGTCAGTTTTCGTCAAAAAGTATTTGCAGGAAAGTAGTTGCAGCAATAACAACAGCATTAGATCCAGTTACAGGTAGGTAGCCGTTAGATAATAAGCCGTTAATAGCATTAGAGATGAACTACAGCACTTTGTCTAGCATACGTTGGAAGGGAAGTGAAATCTGTGGCACTCCCAATATTGGTGGACTGCAGCACCCATCATGCCTGGCCATTGGATACACAGTGTGGGGCTACTGGGAATTGGAGTCCAACAACACAGAGGCTCCCTGTTATATACATGGCATTAATAAGCCATATTTCAGGGAGTTTGTTGCGACATAAAAAATGTGAAAGTTAGTATGTGGTGTAAGACTTTACAATCAAATCACTATGGACTTGAGCCAACATGAAAATGATCTTCCACCCCTGCCCTAAACCATATGATATTTGGTAATGAGAGCAGCAACAACAACAACAACAGCAGCAGCAGCAGCAGCAACAACAACAGGCCATTTTTTCTGGGGGGGAAACAACAGGACTTCCATTTCCCTCATCTGTAGTTTAAATGTAAAAGCAACACTGGATAAAAAGTACATATGCTTTTGAAAGGATGTTGCCATGTCTTGCATCAAAAATGTTAAAATATGTTTCTTGTTAGACTGAAATGCATTCTTGGGGGTCCCCTATTAAAAAATACCCTCACACTCTCACTTTTAATACCTGCATAGATACAACAATTTACCTCTTAACACACTTTCAATCTCCATTCTAACCAATCGGTAAGTATTAGAGCACACCCTTTGCAAGTAGAACATCCTACGTTTCAAGCCCTAAGTACCCCCAGTTTAAACGATCAGGTGATGTGAAATACCGGTACCTTTGCCCCAAACCCTGAATAACTGCTGCCAGTAATTATAAGCAGTTTTGGGGTCGAATGTGTGTCTGCTTTGGTTTCTTGTTTTTTTCAATCTGAAGTTCAATTCTCCACGGTTCCACCTCAGTTTGTGATTTTTTTTAATTATCTCATGAAAATTAATCAGCATTTTAATAGACACATTTGTATGCAATTTGCCTAAGGTACACATTTTTGCAAAGCAATTTCCCCCAAAATAATGCATTGTTGTATATCATTTTCACTAATGTGTACATTTTTTATGTGCGCTTTACCCCGGTACCTGCCTTTTTGTTCACAGTGGACTGGAGAACTGCACTACAAAATTAGGAGAAGTGCAAATTTTGAAGGACAACTGTGTTCTAGTTCTTGTATGGTTTTGCAACGTGTGAGTTAAGCAGGTTCACCTTTAAATACGAAATGAATCAAACTCCTCTCCAATTCCTAGCTGGGAAAAATAGCCTAATCTGGTATGAAATGTTCCATTTAGCATTAGGACCAAGGAAGGCATCTGCGTGCTGCCTTGATGGTTGCAGGAAGAGAATGCTCTGAATAGGCAGAGGACGTTTAGAAATCAGTGTTTGAAATAAAGGAAAAGGGAATCAGAAATACAAGTAGCAGGGCAGGGTAAACATCAAGTCACAGCTTTGTGCTAAATTACCGTATTTTTCGCTCCATAGAACGCACCGGACCATAGGGCGCACCTCATTTTTAGAGGAGGAAACAAGGGAAAAAAATATTTTTCTGGTTTTCCTCCTCTAAAAGCCCTTTCTTGTGGGTTTTTTTTTTTTTTTTTTTTTTTTGAGGATCAGCTAAAAGTTTTGCAGCTTTTTTGCAAAGGGAAAAGCCCTGGCTTTTTTGAGGATCAGCTAAAAGTTTTGCAGCTGTTTTTGCAAAGGCAAAAGGCTTTTTTTAGGATCAGCTAAAAGTTTTGCAGCTTTTTTTGCAAAGGGGGAAAAGCAAAGCTCCTTTTGCAAAGGGGGAAAAGCAAAGAGGAAAAGCCCCATTTTTATGAGGTTTAACTCACATTTCTGAAAAATCCTAAGGAAAGGGAGCCATTTCTACAGTTTCCAGACAGATAATCTAATCAGCCAGTCACATGTCCTGGGGAAACAAACAACCTCCCTCTGCAGCACATTCAACAAAGGAGGGCGGGGCTGAAAGGGAGCCGGGACTCTTATCTCTCTCCCGATCTCTTGCTGATCAGCTGCTGAGCGGGGTCCTTTCAACACTTCCTTTTCTCTTTGTAAAATAAAAAGCATGATCCTATTTTGGCCCCTGGGCAATTCAGCTCCAGGGACCACCATTCGCTCCATAAGACGCACAGGCATTTCCCCTTACTTTTTAGTAGGAAAAAAGTGCGTCTTATGGAGCAAAAAATACGGTAGAAGGATGTGCTAAATTAGAAGGATGGAACAAAGCCATAGGTTGTCAAAGAACAAGGTAGGTTTTGAAACAGGAACAGCTTGAGAAATTAGCTAAGGGAGGATCAAGGCACAGTTAGGAAGCAAGACTGGATAGTTTTCATGAGTCTGATCTGGTCAAATAACATTGGTTGTATCCGAAGCACATGGCCTCAACAGTGCAATCCTAACCATGTCTGTCAGCAGTTGCAACCATGTTGACTGATGTTCTTTCTCTGCAGGAACAGCTGGATGTTCTTATTTAGCTGTGAATGGTGGTCGTGCAAGTAAATAGATCTATTTTGCCTTCTAGCTGGTTTTCTCATTCTAGAGACTATATGCAACTATTCTTTAGCATAGGCCGGGGGTCTGCAACCCGCGGCTCCGGAGCCGCATGCGGCTCTTTTGCACCTTTGCTGCGGCTCCGGGCAGGGCCGGTGCATTTAGCGCCGAAATGTAGGGGGCGCCGCGCTGCGCTGCTGGCCCGCTTGCGCCCACTAACTTCTCTACCTTGCCGGCGGCTGTGCTGCTCATGAGTGCCTCGTTTCGTGCCAGCGTGTGCAATGAGAGAAGGGAGAAAGAGGTTTTTGTGCTGTTCATGGGGCAGAAGTATTCTGGGGGGTTGGATTTCCCCTTCTAGATTTGCAGCGTCAGGCGTTCGGACGGTTCCTTTAATACAGTGCTTGTTGTTTGGCTGGGGGGGAGCGTTTCGTGATATTTTGCCATTTTGCCTTCATTACCTGCTCTTCATTACCTGTCTAAATTGTGCTATGAGCTTCTGGGTGTTTATATTTTTGTGGGCCACAATGGTTTTGCGGCTCCCAGGTTTTTTTTCCTCTTCAGAAACGGGTCCAAGTGGCTCTTTTTGTCTTAAAGGTTGCAGACCCCTGGCATAGGCTTTCAGAAACTGTGGCCCTCTAGATCAGGCTTCCTCAACCTCAGCCCTCCAGATGTTTTTGACCTACAACTCCCATGATTCCTACCTAGCAGGACCAGTGGTCAGAGATGATGGGAATTGTAGTCTCAAAACATCTGGAGGGCAGAGGTTGAGGAAGCCTGGTCTAGATGTTGCTAGACTGCCGTTCCCAGAGGTCCCAGACAGGACCACCAATGGTAGGGGTGATGTGAGTTCAGCAACATCTGGAGGGTCACACATTCCCTACCATTTTAGCACCTTCACACAATTCTAACAAACCTGAGTGAAGAACACCACTCGATTAGTTCTCCCCTGCTTTATATTGTGTTAATTTAGTTATCTAATCAGGGTTCAGATTTGCACATTAGCAACCTCAATGGGTCAGGAAGTGAAGACAACCAGTGATAAAAGATCACTGATTCACAGACTGTAATTGAAACAAATCAGTTGGGTTTGTTGATTTACAATGTTTCATTCAAATCATTTTATTATCTAAGACAGCAATTTAGTACTTAGAAAATAATGTGGATTAGAAACTGCACAATTGCATTGACAAAGTAATAAAAGCCATTTGAGTGAGAATCTTGGGCTTGCTGATTCCTATTCTAATGGAAGATATGGTCATATAGTTTAGCAAACAGACTTTATAAATTTCACAGCATATCCGAATTTTTAAGTTCCCTATGATACATAGCATTTTAGAATAAAGCTCATAATTAACCATATAGAGCTGGGGGAGAGCAAGTGAAAAATAGCTGGATAGGCAGCAACTGGGAAAAAAGAGAGGAAAAATTATTCCCTGTATACCCATTAATTGATCAGGGACTAGAACATAATTTCCCACCCTTTACGTCAATGCTCCCATAAGATGCAGCCTACGAATATCCATAATGTAACTGGGGAAAGGAACTGGGATCCTTATTTTCTGGTATTTCTGTATTTAGGTCATAATCACTTAGAAATATTCCAGCATTTTCTTTCAAACAATTCAACAATGTTTATAATTCCACATCCATTGTAATGATGTTGGGTACTCTTTATAGCAGCTTAATAGGAAGGGCGTATTTCCATCTGGAACTAACCGGAACTCAGTTCTGGCACTTCTCAGGTGGGTGCCATTGTCATTCTAAGAGAAAGAGGGAGGTGTTCATGGTGAATTCCAGCCCCTCTTTTTCTAGAAAAATAGCACTGTTAATAGGTACGATTTTCCGTTTTCGTTATCATCAGGTTCTAATCACCTCAAGATGCCACAGTTTCACACAACTGTCATTTAGAGTTAGGAAGAGCTCCAGTTTCCACAAAATGGCATAGAGATGGACTTTTGCATCATGATCCATTAGATGATGATTCCTTAGTCCTAACAGGGTCCAGATTAACCTATCGCAGAAAATTGGCTCCTCTTCTATTTCACACAGCTAAAAAATTAACACCACAATTTAGACAGACCTCCTGAATTTAGCCAGGCATCCTGCATATGGAGACATGTTCAGTATTTAGCACTGTTTCAAATCTTAATAAACCCGAGCGAAGAGGATGAATACCAAATGATCCAAAGCCCTACATCCTTCGATTGGCTCCTCATTTCCTTTAGTCCACAAATTAATCAGCGTCGATGCCACATGTTATGTACCCCTAATAGAAACTCACATTATCCAGATTATAATGTTCCAGGAATAGGTGTGTGGTTAAATGACTGCATAATAAAAATATATAGTTCAGTGAAACAAAATCATTTTCTGGACTAAATACCCCACTATGCTACTGCCTTGGCACCCTTCGGTTCTCCATTGGACTATGTTTCACTTCCGTAAGGAAACAATCATACCACATTGGCTTTCACTCAAGCCCAGTTGCGATGGGGTTGTGGGCATGCAGGTCAACAGATCTTGTCGGAAGTTCTTTGTGCTCATTATGTATCACTGAATGTCTTCTTAGACCTTTCCCCACCACCACACACACACTTCCCAGAGTAACTCCTGTTATTTGACTCAAATTCTGTCATTTGTTATTTGACTCAAATTCTGTTATTAGCCTGTTATTTGACTCAAATTATTCCGCAGTCTTGCTTACCTATCTTCCAACTCTGGCTTTCTCAATCCAGGTCCTGCAAAATTTTGCCTCCCAGATCCTGATGTTAACAGTGGTCCAGCTCTTCTTTTGCATCCTGGCAGATTTCTGGTTCCTGGTTGCTTTTGTTAGCCTCATCGCAATACTACCAAATTCCTTCGGTATGATACACTCAGCTTGATCAACTGCTTCCTCACCCACTCGTCTCTATGCTATAATATTTTCTATAAATATCTGTGGCAAGTCCTTAATCCTTTAAAGACCATTTGTATTATTTATCTTTTTAAAAGGTCTGAAGCAGCTCAGGAAACTAACTACTTATTTTTGTGAGATGTAGACCTATTCACAACTTACAGGCTCTTGCTGGGTTTTTTGTGGGGGGGAGGTAGGAACTTTAAAATATTGGGTTTTTTTCTTCATCCAAAAGGGGGTTCCTTCAGACAGCCTTTTTATTGCACATTAATGCTTTGTGCTTATAATGCTATCAGGATGGTCACACATGATCCTGCTTTTAATACTGTTTGTGCCTGCAAAAGTTTGGGGATGGCACACAGTTTCATTTCAAATTAGTGTACATCATATAAATTCCTGTTGAAATCCTGTAACATTTTATATATTGTTGCAAGGTGGCCCCAGCACCAGATAGCAACAATGTGGTAGCATTGGGGAAGAATCACAGAATAAACTAAAACAGAAGAAATCCACCATTAATGCACAATTATTGTGCCAAGAATATATTGCAGAATGCAACCACAGTAAAACAACAGTCTGCAGAGGCCCAGTGACTGACATGTAGATAGCTCATGTGACCGTATTTCATGTGGTCTAGTCTTCATGAATTGATATCTCACATAATGAACTGATCCTGTGGGTACTGTTGTATGTCACTATATCACAATTCCCTTCATCTTGGCTTAACCTATTTCTGAATCTTTTTAGCTGAGTTAAGTGATACATGGAGTTGCAGATCAACACATAAAAAAGATACTGTGAATTGACCTATGGTTCCTACTTATAATACCGTAGACAACAGTATGAATTTGTCACAATTATTCCTACACATCTTTTAACATCTATCCAAAATGTAAAGCATGACTGGCATTTATGAAAGGACACATCTTTAAACAAAATATTCAACCTCCAAGGCTGTGTTGTCTACAGTTGAATACCACTGAGAACAACCCAAATCCCACTGAAAACAACCCAATTGTAATTATATATGTGGAATAAAGGAGGCATCAGTGGTTCATACTAGAAAAGCCATATGGCTAAGGATGTAAAACTGAAATTTCCAGCTAAAAATTCCTATAAGATATTTTTATATGACTTCCTGAAGAGTTGCAAATAACTCTTATTTTTTGGAAAGCCTGAGAAATACAATGCTTATAATCTCTCTATATTCAAGTAAGATAGCTCTTTATTTCATTCTGATTTATAGAAATCTACAATTTGCTTAAAACCAGAGAGAGAGAAAATAATTGTCAGGGGAAGACATCTAAACGTCCATGACTGTGCTATTGGATTCCACTTTTTAATCTGAACACAGACTAAGTTTCATATCAATTTTATCAATGAGCAGCCAAAAAATATATATTGTTAAACTTCACAGTAACTATATTGTTGAACTGCTGTTAAGGATCTCCCTCTATATGTGAAAAAGAATGCACTCTAAAGCTGTAAATAGTATAATAGGTTCTCTCTTATCAGCGCTACAAGCTGTCTTGGAATTCAGCCATTAAAGACTCTATTTCCTTAAACCTGTCTGTTATACTCTCAATGCACTCTCCAGCCTTGAAAGCTTTTCCATCAATTATAATACAGTCCTCTTGGGCGTTGATTTCCATTGGCCTTTTTTCAGTATACTCCAGGCAGAAGTTAGCTACCTAAAAGGGGGGAAATATTCATATTCTAAAATTAAATACAATTTTGCAACAGATGATCTTCACCTGATAGAGGAATGGAGAGCTACCAACAGAAGCAGACATACACATGGAACACCAATCTGAATGCAGTTGTTTATCTAGTATCAGCTAGTAGTGCATTATTATTATTATTATTATTATTATTATTATTATTATTATTATTTCTTCTAATGCAGATGGGAATTATGACTCTTCTTGTCCAGAAGCTCTTCTTGCATTAAAATAGTTGTAATCAACTAGTGCTGGATCATGGTCATTGTTTCCTAATTTATGTTTTAAGGTAAATTAACCTTCAAATCTCCATACTGTAAAATGTATGGAAGAAAATTGAGTGCGACACAGCTCAGAGCACATTGTTTGCATGCAAAAGATCCCAGGTTCAACTTCCAGTCCTGGGTTGGGCAGACTCCTGCCAATCAGTGGCAGCCACACTGAGCTGGATTGAGAAATGGTCTAATGATATATACCAGCTTCCTAGGTACCTGAAAATGTGAGTTCATGTGTACATATCATATGCAAACAGACAACATTGAATCTCTTTTTTTATTTAGAAAAGTGGAATTCTATTTTTTAAATCTTTCACAAAACTCTTATGTGAACAGGATGCAAATACTGATTGATGGATTGTTATACATTCACACTGTTGGATAACCTCATGTGGGTTATTGAAGGTCAATAGGAAAAAAGGTTATAATCCCTCTTCTCATTTCATTTTCTGATTCAGCACATTGGATGGATTAACTGCAATAAATATAACTGTGGCTTTGCTGGAAAGCGGTACACAAATGTAACTAAGAATCAATTAGTAAAAAAATTAACTGCAAACTCAAACTAAAAGGCTGCTACTTTCCTGGTTTCGGATAACAAAGTTGTGCAAATTTCAGAACAAAATTCAATGGCATTATATCATGTTTGATACATACAGAGGCAGATCTAGGGCATAGCCGAGGAGGGCACTTTCTCAAAGCCTGGTGCAAGCATTTGTCCAGCTTCAGGAAGGAGGTGTGAGGGCTCTGACAGGGTCCTAGAATCGTCTTGCCTCCTTCCCAAAGCTGGGCAATCACTTATTGGGCTTTGGGATGGAGGTAGGAGGGCTCTATGACCCTGCCAGAGCCTTGTGTCTCCTTCCCAAAGTTGGGCTTAAGCCAGTGCCATGAGGGCTGGGAGGAGGGCGTCAAATGTTGGCCTTACACAGGGTGGCATATTACTAAGGTCCACTGCTAGTACAAGTCCTTCTATGAACTACAACGTAATTTACATTTTCTGTGCGTTCTTGGAAACAGTCAGAACACTTTGCATAGAGTAGCTTTTGAATGCATGCACTAGGCTGAAGTTGCTAAAATGCTACATAAGTATCTAAATACCGGTAATTGTAATGTTGCAGGTTTGTTCTCTAGCATGTCTGGAAAATGATCAGGAATTATATTGTAATAATAATGATGATAATTTATTTTATATTTTACCCTTCCTTCCTCCTTCCATAAAAAATATCAAAAAATTCTCAAAGTGCTGCAAGTTTCTCTACCCCTTTAAAAAATATGGAACTTGGCTTGGCAGAGGAGTATTATAGTGGTAGCTGTTTTGCCTGTTTGTATGCAGATATATGCAATGCAAATAACAACAAGGTTATCAGTGATTGCAGCTTCCCTGGTCTGGGATCCCAGTGATAAATATTAATTTCAAAAATGGTCTTGTCAGATGCATGTACTTCTACTTATTGCAGGGCGTAAACTTTTAACTATTTCATTTTTCAAACAGTCTTATAATTCCCTAATATACAACCCTTTAGCGCCTGGTGTGGATGCTTTTTGTAAGTACAGTAAAAGATTAGTAAATATTTCAGGTTGTGTTTCTTAGCCAAAAATAAGGATTCTACTAAAGTGGTTTTTCCAATCATTAGTAATTAGTAGAGAAACTATGAATAATTTATACCTCTTCTCTCCCATTATTGTTCTCTCCATCCACAAATGATGCCAAAGGTGGGTAGGAGGGGGCTGCAACATGCTTGAGAATGTGGTCCAATTCTTTTAGTATCATTTCTGTCTCAGAAACAACTAATAAAAATGGCAATATTAATAATTTAGCTAATGTATACATTGTACATTTATGCAATGCTATTTACTGCTCAGTCAACTGCTTGGACTACAAGTGTTAAGTGGAACAGGCAAACATCCTAATTCTAGATACGAAAAGAAAAGTGTTTCCTATGACATTACAGTGGTACCTTGGTTCTCAAATGTTTTGGTTCTCAAATGCCGAAAACCCGGAAGTAAGTGTTTCGGTTTTGGAACACTTTTTGGAAGCCGAATGTCCAATGCGGCTGTCAGCTATTGTTTCCAGGGTACCTACACCAATAAGAAGCAGCACCTTGGTTTTCAAACATTTTGGAAGTCAAACGGACTGCCGGAACGGATTGAGTTTGGCACTTTTGTTTTTGCTATTTATTTTGCATTTTTGTCTTTGAGGCTTTTTCAGTTAACTCGTTTTTGTGACTGTGTGTAACCCAGTTCAGCTACTGGTGGATTGATTGTGCAACTGCGGAAATGGATAAAAGCCCCCCATTCAAACAATGACTATCATCAGTGCAGGTAAGGAAAAAGAAGCAATTTTAATTTTTATCATCTACAATGCTGTCTTATTTATTTTATAGTACAGTACATTGATTATTGCTTTCATTTTATGGATCAATGGTCTCGTTAGAAAGTAAAATTAATGTTAAATTGCTGTTTTAGGGGTTGTTTTTAAAAGTCAGGAATGGATTAATCCATTTTGCATTACTTTCTATGGGAAAGCGCGCCTTGGTTTTGGAACACTTTGGTCTTGGAATGGACTTCGAGAACAGATTAAGTTTGAGAACCAAGATAGCACTGTACTCCTATGCAACAAAATGAAGTCAAGTGCTCCCACTGGGGTCAACCTGACGGGCGTCCGGTGGAAACCCCATTTGTATCCATCACTTAACAATTTAAGGATGCAATTCTAACCTCACTTACCTGGGAAGTAAGACCCACATAATTCAACAGGGCTTACTTTTGAGTAGACATGGTTAGGATGGCCATGTGAAAGACAGATCCTACGACTCAACCAACTGGAGCAAATAGTTAGATTAAATTAGTGCATTGGTGCCAAAACAGAGTTAATGAACATTATTCCAACTGTTTCAGTTAAAATAAATTGCAGATAGAAATTACTAGTAATTAAAATCCTATTTGGAAATGTAAACAAAAATAGTAACTTCTTATCATATTTGGCAGACACACAGCATGCAGTTTTGGTCTTATATTAAAATAGCAACAAACAGAATGATCTGATTTGTGGTAGAGTTAATCTAAATATAAATTTCACTAACTTGGGCAACAAAAGACAAAATCTTTCGTTGACAGTGTGAAATGATTGCACACGTGATTAAAATGGGTAGAATAATGTACACAAAGTATTGGAGGACAGATAACATTCCAAGCATGAATAAAAATAAATTATTAATGTAAATTTTATGTAAAATTAATTAATTGCATTTAAGTTACAGGTAAAGATTATATGGGGGAACCCCCCCCCCAAAAAAAACCTGAAATCATTTACAAAACTATTGGGTTGCATCCAACTAACCTTTACTCAGAGTAGACCCACTGAAATTAATGTAACAACAACAATTTATTTATACCCCGCCCATCTGGCTTGGTTTCCCCAGACACTCTGGGTGGCTCCCAACAGAATATTAAAAACACAATAAAACATCAAACACTAATAACATCCTTAAACTGAGCTGCCTGCAGATGTCTTCTAAAAGTCAGATAGTTGTTTATTTCCTTGACATCTGATGGGAGGGCATTCCACAGGGCAGGTGCCACTACTGAGAAGGCCCTCTGCCTTAGTCATGAGATCCAATTACGTACATTCACCTGTAGCCTCTGTTAGTGCAATGGCACTTCCATCCTCCATTCCCCCCAAAAGAAAAATCAGTTGTGAGGGTTCTCAAAAACACCAGAACAGTTTTTTGAGTTAGGCAGTGGGTTGGAATGGGGTAGAGAGGACAGAGAAGTGCTAGTGGACACTCCTTGTGCTGTGCTGGATCGTGCCCATACATAGGATTGTGCTGTTAGTCTGAATACAACCATGTGTTTTATTTATTATAATTGTTAATCTTGTCTTGTTGATTCTGCCTTTGTATATTTATTTTTCTGCTAAAACATTGTCTAATTTGTAAAAATCACCACCACCATCATTTCTTTAAAAAAGATAGAAAGAAGACTCTATCACAGTTACACTCACTTCTTGCCCTCTCACCAATCTATCTTTCTTGTGTGCAGTTTGAATCTCTTTACTTTCCAAACTTTGGTTTCAAGTGAGGTGAACTGAGGATAACCATGTTCAGTGTGTTTTGGGTAAACAATATTCTCATTATGATACAATTAGCTTTTGAAATTTTTAGAAGACAACTATATTTGAAGTAAAAACAAGCCAAATAAATCAATCTGAGGATTGAAAATTATTCTTTGTAACTTTACTGGTCGAAATATAAAGTCTCAGTTGTGTTCTTGGAAGCCAGAGTTAATTAAGCATCATATAAAACCTTACAGTTAGGGTGAGATACAATCTAATCCAATTTTCACTGGTGTCATCCTTTAAAGTTACCTTAGGAAAGCTTTAGATGTGTTAGCTATCTAGTCAATTTAATGCATGACACTCAGAAGCTACTGATAGCAGGCTTTACACTGAAAAGGTATTTTTTATGGCTTATTCAGCTTGCACTTATTGTGTTAACCTCTATGCACCATTAGTCACACTAGTTACAAGTGTGTCAAGGTATGGCTTCCATTTACCTAGCAATTAAGAATTGTAGGTCATGTGTTCCTTTCGATGGGGATGTAAAAATATGGTTCTGGAGATTCTTTCACACAAGCTCAATGCTACTTTGATATCACACTGAAGAAGTGCTTCACGATTCTTTTCACTATACAAAACAAATTCTTGTATTCTTTGAAACCCATCTGTCAATTCTGAAATCCAGACTTGAAGGGGGAAGGGGAACCCTTGCCCCCATGCTACATTTCTCTCAATATCCACTGCCTAATAGCTTTCCCATCTAGACTCCTCCTGCATAATACAGGCACAGGACAGAAACCCACAACTATGTCATTTACAGTTGCCAGAATTCTTTAAGCTTTTTGCTATGCCAAATTTACCAAAACCCACTGAAATCAACAGCATAATCTGCATGCCTTTTAATGAAGTTGGGATGGTGCCCTTTATTACTAGACATAATATTAGAACCAGGAATTTTTTTAATGGGCAGCCAAACCCAGAATGGGCAGTTGGGGGGGGGGAAATGGGCAGTTCAAAAATTCAAGTCATGTAGACGTTGTTTTATGTTAAGTGATGCAAAAAGTGTCAACAATATGAAAAGTAAATTAAGTAGTCCAGTCTCCCCTAGGACTCCAGACGCTGATCAAGCATACCAATTTTTCCTCTCCCTGCCAAAGGCAGTGTCCATATGATCCAATGCTTCTCTCCACAGAGTATTCCTAATATGAAAGCAATCCTTCTGAATTAGAGCTGTCAAATTCCAAGTTTGGATAATTTTCTCCCAATTATTACGGAGGAAACACAAGGAAAATACACAGGTGTGTTGTAGTGGCACATGCTTTGCCTGCAAATTATAATCACATGCCACTGAGCAGTTCTAAATTTTCCTTTTAAAAAGCCCTGCCTTGAACTGATGGGAAAAGTAGAGAAGAGTTAAGGCTGTAAGCTGAACTTTAATAAATGTAGTCAGCAGATACTACTACTGTCTGCTTTAATGTTAGCTAATACCCCTACTGCTGTGATTTAGAAGAACTGGGGCAGCAGGAAGCATTTAATTTACAGGAGCCTCTTGTAGTTATTGCAAGTATGGCTGTCAGCATGCTAAGCAAACATTTTGTACACCATTAAAAGAACCTAACAACACACTTTTATTTTGGGAAGACGGGGGAAATCACAACAACTCTCATGCCAGCTAACACAATTAAAAGTTCTCTTGAATGTAGAATATCCTAAACAATCAAGATAATGTAATTTCTCATGGTTATAGGATGCCTTGCATACGTGGGTTATTCCAATCATCATGCCCTACAAAGCTTTACTCCCCTCAATCACTATTGTTTACACTTTATAAATATTTAAAAGATATCTAGAAGTCAATACATGGCTGTTTTACACTATCAAGCCATTGTATGATCATCCTTATCACTCTGTAAAATGTCTATGTGAATCCACTAGGAAAAACAGCTGGTTTGCAATAATATATGAACTTGCACCTCAGCCGATTTAGAGCATTACAGAAGACTCACATGGTAGAATGAAATCAAGACTGAAAGGTGCCTTTATACTATCCAGAATGTACAAATTGACAACTTTCAAAATGTTGCATATATCTCAGAATGTTTATGATTATAATAATTTGCAGTATGCTTCCCAATGTTTTATGCAAGTAGAACTGGAAGGAAACTCACTTATAAAGCATGAAGTATATCCTTTGCTTGAGAAATAGAATTCATGCCTAAAATTTCCCTGACAGATTCCAGATATAGGATTTTCTGAAAGGATCTGAGAAAAGAAATTCAGCTTCATTCCTGGGCACCTTGTTTGATTGTTAATCATTTATTAAAGTTACAATGCTTTCCCAAGCGTTTAACGTATCTATAGTTTATGTTACCTGTATGTTTTATCTATATGTCACAATTCCACCTCTGAACCATTTGTCAATTGTCAATATACTACCTAAATTCTGTCAGCTAAAAAGTGAACATAGCATTATCAAATCAGTATTTTAAACCTGTTCTGAATAGACAGCTTCTCTTTCACTTTCTCTCTTTCTCTGATTTTTTTTTTGCTATCAAGCTGCTCATAATATAACCCAAGATAGCACTGTATTTGTGTGCCACAAATACAACATTGCTGCTGAACCATGTTCAGTTTGCTATTATCTGCACGCAATCACAGCAATGCTGCTGTTGACTAACCTTCACCTTGTACATATGATTTCTCCTCCCCCTTTTCTTTTAAATCTGTCAGCTGCATCTTTGTTAAAAATTCTGCCATCAGGAGAACAGCTAATATCTGGTCTTTGATACCGAGCAGAGAAGAATAGGCAGAAGATATGCAACTGTGCATGTTTTACTTTAAAAGAGATGGGTTGTATTTTTAAAATAATTTCTCGCAATACATGCTGTGATCTGTATGTTTCCATAGCTGGTAACAGATGTAATAGCCTGGGAGCTCATTATGAAGGGCCTGCCTTGCAGTATGGATATCATATGCCTTAGATACATTAGGCAGCAATTGTACAATAAGGTTACAATTGAACTTGGCAGCACTGAAATGGCTTGGATTTGCAGCAACTCAGAGGGCGTATTAGAGAATCTGCATTGAGCTGACAACGGAGGGAAATGTAAACATGATCATGGTTAAACCTTGGGATTGGGGGGGGGGATCCTTTATACAAGCAGTCTACGGGCTGGCAAACAACCTCATATTGCCAAGGGTACTGCTCTTACCTTTTCCTGATTGAACACAGCTTTATAATAAAAGTCTCGGATGATACAACAGCAGCTATTCCTTTCCCTGCTCCCTTTCAAATAACATTGTTCCTTGACCCAACTGAAGATGTGCCAGTTCAACAGGGACCAAGGATAATAAATGAAATTTAGTAATTAATGCTTACATGGGGGTAGCTAGGATTTATGTTGGGGGGTAGGCTACATGTTAGGGAGGCAGAACCTCAGTTAATGATTTTTATTGATTTACTTGATTGGAGGGGGGCAGCTGTCCCTCTGCCCCGCATTGGCTACAACCACGAATGCTTAGATATTGTTATTTCACACCTCCTAATTTTAAAGTACAATATTTGAAAGCATTCTCTGAACTTTGTAGAAAGCCAGCTTTATAATCAAATCTGACTGCCAAGCCCCTTTAGCCCAACTGACACATTTACTTTAACTGTTTTGTATTATTTGAGAGGTCCCCTACAAGGCCCTGGTCCCTGATTCAGGTCAATCACTTAGCTGATCCACTAAGCCAGGCATAGGCAAACTTGGCCCTCCAGATGTTTTGGGACTACAACCAGGGCCGTCTTAGGGAGATCGGCCGCCGTGGCGCAGCGATCCCTTCGCCGCCCCCGGCGTGCCGCCTCTCCGCCGCCTCCCTCCTGCGCTTGCCGCCCCTTGGGAGGGGGGGTGAGTGAGCGGGGCTCTGTGCGCCCTTCCAGTGCTCCTGGGGTGGGAGGCGAGGGCAGCCGGCTCGCAGCCAAAGCCCGGGATCGGCATGGGCGGCAGCAGCTGTTCCGCCAGCGCGCGAGCGCCTGGCCGCCAGCCCGCCCGTGGGGGCAGGGGGCGGGTTGGGGAGGGGGGCGCCTGGTATGCCGGCGGGCTCGCGGGGGCGCCCCTGGGGGGCCGGCACCCTGGCGCGCAGCGCCACTAGCCCCTATGGATGAGGCGGCCCTGACTACAACTCCCATCATCTCTGACCACTGGTCCTGTTAGCTAGGGATGATGGAGTTGTAGCCCCAAAACATCTGGAGGGCCGATTTTGCCTATGCCTGCACTAAGTTCTGATGCCCCTTAATACTTCCCATAATAACCTGCTACCACCATGTACTGATTTACAGAAAGCAATTGGACTCCCCTTCTGTCTACTTAGCTATATAATACAAAACCAGGATGCGGGGGTGAGATCGGCTAACATAGGATTGTATCCAATGCTCCATGGGCAGCACTCTGCTTGCACAAAATCACTTCTCCTTCTGTTCCTCCACCCACTCAAACTCTGCTTGTGGGGCAAGGGCTGGAGTCTCTAGGTAAGGCAATTCCAAAATCTAGGATTGTCAGATACTGACGGTTTAACTCTCTGTTTGGCTTTAGACCACTAGCAACTAATACATATTAATCTAGATCATACTATCCTTTTAGTTGGTGGTAAGAGGGTGGAAAGAATGCAAAACCAAAGAAGCCCACTCAGTAGACTGCTCCAGTTGAGTCAAGAAAGTGAACCATGTCTAATTCTATGTGTTGCCAAACTATGACTGTCTTCTTATCAGGTTTTTCAACTTAATAGTATGATAAGCACTTATTATCTTTTTTCAATTTCAAGAAACTCTCTGAGTCCGTGATAATATTTTCTATCTTCATTTCTGTATTTTTTTAAAATTGTAGAACGTTTTAAATATATTTATTTAATGGCTGTTCGATACAAATTGAAGAATTAAAAAAATATTAGGTAGAAACTACAGAGAATGAAAAACCCTTTGGAATTCACTCATCTTTTATAAGTTTGATTTAGCAATCATATCATTTAAAATCAAGTTGCGACTGCAAAACAGTTCAAATGTATCAAGATGGAAATACTCTTTAAACTGTGAGTCCTTCCCCAGCCATTGGCTGAGCTGCTGTGATACCATGGAATATTCAAGTACATTTTAATTTCTGTGCGCAAAATACTTACTCTTTGGCTGTGGACTTAAGCTACTTTACTCTGCATCCACCGCCCTCCCACACATGACGTTAGCCACAATCCATATCTATCCTGCCATTTCTTATGAAATACTGCATTTTGATGCATTTCCCCCCAAACCGGTTTCAATCTGAATTGAATAAAAGGATGACCTAGCTGTGTTTTACGTTGATATTTGTTTACACAAGCTTTGAATTTTGACAAAGAAAGAATGCAGCTTCTGAGAAAGGAAGTGAAAAGTCTGTCAGAGAGGATAGCGGGAGTGGGGTGAGAGGAACAAAACACACACAGCTCTAAGAGTCAAGAGAGGTTGTACACTGTAGGTAGAAAACAGAGGCAGAGGTGACGTTTCTGTACTGGCGAGTGCCAAAGAATGGGATGATGAAAGGCAAGGGGGCACTGGAGATGAGGGACTATGGCGGTGGGCAAGGTAGCCAACAAAGGATGGAAGGAGTATGTGATGGATTTTGAAACAAAAATATGAGAAAAGGACCTGTGAAAGAGAAAGAACAGCAAACAATGGAAAATAGAAACAGGAACAAGATTTTTCCCCGTATAATTACGGTATACGCTGTTAAGAAGGGACACCAAAAGGACACAGGAATCAGACAAATGGGACGGGCAGCAGGGGCCAGGAAGAGAGGAGAGAGACTGAAGTTGCAATCCTAAATTCCCTTACCTGGCAGAATTTACCGTTCCCTATTGAACATCACATTAATGAACAGCCAATTAAATGTATGTCTCAAAGTTGGAAAATACCATCCTTTTTTTAAAAAGAAAACAATTACACTTCTACAGCCCAGTTCTATACATACAGTATCTACACAGAAACAAGTGTAATTGCACCCTTGCTTAACCATTTTTGATTATTTGTGAAAAATGTGGAAATGTTACTGTCTATGTACATTTCCAAGTTTCTTTCCGTATAACCACACATATATGGCTGACATAATACTATTTTTCAGAAACAAGCACTAGTTTTCACAGTGAAAGGTACACGTCCTGTATTCTACTTAGATATGAATAAATTCTTTGAAAATATGGCTGTCCTGATTTAATATATTGCTACACATTTAAACAAACCTAGATTTTCATCTGACAATACATCTTCTGAGCCTGCTATTTCAAATGAGCTTCTTAATGTTATTTTCCTAAAAAACACACACAGAGAAAAAGTTAATGTATTTGTTGTGAATATCTAATCCAGAAGAATCAGATAATATTTGAAACATATACTTCTATATGCAGAAAGCATTCTCTTCTAAATCCTGCTCTTATATGAGAAGAGTATTGTTAAATATTTGTAAAAAGCACCTCATCGTTAAAACCTTTTTTGTTACTACTTGTAGGCATAATTTATCACAAACCACTTGATCATTTATTAATAGGGTTATGTCCCTTTGGTGTCCCCTTGATAAGAGGAAATGTTAGAAGGGGCAATTTTTATTTATAGCTGCATTGAGCTAAAATTTTAAACAATAATTGCAGGCTAAATTTTAGTCACTGTTTTTAGTCATTTTGTATCCACTAATCAGATAGATAAATAGTCTAAATTATGTGTGAAACTGACCGTCTGCTCTAACTAAACAAAAACAAAAGCTTGTAAGAGACAAGTTGAAAGTTTAATCTATAAGCATGGATACTAAGTATTATAGGGCTTGATCCTAAACAGGAAGTGGGGGTGGGGTGGGAATCTGAAGGCAATTTAACTGCCCACTCAGCACCTTGCTAGAACCTCGGAAGTAAGGTTGGAGAAACACTCTTGCTCCTTCATCTGTTTTGAAGTTTCCTGCTTTTAAAAAGTTTTCTCCCTATTGAAAACAGATCACCCCCCCCTCCCCAAGGAAAGGGTAGGGAAAGATTTTGTTACAGGCATAGGCAAACTCGGCCCTCCAGGTGTTTTGGGACTACAACTCGCATCATCCTTGACCACTGGTTCTGTTAGCTAGGGGTGATGGGAGTTGTAGGCCCAAAACATCTGGAGGGCCGAGGTTGAGGAAGTCTGCTCTAGCACAACAAATCCACTTTAAAAATACTGGACTTTTGTGGTCTTAAATGTTATGGGGAAATACGATGAACATAGCAGGAAGACGTATAAGCAGCGGCAGAGGAAGCCACTTGGGCAGGGTGAGCCATGCATGGGGCATGGTGAGGGCGGGGGAAGCTGCCCATAGGGGTGGGTCACACCCCAGGGCCTCTGGAGTCTGCCTGCCTCCTCCCACTCAGCCACCCTACAGCTGGGGGGGACGCAGCGGGCGGACCGTTTGGGCAACGTGGAGCCTGCACGCGCACAAGCCACTGCATCTCTCCCAGGAGGGATTCGTGGCTCGGGCACGCTGCAGGCCCTGCGGTGAGTGCCACCCGGCATTTTGTCACCCCCTCCCCAGTGATGACACCCAGGGCGGACTGCACCCACCGCTCCTCCCTTCCTCCGCCCCGACGTATAAGCACCCCACCAGCAAATCATGATGTATGCTCAAATTCATATATCCGCCTTGCAAACAAATCAGAACGGATGCTCAGTAGAGACTGGACATGGTCTAATCACCACCTAAGCTTTGTGCAAGCAAATCAGAATGAATGCCAAGTGCAAACAAGTGCAAAAATAGTTTCCCTCGGCATCATGGGAGCCACCAGGGCATTTTTTCAGCTTGAACTCACCAGAACCCAGTTCTGGTACCTCTCAGGTAGGCACCATTGCCATTATAAGAGAAGGAGGAGTTCATGGTGAGTTCCAGCTCCTCTTTTTCTAGAGAAATCACACTGGGAACCACCATCGTATAACAACACAACTTGGCACAGTAATCGTAGTGTTAATAGACTGCCGAAGGGATGGTTTAAAAAAGTAACCAAATAAAGTCAAACTAACCCAATGCTTACCTTTTCTTTCTTCCAATTCTGCAACTACTTTCCCCTCCACAAGTTTTTGTCCAGTTTCTTGTCTAAGAAACATAACAAAAAAACATATTTTGAAGCTTTCCATATTTAATATTTTTTATTTAACACGATGTTACGTTTGCTGCTGGGATCAGTATACATGTACTAAACTTCCCTCGCACACCCCAGTTGTGTTGTTTCAGTAAGATTCAAAATGTGAGCCACAGTCAACCTGGTCATTTCCCCCATCTTCACCAGGAGCCATCACAGACAACGACTGGGGCCTGAGAATCTTACTGTTTGGCTAGTGCAACTCACATAAGGAAATTCACCAAGGCGGTGGTGGTGGTGGTTGACAATACCTTTGTTGAAGGTTTAGTTTGGCTCTTTACTCTTTCTGTAAAAGTGAAACTGACTCTCCTCTACGTCAAAAACAGTTGTGCCCTGTATTTTATTAGAATTCACAAACTAATAAAATCACTGCTGCTCCCCCTCCCGTCCAATTCACTCCCATCACATATTTCGGTCGACACCTGTCCAAAATGTATGCTGGTTACCAATTTGTATAATGTCAACAAGTGTTACCATGGTAAGGTGACAGAGGTGTTATGCTGTTTCATTTCTAAGTGAGATTCTATATTTAAATTCCCTCTATATTTATCTCTTTATTCTCTATATTTATCTCTTTAAATTCTCATCCCCTCCCCCAAAATTGTTCACTTGAAATTTTGATTAAGCATAATACACAGAGAAAATAGGAAAATGTATGAACTAATGGTACCAACCTCAAATTCAAGCAGATTTAAAATAAGCTAAGGACAATACTGTATCTCAAACAAGGTTGGGGGAAAAAATCAGGTACGAGATCAGTGAAAATGAAACAACTGTGTCAGACAGGTTATTATTATTATTATTTATTGTGTTTATACACTAACCTTCGCCTGGAGGATTCCAGGGCGGTGCGCAGCATAATAAAAACAACCATTTACACAGAATAATTTAAACGTCTAAAAGCTACAAAGCTAAAAACAACATTAAAGCACAACAGCACAATAACACTGCTAGATTTAAGGAAGATTTACCTCCCCAAAGCCTGGGAAAACTGGCATGCCTTCAGCTGATTTCTAAAAATTAATAGTGTGGGAGGCAACTGCACTTTCCCAGGAAGTGAATTCCACTATCAAGGAAATGCCACTGAGATAATGACAACAGCAACACAACAGCAGCAGCAGCAGCAGCAGGAAGAAGAAGAAGAAGAAGAAGAAGAAGAAGAAGAAGAAGAAGAAGAAGAAGAAGAAGAAGAAAATGAAGCTGAAAGTTTAACTTTGGTTTGCAAAGGAGTAGGATCCACCAATCCATTAATAATGTAAGAATACTAATAAATCTTACATTTTTTCTGCCAGTAATCACGTTAGATTTGGTTTTGGCCTCTTTATTCTTTACTGCGTCTAAAAAAAAAAAACCATTGGTAAGTGGGCAAAAGCAATAACTGAGTAAAAATAGTTTACTGGGAAATAAAATTACTTTTCATAGTTATTCCGATCTGTTCTCTGATACATCATGTTGTAATAACAAGATGTAGTACGGGTATAAAAAATTATTTTATTAAATATATATGTATATTATAACAGATTGCATGGTACCTTTCTGTACTGCTATAACTACCTGCACAAGATTTCCAGATATGTACCAAACACACACACAGTTTAATCTGCTGTGGATATAAGAGCCAATTCCTGGGGCCAAGGCCCCTTCCCCCCCCCCATAAAATGTTTGAGGGGGCTGAGCCCCCCCAGGGCAATGACATTCAAATGGTGTGCATGTGCCACATATTGTGATCAATTATGTGTGGTGGGGCTTACCTGCGCCCCCCCTGCCGCCCATGGAATTGTTTTACACAGTGCTATCACCTCTGGTGGTCATATTTACAGCAGTAGATGGTTCTGGGGGGCTGTGCTGCTCACCTGACCTCCATTAGCTTATGCTGCTGCTGCTTACTGGAAAGTAGAATGGAAGCAGGGAGGCGGTGGGTGGAAGTGCCCAGCCAGGAGTGCCAGAATGGCTCTGCCAGCGCCTTCACACCATGCTGACCTCACTGCCGCCTCAACCCTCCTCCCAGTAAGCAGCACCAGCCTCACCATCTACACCTGATATGTTATGGAGATGTCTACATTCAGGATTATGACATGGTCAACATGGATGCAGGCATCTACAGAAAACATCATGTGTGTTACAGGGAGGACCATGGCAGCAATCCATCCACTCCTTGAAAGGACACATGTTGTGCAGAATCAACCCCCACATATCAAACGGGTGCATGTCATGAATGAGCACTCAAAGTAGAAGACAGATAAAGGAGCGAGGGTCACAAGCCACCTGCATGAAGCACTTAGTTTTCATTTAATAATTTGAAATAATTATATTACTGTATACTACAATTACAAGTATATTACAACTACTAGGGAAGGAATCCTCTTTGCATACAAACAAATAATGAAGTCAATATATAGAGACAGAAAGCCAGATAACTGTACCCTTTTTTGAGAGGTAGCACATTTCAAGCCTTTGCTGAACAGAACAGGGCAGCAATTTGTTTGCTTCTTCTAATGCACTCTCATACCAGACTTTCCCCCTCTTGTATCCATTTGCCTACAGAAAAACACACACATTATATTAGTTTTCAAAGTATTAGTACTATGTTTCTGAAATTACAAATACGTGCAAAAAATGCATGGACTCAGCTAGTCTTGGATGTGTTACATACACCTGCAGTTGCAAATATATATAATTATATATTTATAAATCTAAGATTATGAATCCATTTTAATATGCCCGCCCAAAATGGAAACATCCATTATTATTATTATTATTTTAAAAAAATAGCTATCCATATCAGTTTTTAGAACTTACATGAGACAGAGACACACAGAGCTGACCCATATTTGGTAGTTTTGGTGTGACTTTAAAGGACAGCAAGTTGTCTATTTCTCCCATTTAAACAAGGAAGATTATTTGATTTTGTCTCATAGGTGAAAATGTCTTTGCCTGGTCCAGGGGCGTTGCTAGGGGTGTGTGGTGGGGGCGGTACGCCCCGGGCGACAAGCGACCGGTGGGGGTGACAAGTGGCGGGTGGGGGGGTGACAAGCGGTGGCCCCTCCCGCCACTCCCCACGCAACGCTGGTCACCCTGGGAGCAGCAGCGCTGCACGGACGGGGTGCTCCCTCAGCCGTGCGCTGTTGCTCCTGGGGCGACAGAGCGAGCGGTGGCGCGTGGGGGTGACAAGCGGCAGCCCCTCCCACCATTCCCAAGCGCTGCCGCTCCCTCCGTCACCCCAGGAGCAACAGCACATGGCAGAGCGAGCACCCTGTCCGTGCAGCACTGCTGCTCCTGAGGTGACCGGCAGCGTGGGGAGTGGCAGGAGGAGCCACCGCTTGTCACCCCCACACGCCGCCACTCGCTCCGTCGCCCCGGGAGCAACAGCGCACAGCCAAGGGAGCACCCCGTCCGTGCAGCGCTGCTGCTCCCGGCGTGACCGGCCATGCGTGGGGAGTGGCGGGAGGGGCTGCCGCTTGTCACCCCCACGCACCACCACTCGCTCCGTCCCCCCGGGAGCAGCAGCGCACGGTGTGTGCGGTGTTGCTGCTCCCGGGGCAACGGAGCGAACGGCGGCGCGTGGGGGTGACCAGCAGCCCCTCCCACCATTCCCACGTGCTGCCGCTCCCTCCGTCACCCTGGGAGCAGCAGCGCACGGCCCGACGACTGAGTGCGCCTGTGTGACATTTCGCCAGGCGCACTCTATCGTCGGACCGCCACTTCCACAGCCTCCTTTTGACCCGCAGAGCCTAAAAGGGGGCTCTTCGGCTTAAAAGGGGGCTGCAGAAGCGGCGGCGGCACTCCCGGAAACGCCCCGGGGGCAGGGCATCGTGACGTCACAATGTTTCCTTTGCTGCCCCAGGTACCGCGGAGCCTTACTCCGCCACTGGCCTGGTCCTGGGTTAGGTCCTGTTGGTAGAGTTTTGAACTCTTCATTTTTGGGAGCTTATAAATGAATATAAACCCAGACACCTACCTTGACTACATTGTGTAATCCGGTATCAACTACATATGCAATCAATCATTTAAAAAAACAAACAAAAAAAAACCCATGTCATTTACAACTATATAATTTTAGCTTGGGCATTTGAAACAACATATTAACAGTGCAATTCTATACAAGTCTACTCAGAAGAAAGTCCTATTGAGTTCAAATAATTGTATCTATGACTTCAGCCCAAACCAGTAAAAATATGCTGTTTTACTAAGTTTTGTACTAACTATAATTAGGTCTTTGAGAATTATTTTGCTTTGAGAGGAAAGGGAAATAAAGTGAAAGTGAAGTAAAAATAAAGCTGTTTTGAAGACTTCCTGTGTGATGAAGGACTGGTGAGAAAGAAGTCTCCAGCATTAATGAAAAAGGGAATACAGCATAGTTTAGACAAAAGGAGACCCTGCAGTTTACAGAGAACTAGGCCTGTGGAAGCTGAACTGCAGAAGCCACACAATATTTCACATGGTCTTGAACATGCCCAGTTCTGCTATGTACAGAGCCATTTATTGGTATCTAAACTATGTGTCATAACCATTTCAATTGTTATGCAATCTCTCTTGTAGGCTTAAGGTACAATAGTTTAACAAAACTATGGGCATGACCTGGAACCTTTGAAACAATGAAATTCAGTGCAGTACTTGCTGATCAAACAATATATTGCAACTTGGTAATGCTGTTTGTTAGCATTTGCATTTACTGAACTGAAATCAAAGTTTGGGGGGGGAGAAGTCTATAGAGGCACAGATGAAAGGCTCCTATTCTTAATTTATACAATCCCAAAATATAGGCTATATGATTAAAGAGATTTAAGTTTAGAGGGTTACCTTAATATTATAGAAAACAAATCTAACAGAAATGCCTTTAGCTTGTTGCTAGGCGCCAGTAACTAAACTCAACATCTAATCCCTGCTTATGCAGAAATTGTAAATTGCATTCTCCTTGATAATAAAGAGAACTGATTAGAAGTTATTAATATTTTCTTTCTTTTTACCAATCATCTTGTCAACAGACAGTCTATTTTTTGAAGCACAGCTTGTTGGATTAGTTTCCTATAGGAAGATACAGTGTGTGTAGGGGAGCGTGGAATCTCAATCTAGTCCTCTATAGACAAAAGGCTGCTTTCACCAATGTTATCTCTTCAGAGAAGGGCAGGAAACAGTTTCTGAATACTTTCTTGGGCCCTGCTCTTCTTTAGTTCCAGGGCTGCTCCTACCATTAGACAGAGTGAGACGGCTGCCTCAGGTGGCTAATGTCGGAGATGGGAGTCCTTCTACCATTCCCTTTGCACCTCTGTTGCCCACAAGGTAGGGGAGAGGATGTGGTCCTTTCACCAAGTAAGATCTGGCTTTTGCATTTGGAAGAGGGAGGGTGCTATCTTGACCTTTTCCTCCAGCAGCAAAATAGCTTGTGTTGGCTCTGCTCAGTTCTGATCTTTGCTATACCCATGTGGTACTATGAAATATGAAACTTGTACAACATAATTTTCTTCAACTAACACCCCTGCAGTTGCTAGTTATCTGAGTCAAAAGTGCAGATAAATTGAAATATTTTTATTTTTCCCTGTGTTTTATTTATTGAGATTGCATAGGTAAGGTGAACATAAGTTGCAGGCTTACTGTACTACCTTTGACCAGGAATATATGCCCTATCAATTATTTAGTTATTTATTTACTATATTTATACAGATGCCCCATAATATGTTCTCTGGAACCCCCACAAAGCAAAGAAACAAACCATACCACTCATATTCCAGCAAATGTGGATTTATAAAAACACACTCACACACACACATTTTATATCCGGGAAAATGGAGCAAAGCAAGCAAGCAAATTATTTATGTATACTGTACATCTTGCAGTTAAGGCATAAAAGCAACCTGAGAAACACTTTAGAGTTCCAGTTCAAAGTTTAGATAACAAAGCACTCAACTATAGTACCCTCATGGGTTTATGGAATTCTGACACAAGGTCACTTTGAACCTATCTATCTCTAATTTCATTTTCCTACCTCTCAAAAATAGTGGCATCTCTTTCTCTTATACAAGCTGACTTTATCCAGATCTCGTGTACTCCTTTAAAATACAAATGTGCTACCAAGCAGAGTAAAACGGCTAAAAGCAGTGCTATTTTTCTAGAGAAAGAGGTGCTGGAACTGAGTTCTGGTGAGTTCCGACTGGGGGGGGAAAAAGTCCTGGCGAAAAGCATTTGTTATTGAAACATTTAAGATTGCACTGCCTTGTAGACTTATGGTCCTGGGATCCCTGTTTCTCTTTATACAGCCTTCAAACTTCTAGGATGCAAGGATGATCTAAGGTGTCTATACAACTGCCAGTATTGGGAGAATTAGTGTGCACAGTGACATTCTAAATCTAAACCAAAAAACATTTACGAAAGGTTTTCCACCTCAACCATTGCAAGTAAAGCTTCCAAGCACTGCTCTCATAGGGCCTAGACCAAGTTCCCAGCGCCCCCTACCATGTAAAAAAAGAATATTATTCTAAATAGTGGTTTGCACGACCCACTGAGAAACATCACACAATAAAAATCAACACAGCAAAAAATTAATTGCACACTTATTCAAAACCCAATTAAAACTAGTTTAATTTCGTCACAAACATGATCTGGTGATACCAGCTTTTCAAACTGCTATGGTCATTTACACATCCAGCTGCTGCCCCCATGCCTCTTATTGCCCTCCTAGGTAATTCCACCATCCCGCAGGGGGTGGCAACCGCCCACTTTGGGAACCACTGGGTTCAACGTTTAAAAGTCAAAATACAAATGGAAACATGTTTTTAAAAGGCCATACTTTTTAAGCATATCATTTTTCAACACTTAGGCTATGTACACACTCCCATTTACTCTGCACCCAATGCACGCCGACTGATAGTTTGGGAAGTGGTGTGCCCACAACATTAGAAACGATCTGTTGTTGCTTTTTAAATGAATTGCTGTGTTTTGATGTGTTTTTCTCCAGCCCAGCTTCGACCCAAATTGTGAAAAATAACAACCTGGTTGCATTTTAAACCAGTAATGTGCTGTCATGAATGAGCCAGATCCCAGGGAAGGGTTGCTGCCAGCAGGGAACAGAGAGGGTTAACCGCCATGCAGGATGAACACCAGCTCGGAGCCAGCTAGAATAAACACGCGGGAAAGAGTTAAGAGGCAGCCTCTCAGAGAATGGGGAAGAGTAGGGAGCTGACACACTCAGTCTGAGGTCTCTGCGAATGGGAGGGCGCAAAGATAGGAAGCAAAAAAGACGTATGAAGCGAAAGTTCAGTTGCTTCTGGTCTCGCTGGAAGCAGACTTCAGAAGGGTCATCATGATTGATGAAGGCGGGGGCTGTGTTAGAGCTGTCTGGAGTTGTCTGTTTGTTTTGACAATAATTCATCCTTTTTAATTAACTACACTTGCTATGTTATCAAGCCGAGGACTGGACTCCTGACATGTGCACAAAACCTTGGTTAGCCTTGGAAATCCAAGCACATTTACAGATGATGTTGTGAACCCAGAACTTTAACTTTCTGAAGGAATGTGAAGTTTCCTTAAGGTTTCGTTAAGATCTCATGCACAAATAGGATCAATGGCATGATTTTCTTCTTATTTTCTTCTGGGTTGGTAAAGGCTTCAAAAGGAATAGATGTGGGGATGTTATTAATCATACCTGAAGAATCCTCATTTGGCCTTTAGCCTTGACTACCACATTAAAAAGCAGAGACATCACCTGGCCGACAAAGGTCCGTATAGTTTAAGCTATGGTTTTCCCAGTAGTAATGTATGGAAGTGAGAGCTGGACCATAAAGAAGACTGATTGCCGAAGAATTGATGCTTTTGAATTATGGTGCTGGAGGAGACTCTTGAGAGTCCCATGGACTGCAAAAACACCAAACTTATCCATCCTTAAAGAAATCAGCCCTGAGTGCTCACTGGAAGGACAGATCCTGAAGCTGAGGCTCCAGTACTTTAGCCACCTCATGAGAAGAGAAGACTCCCTGGAAAAGACCCTGATGTTGAGAAAGATGAAGGGCACAAGGAGAAGGGGATGACAGAGGATGAGATGGTTGGACAGTGTTCTCGAAGCGACTAGCATGAGTTTGGTCAAACTGCGGGAGGCAGTGAAAGGTAGGCGTGCCTGGCATGCTCTGGTCCATGGGGTCACCAAGAGTTGGACACAACTGAACGATTGAACAACAAAAACTACATTAAAAAATAATCAAAGAGCCGGAAATACCATGGATCACAACAAAGGGGACAACATATGCACTCGGTACACAAACACTTTCTTAAATTGTTATGCTCTCCTAAACTTCTGAAATAAATGTCCCTGCAACAAACAAATAAAATGAAGGGGAATAATGTTAGCCCAAGCCAACCTCAGCCAAAATGACAACACATTGGAAAGACACCAGTTTTTCCATATAATAATCACTTAAGATTACAAATTGGTCCTGTGCATGTTTACTTGGAAGTAAGGTCCAGTGGATTGAATTAGACTTTATTTAGATATAAATTCATTTAGAATTATAGCTTTAGGAGAAATTTCCAAGTTTGGTGTCATCTAACAAGGTTGAGCAGCTGTTCTGCTTCCCATTCACCTCTCTGCATTTGGGAAAATTAGCATGCTCCACAACAATTATGCAGGCTTTCCCAGTATTGCTTTTTTTTATTTTTGTACCCACTTCAGTTTCTGGTGCAATCCGTTGTCTTCAAGTGTTACTAAAATGAATGGTGTTGCTTCAGAGTAATACTTGATGAATAGTGCTCTTACCGCAAGCCAAGGCTTTCTATTAACATCCTTTTAACTCCCATTATTATTATTATTATTATTAAACGCTTGAGTTAAATATTTAGTATTTTTAAAACAGACCCAGAGAAATCAATGGGATGGAATCTAAACTTAAGTCAACTTTAGCACAGACCCACTAAAATCAATGGGATTAAGTTGGAATACATGACTAATTTTAGCATGACTATCTCTGAATCCAACCCTATGTATTCTGTATAACTGTCCAAACCAAGAAGCTGTTTAAATAGGCGAAGCTACGTGTTTTAGTATGTGCACTGTATAAAAGTAACGACTTGCTCTTTGCAAGTAATGCTCTGCATCCTCGTTGCGTGTGTGCATAGTCCTCCCTGAACCTGCAACTTTATATTATATAGGAGCATACACAGAATAGAAAAGGGTAATTATTTTAATAAACCAAATGAACTACACTGTTTGTTTGCAATCTTTCAATTTTTTTTAAAAAAACACCCAAGCACAAGTGTTAAGAGCAAAAATTAAAATAAATTGTGTTGTTAGATCTCAATAGTTGGTTCAATTAACATACAGTGGTACCCCGCAAGACGAATGCTTCGCTAGACGAAAAACTCGCAAAACGAAAGGGTTTTGCGAGTTTTTAGTTGACTCGCAAGACGAATTCGTCTATGCCTGTTTTTCGCAAGACGAATTCGTCTGGCGAGGTACCACTGTAAGCTGGCTTACCTTTTCGCTCTGGTCGGGAGGGGTGATGTCCGCGTCCGCCATTTTGGATCGACTGTGCATGCGCAGTCGATCCAAAATGGCAGACGCGGACAACATCCCTCCCGACCGCAGCGAAAAGGTAAGCTCCGCTGCCGGTCGGGAGGGGGCCGTGGGATCGTGCCCAATGTCGGGCATCATCCCACGGCCCTCTCCCTCCTTCCCGGAGCCCCGCCGCTGCGTTTTAAGACTGCAACGATCGTTGCAGTCTTAAAACACAGCACCGCGGAGCTCCGCTGCCGGTCGGGAGGGGGCCGTGGGATCGTGCCCAATGTCGGGCATCATCCCACGGCCCTCTCCCTCCTTCCCGGAGCCCCGCCGCTGCGTTTTAAGACTGCAACGATCGCTGCAGTCTTAAAACTCAGCGGCGCGGAGCTCCGGTGCCGGTCGGGAGGGGGCCGTGGGATCGTGCCCAATGTCGGGCATCATCCCACGGCCCTCTCCCTCCCTCCCGGAGCCGCGGAGCTGCGTTTTAAGACTGCAGCAATCGCTGCAGTCTTAAAACACAGCACCGCGGAGCTCCGGTGCCGGTCGGGAGGGGGCCGTGGCATCATGCCCGATGTCGGGCATCATCCCACGGCCCTCTCCCTCCCTCCCGGAGCCGCGGAGCTGCGTTTTAAGACTGAAGCGAGCGAACAGCAGCGCTGCTGTTCGCTCACTGCAGTCTTAAAACGCGGCTTGGCTTGGCTCCGGTGCCGGTCGGGAGGGGCCCCCGGACTTTTTTTCCCATAGGAACGCATTAATTAAATTTTAATGCGTTCCTATGGGAAAAGGTGCCTCACAAGACGAAATTTCCGCAAGACGAAGAGTCTTGCGGAACGAATTAATTTCGTCTTGCGAGGCACCACTGTAATCTTCCCGAAAAATCACCTTTTTTCAGAACAGCAATATAATAAGCTAACACAAATTCCTAATTATTTTAATTCCCCTAATTGCTCCAAATAACTATGCCTAATGAAAGATCCGTTTGCCCTTTGAATACTTGTAATTAAAAAGACAAGACAAAACTAGAATTACTATAGTAAAAGTAGTCGTCCTTTTGTGTGACTATCAAGGCGGATACATGCTAATTACAAGGGAAGACGTCATTCACAACCTCTTCAGTTTGATATACTGTAGTAAAGTGTGCACAACAATTATGTGCACATATAATGCAGTAATGCACACTTTTTAAAGAAATGACATTGTGATGAAATGTGTATTACTTGATTTAAGATATTTTCTTGACAATACAAGCATACAAATAAGGAATTTCCAAGGAAGTTATTTACAGCACAAAGGATTCAAGCTAGTGCGTTTTCAATATACTTGTGCGCCACCTTGTGGTGAAATACAAATTTTAAAATAGCATCTTAAAATTTGATTGCAAGGAATCTGAGGCACAAAAGAGCCTAACTTAAGGGTAGGAAACTTGTGCCTCCTCCCCAAGTTCTAACAAAAGGCCTGCCCCCCCCCTCCAACAAAAATGCTGGCTACACCCATGGTGAGGAGGATGCTGAACTTTCTCCCTCAAATTGTTCTTTCCTCAGATTGTTTCTTTTCCATATTTTCTCCCCTAAGAGGGGTTACATCTGATCTCAGATATCCATTGGGACAAAAACAGCCAAGATAGTCTTCCTATCCAAATCTGTTAGTAGAACCTGCACTGCCTTTCAGAACACTGTGTTCACCTCTGGTAACTCAATTTCTAAAAGGATTACTGGAGAAGGTACAGAAAGTGGCAACTAAAATGATAAGGGAAATAAAGCAGTGGTTTTACGATGACAGAAAAAATGACTAAGGGGAGACATGATATAGATTCATAAAATGTTGAAATAGGTAGAGAAATTATTCTCTCTCTAAATTTTAGTTTCCCAGCCCATCCAATAAAATTGCTCACTTGTTTCAATTAAAATAAGCAAAAGGAATCAACTTGTGCAAACCATAGCTAAGAAACAGTGATGGCTGCTAAATTAGATGGAAACTTAGTAAAGAAAGTCATTGATCTGTAAGTCTATTTGCTGTGATAGTAAATAATAATAATAATAAATAATAATAATAATAATAATAATAGAGCCTCCATATTCAGGCATCATACTTTTAATAACCAGATACTCGGGGAAATTACTGGAGATAGCCATCTCCATGGTTACTCAGCTTCCAAGCTTCCAAACATCGGACTTACTCACTGTTTTAAACAGCATGCGCAACTAGATAGGCATTTGATCTAATCTAATAAAGCAATTCCTAGGGCTTAAAAAACCTCACTATAGCTCTTTCAAGATACCTCATTTGTGTATTCCAGCTTAACCATTTCAAACTCTAATCCATTATCCAATTAAGATGACATACAGATCTAAGCTGATTATGCAGTATATGTTTAAATCCTAGTTCTTAGGTTTAACTGAACTGTATTTCAGGCTGTAAATGATTTTGGAATCAGAATGAAACTTCCTTTTTAAAATAAAAAGCTTTTCAAATATTCCACTTAGCAGAATTATCCTATTTTGTATTGATTATTCTATTCACATTGGGGTATTTTTCCTGTACAAAACTTATTTCTCACTCTGTGTGTGTGTGGTGTGTGTTTATAACATATCAAAAATATGAAACAAATATCTAGAAGTAGATATCTTTAAAAATGTCATTTCAGCTTAAACAGGGTACTGCTATTTTTACAGGCAGATACAATCTGCTTACTTGACTAAACACTTCCAGAAATTGACTTATTCAAGAAGTGCTTTCAGAGATTGCATTTTAAGGGAAATCCATGTTAAATGAGCTAATGGTGCAAGGGAGCTTCAATTATGAGGCATCATTTATTATTTAACTGAAGTAAATTTGAGGTACAGGGACATGGGTGGTGCTGTGGTCTAAACCACTGAGCCTAGGGCTTGCCGATCAGAAGGCTGGCGGTTTGAATCCCTGCGAGGGGGTGAGCTCCCGTTGTTCAGTCCCAGCTCCTGCCAAACTAGCAGTTCGAAAGCACATCGAAGTGCAAGTAGATAAATAGGTACCGCTCTGGCGGAAAGGTAAACAATGTTTCCGGGCGTTGCTCTGGTTCACCAGAAGCAGCTTAGTCATGCTGGCCACATGACCCGGAAACTGTACGCCGGCTCCCTCGGCCAGTAAAGCGAGATGAGCGCTGCAACCCCAGAATCATTCGCAACTGGACTTAACTGTCAGGGGTCCTTTACCTTTTTAAAATTTGAGGTACCAATGTCACTGAAATTTGCTAGGCTCAGCCTGGGAATTAACTTTGGAGGCTTGGCAATGCTTACTTCAAATAGGAGATGAGCATAAGAAGCCCACCACAAATTCTTTCACAGCTTGAATTACGATCTTCGGTTAATCCTGTTCTGAAGGGTTACGCCCATGGAAGCTACTGCTGGAGTGCGAGGGTCCCTAGTAGTACCGGTAGTTGCTCTCAGTACTAGTTTCTTTGGTGTGCAGTCTCAGAAACGAACTCCCTGCATATACCAGTGGCCTCCCTCCCTTCTACCTTGCCTACTTTCTGAGACTGCAACCAGAAAAGTGCTGCTGGCAGGAAGTGTTTATTATCTGAGTCTCATATTTGCTTGGAAACAGATTTAAGTACTTTTTAATCAGTGGAAAATTCACGAATCTCCAAAATGCATGTATTAACGCCTAACAGCTATACATCTATAGCACATGGATTCCAATCCAGAATTGATACATAAACCCCAACCCATAAATTTCAAAGGCAACATTATTTAAACTTGCCTTTACAAAGTGCAAATTATCTGGATTTATATACGGGACAGAAATTCACTGAAAGTAATTGACTTGGCAACTGTCACTGAGAATCTTTTGGGCAGGTGCCATCAGAAGAAAAGAGCAACTGATTTTTGAAAACCAATTGCTAGATCCTAATATTAAATATTCAAAGTTTTATTTTGAACTTTGGAATAACTCAGGAGCTTATAATTAAAATGTTTAAAGATATACCAGCCAAAATTCAAACTAAAGCACAGATAAACTGTAAAATGCTATATGGGCCCCTGAATGGCAGCATCTCCCAGATGGATATTTTACATGCTCATTCAAGTGTTATGATCTCACACCAGTGAGTAGGGTAAATGCAGTACAACTGACTTACCAGCACTGAGAAAAATAAAAAGATACCTTCATTTTCCTCGAGCTGTGCCAACGAAAGCAGCAAACCCAAAAGCAGGAGCTGCTGCACTGAAAACAAGTATTCAGATGTTGTCAGAACCAGAAGTTGGAGTGGACTTAAAACATGATACATCAAGCATTTAGTTAATATTTTTACTAGATCTAGTTAAGATAATTTTATTAAACGAAGCTTTCCTTAATAGATTGCACAGGATAACAAATTCTAAATATCTCTGAAAATTATTAATCGGTAATGTTTCTAGGTTTGACATTTTATCTGTGCCAACTCTATTTTTAAGACTAATCTACTTTATGCATATGCAATTATTCTGGCCAGTAATTAAAAGATATGAATGTTTACTTGTTGTTGTTTTCACTATATGCTTTATTATTATTTTGTGGTGCTTTGATATCTGTGAAGATAGTAAATCACTTGGGGATAAAGGAAAATATCAGGAACAGGCTAATTTCAGATGCCGACAAAGGAATTAACAATGTCAAGAAGCCTTTGGTTCAAGTGCAATTTGTGGTAATTATATCTGAGTTAATCTTAATAGCTGGCTTGTCTGCTTATGAAGTAGAGCCACTTCTTGATCAACGGAGCATCATCCTTTGTTTAGAAGCTGTTTCCATACATATGCTCTGTAACCACCCTCATTTCTGCCATCAAAATGTACGGTAGCACTATTGCTTGGTTACATATGAGGAGCCATACAGATGTTCCAATAACTGTATGGCCTAAAACAGGCTTCCTCAACCTCAGCCCTCCAGATGTTTTTGGCCTACAACTCTCATGATCCCTAGCTAGCAGGACCAGTAGTCAGGGATGATGGGAATTGTAGTCTCAAAACATCCGGAGGACTGAGGTTGAGGAAGCCTGGCCTAAAAACTATAAAATAATAAGCTGTTACCTGTGCTATTTATTCTGGAGCAATGTATTTCAGAATGCTGCTGCAAAAGTATAATTATTTATGGTTACCCATTCAGCTAGAGTATTCCTTCAACAGTAGAAGCTTCTCCCCACCCCATACCTAGCTGGCAATTAAGTCATCTGTTTATTACATGTTGAGACAGAGAATCACAATACATAATCAAAAAGCTCTCGCAAAGAGGAATGTCCTGAAAACAGGATTCAGAGAGAGGTACACAGCAGAGGTCAAATGTTATGCCTATATATATATTCATATGCGGCTTTTGGAGTAGCTGCCTAAAGAAAGCCAGGAAACTTTCAAAAGCAGTGATAGCAAGCATTTTAGCATTAGGGCATTTTAAGCGACAAAGCTTTTCAAACACCTTCAGTGCTATGGCAGTACAACTTGCATCTGCTGAAATTCCCTCTTCTACATAATTCTTAATGTGAACCTACATTTCCAGAGGTTAGGCATTCCTGTCCTAAAGGATGGCTTATGAACACACAAATTTGTGAAACCAATACATCATTAGCCCAGTGCATGTTCCAAGAAAGGTTGGACAAAGACTGTAAGCTGGTGCAGCTAAAGCTAAGACACATTTACTTCCTGCAAATAAAGCTGTAAGATTATGGCCTTGAGTGGAGACAGTATGACAACAGCCAAATAAAGACTGACTGTGTATATCTGCTTTCAGGCTTTTCCGTCTCTCAGATAATGACATGGAAAAGGCCTGAGAACAGTCATCAGTCATTTCTTTAGTCAACAGTGACTGTCCTTGAATTTGGTAAGGGAAGAAGAAAGGAGTAGATTTGCAATGTCACATAAAAAGAAAACAGGCCAAGTAGAGAATGAAAGGAAGAATGAAGAAAAAAATATGATGGAGTTTAGAAGATCAATCAGAGGACAGAAGAGCATTTATTGATAGGCAAGTATTTGAAGTGGAAATGGCAGAAATAAGAGGAGATTTAAGGGCGTTTTATCAAACTACTAAATGATTGGCAGGAGATTTAGCTACAGAAAAGTTCATACAAAAAGTAGAAAGAAACTTTACCCGCACTAAAAGGAACAAAAGAAAAGATTTGAGCAGCATTTTTACGTTGTACCAAAACTAACACTTAACTTTGATAACATAAAAAAGCGAATGGATCTTGACATTTGCTATTTGAAAACCATTGCTGACAGCTGAAGGAGGTAAAAGAACATCACACCACAACCGCTCAACAGAAGTGAGTGGTGAAATCAACTTAAAACCATTACAGTTTTTTAATCAGATTGAACGGGAAAGTGGTTACAATCAAAACTTCCCAGCTGTGGTGCAACTAACCACATAAATTGACATGGGACTACGAAAATATATTGAAATATATTCTTCAATACCCTCTCCAGCCACAGATGTGGACTTACAGCAGGTGATGTGGAAACATATCCAACTGTTCTAACATGTACAACAATGTGCAAATGAGGAAACAAAATGTATACACAGCCTCTGATCGTGAAGCTAACATATAGCTCTTGTGACTAGTAAAAACAAAATCTGTAAAAGCAAAATAGGCACCCTATGAATGAGCTAACATATGTATGGAAAATCCATCTGTTGGTAGGCAGCTAACCTGCTCAAAACTGTTAGTAAAGGTATGCTGACAGTTTAATTCATGCTTTATTTTATGGACGTTTAGACTGCTTTTTAGGCAAGATTGTTACTCAAAATGGTTTACAACCATATACAAACACACGTCCATAAAATCCATCAGCAACATTATTTAAAACAGTTTAATGTATCCAATTCCATCCCAAAAGCATTTAGACCAGCATACCAAAACAAAAAGTCACACACCTCGCTCTGAAGAACCGCATCCAATATCTTAGGTTAAAATATAGTTATAATACTGTTGCTGTTAAACATGTTATATTCTACAGTAAATAATAATATGTTATTAGACTTGTATTTTGCAGGGAGGGGTTGAGTTGTGGATTTTTGCTGTGTTGACATTGTGAATAATTAAACACTGTGGCCAACTATGTATTTATTATTATGAAGCATTTATATAACTCTTTATTTTTTGTATTTTGTGGACATTATTTTATGCATCTAAATTATGCTAACATGATACTATGCAGTAAACCACCCTGTGGCCTTTTGGCAAAGGGTGGTATATAAATTTCTTACATAAAATGAAATAAACCTGAGTCTTTAAGCTAATTTAAAGTTAATAGGAGATGAAGATTGCCTAATCTCCGTTGGAATAAAGTTATATAATTGGAACATCTATCTGCTGTTGGCGTAGATGAGCAAAGCATGTTCTGAATTCCAAAAAGTTAAATCTTATACATTAAAGGTAGTGAATGAACTGTAATTCTCCAGTTTTAGAATTTATCCAGACAAAATGCAAACTAAGGCTGGTGGCTTTCCTCCACTTCAACTTCATTCTCCTTGCCACAGTATGAGCCTGAAATAAATGTTTGTCTTGGGTTACAAGAGTACCACATTACTGTGACTCTCTGTCTGTTACTACAGTACCGGTGTTTCATTAGGACCAGATTTAAGTCTGTCTCGTGTTGGCTCCACAAAGCCAGGAAACTGGAAGCTAAGGCTGATATGCCACATAATGGATGCACACCATAATGATGTAATGCAATATCACAAATTGTGCTTACTTACAACTTACCCTCCATGGTCCCATACTTTTCCTTGGTCTTTTAGGCCAAATCCAGATGGTGAGGATGAAGTTCTAGGGTCAGGAAAAATGCCCCACCTCCAGTGGGGGAGCTTCATGCTCCGGCACCGGGGGCGGGAAGCAGGCGGGGGCGGGGCTGGCACACGTTCTGGGGCGGGGTGCTCCGCCCGCAGGGGCGTGGTGCGCGTTCTGGGGGCATGGCGCGCCAAGATGGAACCCTATCGGGATCCTGCTGCCCATGGCGCCCCGCCCCCTACGCCCCCACCCTTCCTACGCCAGTGCCCACCTCTTAGTCCTGTATTGACTTATGAAGCATCAGAGCCTTACTGCAATGCTAGAGCAATTTTGTTACAGGGAATCATCTCAGGTTTCCAAATATGTCTCAGATTTCTAAAGGATGACAAACACTTGCCAAACCATTGCACCCCTGTCATATTTCATAACTAAATAAATAGGCATTACACACAGCATCCAGTATTTAGCTTCTCTATACCTGTATACTATTGTAATCCCAGCAAAAATTCTGCTTAAAAAATCAACTTTTGCATATTTTATCTTCCTTTTTTTGCATATTTTATCTTCCTTTTTTTGCCCACAGTTGCTGCCACAGCCCTCAACGATGGGACATGAAAATCTTAATAACCTTTTTAACGCTGCTCAGAACCTCACCAAACCAGTGAAAGATTGCCTTCCTCAGCACTCCTGAATAAAGTGCATCTCTAGTTTTCATGAAAGTTGCTGCACCTGTGGCAATTTTCTTTAGACCAATTTAGAATTTGGTACATTTACAGACCCCACCAGGTAGATCAGGTCCGGCAGGCTTCACATTATTAGCTCAATAGATGCAATTTGCATAGATTTTTTAAGGCTTATAATAGCAGAACGTTTTCCATGCAGAAGTGCATGGAATTTTTAAGATAAATCTACAGCCACCAACCAGAACTGTGATTCTTGCAAGTTTGAATCTGTGTATTATTTAACATATGGGGGAAGTCATTTCTGACAGTACCAACCATCCTTTGGAGAAATGGAGAAACCAAATTCATTTCTCCAGCTACTGCAAAGAGAGGATCGGTGGAATTTTGGCCTAATAATTCATCAGCTGTCAGGGTACAAATGCCTAGAATAAAGCATGCAATAAATAAATAAAAACTAGTTCTTTCAAAAATTACACTGCTGACCATTCAAGTGGTAGGTGTAATCTGCCGTACATTGGAAACTATAAGTCAGAGGTAATACTTCTGGGTGTTCTGTAGAACCCTAAAGAATTGGTTGACAAATCAACCAATTTTCAGCATCCCAACATTCTGCTATGGGGTGTTTTTGTTTAGTTATGGGGAAGTTCATATCTAGCAGATATGTATTATGTGGTTTTAAAGTTATGATCAATAAGGAAAAAAAATACAGTTTTAAAAGCTCCTACCTTAAATGAGCTAGGATAAATGCTAATGTCTTTTATAGCAGCCCAGATCCTAGAATGGGGTTTTCCCAGGAATTCTACATGATGACTTTCAGCATCTCCATCCGAGTCGTATGTTACATACTGTCCATTAGTAGGATCATGACAAATAATGGCAGGCCATCTTAAAACAAAATGTTTTCAAAAAACCAGTTCAGGGAAAGAAAAAGCATATACCGGTAATACACATGCTCCCAAAATTTTTTTAGTCAGAAACATCAATAACTGGCATCTTTATACACCCACCTACCCACCCATCAGCACAGGGATCTTTAATAACTTGTCTTTCAAAATAAAGGCACATTGCAGAGCAATCCTATGTACTTGATGGGGATGGGGATCTGCAGTACAGCATTCACAAATCCACAGCCTGCTAGTTTGGAATGGCCAGGCAGGAGCTGTGTGTACATGGATGCTTTCATCCTGTTGTAAAAAAAAATAAAAAATGAAATCCTAAAATAACCATGCCAGCTCCTCGACTGTCATAGTTAAAGGTTCACTTTGGGGGCATGTTGGGAGAATGAGGAATACTTAAGTCCTCCAGGTCCAAGCCCATGCCTGACAAGCTGTTGGAATACCCCATTTTGGAGCCTACCACTAGTGGGAACAATGCTAGTGCTACATTTACACCCATGGAACTTTCCAGAGGTACACAGGGGAGGAACCTCCAGGGCTGACCTACTGACAGAACTCCCTTTCTGCTGGTGGACTGAGTAGCATTTCTGTCACACCCTATGGCTCTTTAGCCAGCCTTGTGGGGAGCTTAGGATTGCTCCCCTACTTGCTTTCCCTGTTCTTGTCACAAGTTTGGAGGTAATATTTGTTTGTGCTTATCATGAATAATCTTTTTTTAAAAAACAAACTTGTTTTCCACTTTCTCCCATTTTTCCCTGAAGCATAGCGTTTTGGTATACTTTTTAACTAGGCCTCCTGAGACAATATCAGAACAGAATAACTGGAGTAGAATGGAAAATAGTTTTGTCCCCCATTCTTCAAGGCTAGAATTGTTTTTATGTCTTCTCAGACTACTGCATTCAAAATATACAGCGAATCTGTGTTACCTGCCATTAAATGTTAACTTTTTAAAACCTTACCTTGGCCACCGGTACATTTTCACCAAAACTAAGCTTCCCAGAGGAAGCTTTGAATACACATATTGTAATCCATGTTTTTGAAATTGAGACTCCCCTGGAAAATGTTCTTCAGAAACAGAACAGTTGTTAAACCAAGGATCAGGATTCTTATAACAATACCATGGTTCATTAGGAGCAATATGCGTTGCATCATCATGTGGTAAGAGTCTCCATTTTAAACAGCTGCTGTTCTCACACTGCACCCATACTTTATCTAAATAAAAATTATGATCTGTTATAGAATCCATATAATATAGGATCTTCACTCTTACAGGTCACAGCTTGATGAATACTTGTGTCCTCTGAAATATAAAGAAAAGAACAGGATCAAATTAACACAAATCCAAAACCCCAAAAACAAATAGCTACTATTAAACTCCATTAATCATAAAGCCCTAGCTAAGCTCTCAAAAGCAAATGATAGTTGACTGTAGTAGCTTGATGGAAGCTGCAGAAAATTAGCACATATCGACCTACTGTATTTCCAGGGTAAACTGGAACATCTACTAGTCAAAACATTTATGAATAAAAATTATGTGAAAGGGGTAAGGAAGGGGTGAACTTTAAAAGAACAGACACAAAAATTAAATGCCAACAACCCTTCATCACTATACCATTCCTAGAAATGAAGACTGAATAATAAATGACTGCACCGACACCTTCCTTCCCTTAGCACAAGGATGAAAAGCCTGCAACCCTCCACAGGCTGTTGGTTGTTATAACAACCAATTACTTACTGTTTCTGTGAAAAGTCATTTTGCATATAAGCTCTAACTCAGTTGTCTAGTATTTGCATTATATTGCTATTTAACCCCAACCTTTATGTTTTCCCTTCATTTACAATCTTGTTTTACTGTATATGCATATGGTAAATGGGGGAGCATGCTCCATGCATCTGATGAAGTGGGCTCTAGTCTATGACAGCTTAGACAAAATGAGTACAAATGGCTGGTAGCCTGGAGGCTCGGGTTGCGAACGTGATCCATGCAGGAGGCACATTCGCAACCCGCAGCGTTCGCAACCCGCAGCACCGTGTCTGTGCACGTGCGGGTTGAGATTCAGCGCTTCTGCGCATGTGCAAAGCGCGATTTGGTGCTTCTGCACATGCACGAGTGCCGAAACCCAGAAGTAACACGTTCCAGTACTTCCGTAACCCAAAAACGTGCAACCCACAGCGAGCACAACCTGAGGTATGACTGTACAGAGACCACAGATGAAGGCCCACACAGCTCAGTGAAGAGAGACTGGGAGACTCAAAAACTGGTGGGCAAGAGGTGTATTGCTTTCATATTTTGTCTACCATTTCAATACCACAAAAGATGGGAATGAACATTCTATGCAAAAAAATAAATAAATAATTCTCTCTTAGGAGTTTATTTAGGTTGTCAAGCTGCAAGCTGCAAATTCAAGCCGTACATTTCAACTCACTGGTCATATTAAAAAACCATGCTAAGCTTTGGTTTAGCACAGGGGTAGGAACCTTTTCGGCCTGGTGGGCCACATTGTCATCTGTCCCCACCCCTGCTGATCAACTTTGACAGGTGGGCAGTCAACCCATCTGTCAGTCATCTGATTTCATAATGACATCTGGAAACTGGTAGGTAAGTTGTCCCACCCAGCCGGTTGCCAGGTGCTTGGGAACTGCAGCACAAGGGGCCTTGCCAGCCTTATGCTCAGAAAACATGTCGAGCTTAGGGCTTGGAAAATGGTTTTCCGCAGCAACCACCTGCCTGATTGACTTCCTTGTGTGGAACTTGGTTGCACAGATGATCCAGCCAAGATCTCTTGCTTCACTATGACAAGTATAGCATAACATGAATAAGCTGCAAATGGCAAGCCTTGGGCTCAGTTGCTCCCCTTCCACCCCACATGACCAAGCCAACATGTTTGAAAGTTTTTACGATGGCTGGGACTGATTCCAAAAGACATGGAAGGCATCAGCTTGTGGAAGACTGGTTTAAAACAAGCCTGATGATTTCAGATGTTTCTAGATGGGTTTTTATTCTGGGAACTCGGGTGATTTAGGGTGCTTCCAGATGGACATTTACTGGTGCTGCTCACGCATGTACGTTTTTTACAACTTCCATGCATCCTCAGCATCAAAATAAAAGCCAGTATTATTATTTTTATAGTATGCCAATGGCCTGTTTGTGGCATCTGAATGGCTCATTTGCAGTAACTTGGGTCAGGTTACCTGAGAGAACACCTTCTTTTATATAGACCTGCCACTGTTCACCAATATCTTTAGCCGACACTTTTCTGATTGTGCCCCAAACTGTGGAAACTAGGAGAGCCTTTTCTGTGGTGGAAGCTACCTTGTGAAATACTCAAGGTAAGGTTAGCTTCAACAACTACATAGTGTTTCTAGTCCATGCTTAAAACACACTAGTTTGCCTTTCTTTTCTTTTTTTGGACTGGAACAATCAGAAGACCAAAATTTTAATAAGGAATGGGGGAAATTTATAATTTATCTTAAAAACCATTGTAAGCAGCTAAAATTGTTAGTAGGATTGTAATAGCACTTGTAGTTTAATGGTGAATTTTGGACATAACGGAGATGTAAAAGATTTGGATTATTATAAAAGATGCATGAGGAAATGATTTACAATAGGACCCACTGTTATGTATTGAAGTTCTCACCTTGGCCACCAGGGGTGTGTGTATATAGTTTATTCTGCTGCGGTTTTCACTCAGGTCAGCTTATGCAAATGAAGGATTAGAAACTGACACTCAGGGATTGGTTAGCTGCAGAATGTTGTTACTGTTACATTGTAGCTGAGCTCTATATAAGCTGGTGGCTGAGGCCTCCAGCTCAGTTCTGTTCCAGCCTGCAAATAAATAAGAGCTGTTTTGGAAATCGCTGTGTTGTCTGTTGTGTCCACCCACAACTTAACACTGGCGACGAGGATGGGATCATGGACATCAGAACACAGACAGCACACAGCCAGTCAGCGCAAGGGCAAATCACTGAGCTGAATCACTGAGCTGAATCACTGAGCTGAAACGCTGAGCGAAATCACTGAACAGAACCAACTCAGAGCTGCCCGTTCTGGCTAGAGCACTGTGTTCCATCCATCGCCCACCACGTCGGCATCGGAGTCATGGCTACACTAGTGCCTCTACCGCCGTTTGCCCCGGCCTCTGAATCATGGGACTCATATCTCGCTCGGTTCGAATGCTACCTTCAAGCAAACGAGCTAACAGAGGTATCAGAGGAGCGGAAGCGAGGCCTTTTCCTCAGCCTCTGCGGGCCCGAAGTGTTTGAGACGGCCAGAGTTTTAGTCGCTCCACTCGCAGTTCACAGAGCACCGTGGGACGCGCTACAAGAAAAGCTACGCGGCCACTACGCGCCCAAGCCGTCCAAAATTGCGGCCCGCCACGCCTTTTACCACCGGAACCAGGCAGAGGGGGAGTCGATCAACGACTACGTCGCCGCTCTCCGAAAGGCCGCATTAACCTGCGAGTTCCGAGACTTAGACGATGCCATGATGGATCGGATCATCTGCGGGGTCTGGGACAACCGTCTGCAACGGCGCCTCCTTGCCAAGCCAGACCTCACGCTGCAGAAGGCCATCGAGGAGGCTGCGGCCTCAGAAGCGGCTGAACTCTCCGCCCAGGAGATCCGCAAGGCCAGCAGCCCACGACCTACAAAAAAGCCAATCGCCGTACACCACGAAGAGGCTAGCAGCGACGAGGCATCAACCAGCGAAGACGATGACGTGCACCAGACGAAGCGGGAACGCGGGAAGTTCAAACAGAAGTCCAAGGGCCAATCAGAATGCGCCGGCTGTGGAAGCGACCACCCCCGCGTCAAATGCCGATTCAGAGACGCCATCTGCCGGCAGTGCTCCAGAAAGGGTCACATCGCCAAGGTCTGCCGATCTACGCCATCAAACACAGCCTCTTCACCATCTCGCAAGTCCAAGTCGTCAACCCGGTCCGCAAACAGTAACTGTTTCGCTCTCACCAACTGTTGCTGCTCATCTGGAACCACGATTGGACAAACCGACTCGCCTACGCGACGCAAACTACACATCACGGTGCTCATCGAAGGAGCTCCGTGTGACATGGAGATCGACACCGGGTCTGCCCTGTCCGTTGTGTCCTGGAGCACTATCAAAAGACTTGTGCCCAAGCTGTCTAAGAGGCAGCTTGACCGACATCGTGTACACCTGAGGGACTACCAGGGGAACGACATTCCCGTGACGGGCGTCGGCCAGTTCCAGGTCAAGTTCAAAAACTTCTCGGGCCCACTCCGACTCGTGGTAGTTGAAGACCCGCGGCCCAGCCTCCTAGGGCTAGAATGGTTTGGCGCCCTCGGTCTGGAAGTCACCGGCATCAACTGCATCTCCAACGCGGAAGTGGAAAAGTTAACTAAAGAATTTGCCGAGGTTTTCGATGGCACCTTGGGCCAATATACAGGCACACCCATCTCCTTTAGCCTTGATCCACAAGTAGCTCCAATCAAGCTAAAGCCACGCCGGGTTCCGTTCGCCCTCAAGGCTAAGGTGGACGAACAACTGGACAAATTAATCGCGCAAGGGGTTTTGGAGCCGGTCGACCATGCCAAGTGGGAAACGCCTATCGTCACACCTGTCAAGCCGGATGGGTCGGTGAGGATATGCGCAGACTACAAGTGCACAATCAACAAGGCGCTTCAGCAGCACGCTTATCCCGTTCCCGTCGTCCAACACCTGCTGCATTCTTTGGGCGAAGGCAAGGTCTTTGCTAAGCTGGACCTTGCCCAAGCCTATCAACAACTGCCTGTTGACGACGCCACCGCTGAAGCTCAGACGATCGTCACCCACCGAGGAGCGTTCCGATGCCGCCGACTACAGTTCGGGGTGAGCGTGGCTCCTGGCATCTTTCAAAGCCTCATGGAGCGCCTCCTGCAGGGACTGCCAGGCGTGGTACCATACTTCGATGATGTACTGGTATCCGCAGACTCAAATCAGCAGCTGTTCGAGCGCCTCCGTGCTGTGCTGACCAGGTTCCAGGAGGCCGGACTCAAGGTAAAGAAAGAAAAGTGTCTGATTGCCGTTCCACAGGTGGAGTTCCTGGGCTACCTCATCAACGCCTCTGGCCTTCACCCAACGGCATCCAAAATCCGGGCCATCCAGGAGGCCCCGATTCCAAAGAACAAGACTGAGTTGCAGGCGTTCCTAGGGCTGCTGAACTTCTACAATATGTTCCTGCCCCACAAGGCAACGCTAGCTGAGCCCCTCCACCGCCTGCTCAGCACGAAGGCGCCATGGTCCTGGGGTCATCGGGAGACAGCGGCCTTCAACGCGGTCAAGTCCCTTCTCTCCTCAGATAGTGTGCTGGTACAGTACAGTGAAGCCAGGCCACTGGTCCTCGCCTGTGACGCCTCGCCCTTTGGCATCGGTGCAGTCCTCAGTCACCGGTTCCCGGATGGGAGGGAAGCACCACTTGCTTACTTCTCTCGGACGCTGTCTCCGGCGGAACGGAATTACAGCCAGCTCGACAAGGAGGCACTGGCGCTTGTGGCTGGAGTGAAGAGGTTCCACGAATATCTCTACGGGAGAACCTTTGACCTCATCACTGACCACAAGCCGCTCCTGGGCCTCCTTGCAGGGGACAGACCAACTCCGCCGATCCTCTCGCCACGCATGCTGCGATGGACTGTTTTTCTGGCAGCATACAGCTATCGGCTCATTCATCGCCCGGGAAAGTCGCTGGGCCATGCTGATGCCCTCAGTCGTTGCCCCCTTCCGGCATTGGTGGAAGATCCAGCTCCTGCTTCATCGGTACTCCTGCTTGAGGACCTCCCAGCTGCACCAGTGTCGGCTACCGATGTGGCCTCCGCATCTTCCCAGGACCGCACCATCAGACGTGTGCTCAACTGGGTGTGGAGGGGGTGGCCAGAAGGGCCATTCACATCTGAGTTCCAGCCATTTGCGACCAGACAGCATGAGCTCTCGGCTCATCGCGGCTGCCTACTGTGGGGAGACCGAGTCGTGGTTCCCCAAAGACTCCGCCAACGCGTCCTTGAGGCTCTGCACATCGGCCACCCAGGGATCGTTAAAATGAAGGCGTTGGCTCGGTGTTACGTCTGGTGGCCTAACATGGACGAGGCCATCACCTCCTGGGTTGTCTCCTGTCAAGCGTGTCAAGAATCGAGACCTGCACCACCGGCAGCTAAGGGCAACACCTGGGAGACGCCAAAGGCACCCTGGTCGAGGGTGCACATTGACCTTGCTGGCCCTTTTCACGGCCGGACCTTTATGGTAGTGGTGGACGCTTATTCGAAATGGCTGGAGGTGGCTCTGATGCCCTCCACCACTACCGAAGCCATAGTCCGGGTGCTGCGGGGCCTATTCGCAACGCATGGATGTCCTGATGTCCTCGTCTCCGACAACGGGCCACAGTTCACATCAGGCGCTTTTGAAAGGTACCTCTTGGGGCTGGGCATCCGCCACGCCCTAACAGCTCCATTCCACCCGGCCAGCAACGGACAGGCAGAACGAATGGTGCGCTCAGCGAAAGAGGCACTGGCACGCCTGGACCAGAAGGACTGGCATGAGCGAGTTACGGAATACTTGCTCGTGCAACACATTACCCCGCATGCAGCCACAGGGCGGAGTCCAGCTGAACTGCTTATGGGCCGTCGCCTCAGATCTCCGCTCGACCGGTTGCATCCAGACTTCGGGGTAGCTGAGCCCCCGGGCGGTGCTAACGCACCAAGGTCTTTTATTCCCGGGGATAAGGTTTTTGCCAGAAACTACGTGGGGGACGTTCCTTGGGTGCCGGCCACGATAGTGGGAGTCACTGGGCCCCGCTCATATCAGGTGGCACTTGAGGACGGGCGTTTGTGGCGCCGGCACATAGACCAACTGAGGCGCCGGGTTGGAACTTTGGACGATACCGCAGTACCCTCAACGGCAGCCTCAGCTCTAGAACCGACACCATTGGAAGGCGAGGCTCCATCTACACCCCCTTCACAAACTGCGGACATGGGGCCAAGCCGAGCCACTGCAGGGGTTTTGCCTGACTCCCTTGAGATGCCGACCACCGCCTTGCCTGAGTGTCCACCAAGTCCGATCGTGACAGGCCTTCCAACAGCAGCGGAGCCGGAGACCTCAGGCCCAACGACACCAGTGGTAGCACAGCAGTCGCAACGGGACTCGGGCAGCCAACCGGACTCTGATACTGGCCCACGGCGGTCAGGTAGGGTTCCCAAACGCCCAGCATACCTAAAAGACTATGTTACACACAATTTGCACACATAATGCTGCATCGTAAATTGAACTGTTATGCTATGTGTTTTAATGAATATTGCTGTATATAATGGAACCACTATGCTTGTAACCTAATGCCTTATCTCGGTGGGGAGGGGTGTTATGTATTGAAGTTCTCACCTTGGCCACCAGGGGTGTGTGTATATAGTTTATTCTGCTGCGGTTTTCACTCAGGTCAGCTTATGCAAATGAAGGATTAGAAACTGACACTCAGGGATTGGTTAGCTGCAGAATGTTGTTACTGTTACATTGTAGCTGAGCTCTATATAAGCTGGTGGCTGAGGCCTCCAGCTCAGTTCTGTTCCAGCCTGCAAATAAATAAGAGCTGTTTTGGAAATCGCTGTGTTGTCTGTTGTGTCCACCCACAACTTAACACCCACAAAGGGGAGGAAGGAAGTCCAGAAGATTCTTTGGAATCTTGTTTTTATGTTGTATTGTTGTTGTTGTTCAGTCGTGTCCGACTCTTCGTGACCCCATGGACCAGAGCACGCCAGGCACGCCTATCCTTCACTGCCTCCCGCAGTTTGGCCAAACTCATGTTAGTAGCTTCAAGAACACTGTCCAACCATCTCATCCTGTGTCGTCCCCTTCTCCTTGTGCCCTCCATCTTTCCCAACATCAGGGTCTTTTCCAGACCCTGTATGTTGGATATGTGATAGTAAAACTTTAATCTGAAAATAAATTTTCCTGGGCATTGACCTGTGGGTGCTATGGGTGTCGGTGTTCATTACATTTAGATGCCGCCTTTTCTCCCAAGGAGCTCAAGGTTCTCCTCCTCTCCATTTCAATCCTCACAACAACCCTGGGAGGTAGGCTAGGCTGAGAAATGGTGACTGGCCCAATGTCACCTAGCGAGCTTTATGGTTGAGGGGAGACTCGCACCATGGTCTCCCAAGCGCTATGCGTATTATTATTATTATTATTATTATTATCATTATCATTTAAATGTTGTCTTGCTGCAAATATTTTACGGCTTATGAAATCCTCTCGACTACAAATCATGATAAAGAAGTGTTTTAAAAATAAAACAAAAACAAGCATCCAAGCCCTTTGTCTGGAAGCATCCTGGCACTACAGACCTATGCATGCCTACTCGCGAGTAAGCCCCACTCATTCCAGTGAGACGCACTCCAAGGTCAGGGTGGACGCGGCCGTGGCATTAAGAGACGAGAAACAGCCTCCCCTCACGACACCACCTCCCCAGAGACGATGCCCTGACGGAAACTCGGCACTACAAATCCCGTCATGCTCCGCGCGCCCGCGCTGCACGCTGGGAACAGCGCCCTTCGCCGTCCTTTTTTTTAACCCTCGCGCAAGGGCTCCAGCGTTGCCCGCCCTACATCGCGGGCACGGAGCCGCCGGGACTACAAATCCCGGCGTGCCTCGCTTCTTTGCTCGGGCCGTCGCGAGGCTTTGGTTTCCAGCGCGGGGGTGGGACGGGTGCGGCGGCCGTTGTGGAGGGTCACGTGAGGCAGGCGAGAGGGCGGAAGCCGGCGCTGCGTCGAGGGAGGCGGGGAAGGGAAAGGGAAAGGGAAAAAGGCTCCTGCGGGCGCTTCCGCTATTGGCTGCTGCTGCCGCCGCTGTTTCTTCCACGGCCGCCGCTGTTGCGGCTTCCACTCTCGGGCTGGGCGGAGAACGATGAGCGTCGCGAGGCGGCGGCGGCGGCGGAGGAGGAAGAGTTTCGGGGGCTTCGGAGCGAGGGCCCCGTCGAGCTGCTGAGGGAGGGATCCCCAGGAAAGGCCCGCGATGAGTTCGCTGTCCTCAGGTAATACCCCTTTCCTCCCTCACTCTTCGGAGCCGGACCGTCACCTCCTGCGCCCTCTCGCCTCGTTTCCAAAGCCACCTCTGGTATACCTGGTGTGTGTGGGGGGGGAGGGTGGCATTCATCTCCCTTTCCCCCGCAATTTGCATCGCCCATCACCAGATCGTGGCCTGTTTCTCACGAGACGGGGCAGGACAAACCCGTGTCTGGATGCAACCGCTGCAAACCGTAGGCAGGCGGGTGGGTGGGTGGGGAGGGGGTGGTTCATAGAAATTCACGTTTACTCTAAAGTAAGTCCCGCCATGTCGAATGGAAGGTAGCGTTCCATGGTGTGTTTGTCGGACGGCAGGTAGGCTAAGCGGCCCTCTGTACAAAACAAGCGAATGGAGGAAACTAGCATGTCGGTGAACCTCTCGCCTAGCCTTTCCCCCCCATAATGTGCTGCCGATGCGTGTAGAGAGTTTAATAGGTTTAGAGCAGTGGTTCCCAACCTTTTTTTGGCCATGCCCCACCTAAGCATCTCTAAATACAAAATCGGCCAGGCACAAGAATAGTTTTTTCCCCTTGTGCCATTAAATTGTTAAATTCGTAGTTGTATAGCTTAAGGGGAGGTAAAATATGGGTGGGTTTTCTTTACTTCTTTGTATTGTGAGAGGAACAGTGTCTATATGTTTACATTGCAATGTAGCCGAAACAAATTCCAAGTATGTTGGAAAATGTACTTGGCCAATAATAAATTATTCCTATTCCTATTCCTAAAATCCCGATTGCCACCCCCCGACATATAATTCTTATTACAGTATTCAAAAAGTGAACTATTCTCATTCTCGAATTGCCCCCCCCCCTTAAAATCAAATTGCCTCCCTGTTGGGAACCACGGGGTAGAAGGATCCAGCTGTTAAAGACAAACGATTCATTTCAGCCTCTCCCCCCCCCCATGCCAGCTGGAACGATCCCTGCTTACTGTAATTGCAGTATGCGGTTTTTATTGAATGGTTTTGCTGCACTTAAGTTTGTGGTGCAGCACCTTGGTATCGTTTTAATAACGTACCTGTCTTAAATAAATGCTTGGTTGTGCGAAGTGTCGCAGCTCTTACAAACGTCCCGTCTCATATGTTGGCCTTAAGAATGTGGAGCCTTTCTAAATCTTGTTCGAGGTGGGAAGCTGAAGCCATTTCACATCTTGTAAATGGCCCTACAAGGCTGAAGAAATGTGCTTGTTTTTGCTACAGACTGGGAAGCTGGCACAAATTTTGTGATGATGTACACTTGACTGCCTGCTATATGCGTGTGACTATAGAGGTGTATATTGCCCTTCACCCAAAGATCTCGGGGCTATTCACATCATAAAAAGACATAAAAACTGGAGCAAAAACAAAACAATAACCCCCAACACACAACACGTTTTAAAGGACATGTTAATCAACTTAATAGAAGTGTTTCACTAAGTTATTCAGTATGTTGAATTAAACTTTTAATGTGACCCACAACACTTGCTTTCCTCGCCTTGAAATATTTACATAGAAAAAAACAATTCTGTAAAACAGTCTACAATGTTTCTTCCTGTATCTATAGCTCCATACCCGTCCCCTGTCCAATAATAGTTTTGTGGCACTTGGAATTGGAGATCAGTGGGGAAGAGCAGAAGTCTTTGCCCACAGTCCATGCCCAAAGAACACTGTCGTCTTCTTTCTCTTGCCTTAGTGGGTCAAAGCAACTGTTGAGGTTTATTTCCAAAACTACTGACCTCTGCTTCTAGCCCTGACTGCTTTACATCTATCCTTAATTCAAGTGACTTGCTTTATGGTTGCTTGTGAAGTTGCAGGAGACTCTGGGATGGTTTCTCAGCTGTGTATTCCTTTTTACTCTCCAACCTAAGAAAGATAAGGAGTTTTACTATGTCAGGTTGGCACCCTTCCCCCTAACTTGCCAAAAAAGGGAAGAAAATTGGAGCTAGTCCATGTACCATATACTGTTCAGAAAACTCAACATCTATATAAAATGGGAAAGGACTTGAGACTTTGACATGGGCATAAGTAGCCAAAGGAATTCGGTGAGGATATATTTTTTCTCTAAGACTTGGCTCTTACTCCGGGAATGTTTAGTTGAAGAAATTCTTATGTAAACAGTACAATCATTAGAATTTTTTTTTTTAGGTAGACACTTGTTCCCAAGCTTTGCTTCTCCAGACCATGATATAACTTTAGAACTTTTGAAATGAGATATAATCCAGAGATCTCATCAACAACTGCACTGTAAATTCTTCATAACATTATTGTTACATGTGTTGTGCAGAATCCCACTTCTCAAATATTTCCAAACAGTCCGTCTTTTCAACTTAAAATTCTGAAATCATAGAACTGTAGAGTTGGAAGGGACCCTGAGGATAATCTAATCCAATCCCCTGCAGTGCAGAAATATGCTGCTGTCCCATACAGGGATCGAACCTGCAACCTTGGTGTTATCAGCACCACGCTCTAACCAACTGAGCTACCTTCCTTTCCACCATACAGCTTCCATCTCTTGTCTAAGAGTACTGTAAACATCTGATTTGAACACTTTATTTACTAAGACTGAGGTTGGAAACCAATGCTTTCTTGTTGAACTTCCTGTTTTAGAGGTAACCTAGCATATCTCATGAGCTTATTTTATTTTTTCATGACTTCATCTCACCAAAAGGAAGTTGCACCGAAAGGAAACTCCCTGGGCCCTCTGTTTCCCTTTCCCTTCTAAACTTTGGAATAGGCATTTCAACACCATGAGTGGATTTCAAAATATGCATTCAAACTGAATCAAAGCTAGATGTAACTTACCAAGAGTGGAAAAATAATCAACACTAAATCTGTAGAGAGAGGGGGAATCAACTAGCTGGTTTAGAATCAAATTTCATTTGAAGTGTGTATTGTTGCTGTATGGATTCTAATCTGTACGGCTCACTTTCAAATGCCCATCCCTGCTTGCCCACTATATTATAGCATATTAATGGAAGCTTTGTGAAAGGATCCCTTCCAATATGTTCTAGATTAAAAAAATCAAATAGCTATTTTTATCATCAATACTTTACTATCATCTGAGAGCCACTTCATAATTTTATAGTGGGAAATTTATTGTAAGCTTGAGGTGATACTTTGTGGTAAAGGCTATAACAAATGCTCTGCAGCATTTCTTCCAATTTGAAAGATATTAAATGCTTGTGATATATACTTGGGATGTTTCATAACATTATGCTTTTTTTATTCAGCTGCCATGGATGAACTAGCTGAAGATGACATTTATATTTTGAACCATGAAAAAGCAGACACTCATCCTAAGCAAGATGGAGAAATTCCTACTCCCGTGTATTCAGGCGAAGAGTCTGTTGCTTCACATTTTGCACTTGTCACTGCTTATGAAGATATCAAAAAACGACTGAAAGAGACAGAAAGGGAGAACTCCCTCTTAAAGAAAAGAGTAAGAGTGTTAGAAGAAAAGGTAACTGTTTAGCAATTCACAGAAACATGCCTTTTTTTGGGGGGGGGGGGATGATAAAATACCTTAAGGCTGCACACTTAGCTGGGAGTGATTCCTATGGAACCCATTGTAGACATGGCTAGGATTTCCCTGTGCACTTTACATATGAAAATAGTAATTGCCAAACATTTCAATAGCAAAACATTACTTTTCTGGTATGATTATTAGTACTTGGTTGTTGTTCTTCAGCAACGAGTAGGATAATTAAACACAAAGAGGATGGTAGGAGATTTCTTAATAAAAAAAATATGCACCATAATGCAAGAAGCTGTCTTCTGCTGAGTCAGACCGTTGGTTTATGTAGCCCAGTTCTGTCTACTTTGACTGGCAGCAGCTCTCTGGAATTTCATAGCGGGTTCTCCCCTAGCTATACCTGGAGATGCTGGGGATTGAACCTGAGCTGCTCTGTATGCAAAGCAGATGCTGTGTACAATGAGCTATAGCCCATGGCAAACCCATGTTTACTGGCTGCCGGTTAATTTGTTTCCCCTGAAGTATTTAAATTTGATGCTCTCTTGAGTAACAAAGCTAGGAAAAATGTAATTTTGGCATTTTCCTCTGATCGTCTAGGTTCTTGGCTCCCATTTGGAAGAAACCGCAAGCTCTGTAGGCCGTGAGCAGGTTAACAAAGCCTACCAAGCATATCGAGAGGCTTGTATCGAACGGGATAATCTGAAAAGTAAACTGGATAAAATGGTATGTGCTTTGCAGTAGGTTAAAAGATAGATACTACGTGAGTTCGGTTTATAAAAGGATATTGTGACTTTGATGTAAGGTTTCTAGCCAGGGTTGGACCGGATAACTCTCGGGGCCCCTTTCAGCTCTGCGATTCTGTGATACTAAGCTGAGTAGGGAGTTTGCGGCCCTCCAGATGTTAATATTGTTGTTTTTAAAGATGATGTTGTTGTTTATTAAATTGGTATACCACCCTATACCTGTAGATCAGGCATGTCCAACAGGTAGATCGTGATCTACTGGTAGATCACTGGACATCTGTGGTAGATCACCAGTAGATCAGTGGCTCCCCCCAAAGAAGCTAAAAAACTTTGGCTCCCCTATAAAATATCTCAATGTCTTTGCCCTGCACCCCTAAAATGACCTGAACCACCAAAAACAGGGCTTTCCTCCCTAAAAAAAGCTCAACAACTTTGACCTGAACCGGGTAGATCACTGCCAGTTTTTAACTCTGTGAGTAGATCACAGTCTCTTGGAAGTTGGCCACCCCTGCTGTAGATCTTGGGGTTGTTTGCAACTTAAAATCACAATATAAAAACTCCCTACAAAATACAGTCGTATCTTGGATCCCGAACGCCTTGCGACTCGAACGTTTTGTTTCCCAAATGCCACAAACCCGGAAGTGAGTGTTCTGCTTTGTGTACATTCTTTGGAAGCCGAACATCCTCTGTGGCTTCCCAATAATCCCCCCTTGCACAACAGCCCCACCCAGCATGGGCAAAAGTCGGGGATGATGGGAGTTGTAGCCCAACAACATTGGGAGAGTACCAGGTTCCATACCCCTGCTCTACGGTGTAAGAGACTCAAGCAGGCAGATCACTCTTCCCTGCTTACCCTCCCTCTCTGATGTACTATTTTCTTTTCCAGTTGACACTCAACCATCTCTGGTTACTGGAGGCCACTGAGCATACTTGGTCCTTTTAAAAAGTTTTCGTTTTTCCTTTTCTTCTTTGGCAACCTTTTGGTTTAATTTTTTTGTTTGCGTGTTTTTACTTCTGCATTCTTCAGAAGTCACCCAGCTATTCTCATGTCTCAGTCTTCTTTGAGTGGGCACATTTGGCTCCAACTCTGTCAACGCTCAACCACCTGTGTTCACTATTAAAGGAAATGCTGCAGAAGTTTCAGATTACAGAATCCTTCCAGAGATGCAGTGTGCAGCCAGTGGCAACTGGAGGAGAGAAAAAAAAACCCCACGTGGTGCAGAGAAGGCAGAGAACAGATAAAAGCAAAGAATAACAAACAAAGAAAAGGGGTAGTTAATATGGAAAACCTGCTAACTAATTGAGCTCAGTTGGACAGCCTTACCTCATAGCCACAGGATCTGGTATTGTGCCTAAAGAAAAAGTGCTATATTTCGTACTCTGAAGGGTTGTGGCATTTATATCTGATCTTGACTTCAGTGCTTTAGAAACCGAGCATCTGACAGCTTGGCCAATTCTTCATGAAGTAGAGCTGGCTAGCATTTAGTTCTAAGAGTTAGGCATGTATGGATTTTATTATTGATTGGAAAGCTGGACAGACTAAATCCTGGCAATGTGTTCCTTCCCCGAACTAGATGAAAGAGAACACCGAATCCCTGAAACATTTGAATGAGCAGTTGCAGTCCAAAGAAGTGGAGCTCCTGCAGCTCAGAACTGAAGTGGAAACTCAACAAGGTGCTCCTTGTCTCTCAGTGTAAATTTATGTGCTTGACTACGAAGCTGTACCTCTGTATAAGAAGGCCTGTGGCCAGTATGCATACATTTATGCTAATGTGTTCAATTTGCATAAAGGGATATTATTACAGATCACTGTTCAGAAGCAAAACATTATGGTGTTCATTCTCAGATGATTATGGCTGTGTGAGGGAGAGGATGGGGCTGCATTTGCTGCTCCTGCCTCCTTTTCTCTGTCAGTTTCATTTATGTGTTTTATTTCGAAAGATTTATAATCAACATTTTGAGCGACATAGCTAAAAATACAAAGCTGAATACAGTGTAAAACGTTGTAAAATCTCTACTTATAACAGCGCTAACATCAACAGCCAGCGCTAAATAGACGGTAAAACAGTAGAAATAGAAAGCAGTCCTTGAAATTGTAGCCCCCATTTATAATTACAAGAGCAACTTCATAATAATAATACCCTACCCATCTTGCTGGGTTTCCCCAGCCACTCTGTGTGGCTCCCAACAGAATATTAAAAACATGATAAAACATCAAACATAAAAAACTTTCCTAAACAGGACTCCCTTCAGATGTCTTCTAAAAGTCAGATAGTTGTTTATTTCCTTGACATCTAGTGGGAGGGCGCCACTACCGAGAAGGCCCTCTGCCTGGTTCATAATCTTGGCTGTTAACTTTGCCAAGTAATGCATTGCTTCACAATGCTGGGAAGGGTAGCGGGGTGTGTGTGTGTGTGTGCTTTCTTGGAATTCTGAGAAACCCCAAAATAATTGTTTTAAAAAATAAGTTGTTAAAATCAGTGCAGTTTTGGCAGGTTCAATCTGCCATCTTGATTCAGAATGACAGCCGGTTGTAGCCAAACATAGATGAAAACACTGATACTAGGAACTATCATACAAAATTTGGTTGCAGTAGCTTGAGGAGTATCCAAATGCATGAAGAACAGAGAAAAGGCATACAACTTTTCAAATTATATAGTTGTAGTTTACTCTCTCTCTCTCTCTCTCTTTATATATATATATATATATTATATGTACACACACACAGCTTTTCTGCTGTAACAGGCCCCAAGGTCTCCCTTTTTAAAAAATCTGCTGCAGGAATGCCACATTTCACAATGTATCTTTGTCTGCCAGGTTAGCAAGAAGCAGGATCTGTGTTGTTAGCCATATTAATCCTTTGGCATTACCACCGGGTGTTAAATTAGTATAGCAACATCCTTTGCATGCTCCAATTAGCATTGACAGTGTATTCTCATACAGGAAGTGCATGTGCATATCTGGGAATTCCCAAAAATACCTCCTGAGTTGACCTCTGGCAATGAGAAGAAACCTTTTGCGTTTCCTTTTATGCATCAGCCGTGCACACAAGTTGTTGATGTGGACCGATTACTCAAGGAGATCACGTGCTTGTGCCATAGGCACCGTAGCAGCTGAAACATTGCAATGCAAGAATGTACTTCTGTCATACGTTTGCATTGATCTAACTGCCGCTTCTTGCACGTTGAAATCTTCCCTCCACATCTTACTACACCTTGTCAAAACCAACACCACTTGCCTAGGGAAAATAGTAAAGTGGTGTGCAACATCAAAATACAGTGCAGGTGTAATAATAAAATTGGTCAAACTGTCGGTAAACATGGCAAACAAATATTGTTTATTTTTTTAAAGTACATTCCAAAGCCCTTTCAGAAAAATACGTTGTTGTTTTTTTACTCCCAGCCCTTCAATAAGTTCCCAGGGTGGCTTACAAAACATTAACATTACAGTAAAAACAAAACAGAAGCCGTTAGTACAAGAACATAAAATGCCATAAATGTATTAAGAGAGATTATAACCAAATACCAAGCAGTATAGGAGCTTGCCTGCAGGATTAGAAAGCATGGTAAAATAAGATGCTTGCTTTGCGCCAAAATGACATAGGTATGTGCCAGGTGAGGCTGCCTGGAAGAGCATTTCATGGTTGTGCCAGCACCGTGTATATCCTTTCCCCTGTAATCTGTGCCTCAAAGGTTTGGTGCTTCCAAAGAAGGCTCTTGGGTGAACAGTGGCACACATAGAGATAAAATGTGCTGCCCAGAGTGGCTGGGAAAACCCAGGCAGATGGGCGCAGTATAAATAATTAAAAATAAATTATTATTATTTTATTTATTTCATTATTATTTGGGTATCCTTATCCCAAGTACGCCTTTAGAGGTCAAAACCAGCACTTTGAAATGAGCCACATGTACAGCCTATAGCATATTACAAAAGACCCATAACGTAATACATGGTGTTCTTTGTACATATGAACATCTGTGAATTATTCTAGTGCCACATGTTTCTTAATAGTGTGATCACTCTAATTAAATCTAAAAACGTCCAAGGTTTGAATTTCGATCCTTTGCTATGCTCATGGGAGCGTAACTTTGGATCCAACCACACCATTCTTAATGTCTGATTATGTTCTGACTGAATGATAAGTGGGTTTTTTCATATTTATTTGCAGTGATGAAGAGTCTGAACTCTACCCCATCTAGCTGGGAAATAGACAAGCTGAATAATGCCCTAAAAGTGCACAGTTTGGAGCAGGATTTGGAGAAGCTGAGGGAAGAATGCAATGATCTTAGAAAAGAACTACAAAAATCTATTCAGAAGGTACTAGTGTGTTATGGCTTCTGTTGCGGAGATGTGAAAATGTAAAATTTAATGTTGATGCCCTTCTGTTGCGGAAAACTAATTGTAATAAAGTTATTGGCCAGGGCTGAGGCAGTTGTTGTGAAGCACGCCTAAACGCTTTAAAAGACTTGGTGAGATTTTCAGCTTTTGGGAACAGCTGACTTCCATGTCAAACTGCTTTTGAAGGTAGTCTTTTCAAAAGAGGTTTGCCATGTGATTGAGCAAGCCCCCTCTCACCCTCCCAGAGTTATTTGCATTTGCGGAACTAATGGTTTGTTCATTATTTTTTTAATTCTTGCCAGTTATCTGCCAAACGTGTTCATACAACTATAGTGTATTTTCCTCCTTAGTACTTAGTTATCTGCATGATGGGAATGCAATAGATATGCTACTCAGCTCTGTTTTGATGCTGATCTTTCTGGCCTCCTCATGCCTAGATAACTACACACATTAGTAGGTGGTACCTCAAGTTGCAGCCTCAATTGGTTTTAAAGCCGCAAAAGATGAGTTGCCAACAGCCTGAGAGGGATGGCAAATAGAATGTCATGGCCCTGTCTCTCACATCTGTTTTGTTTGATGGCTAATCTGTGAATCTGCTGATTACATCTACCATTATTTTGGTTTAACATGACAACTTGGTTTAACATAAATGTCTCTCACATAACAGAAACTAGATTGCAAATTTCAAGAAGCTCCACTAGATGGAGCTAAGCACAAGATGTTGGCTTGAATTCCTGTTAGCTAGCCCAGCAGATTTCAAAACTGGCTCCTTTTCAATCCCATTGCTTAAAATTTGCTGAACTGAGCATGTAATTTATGGTGCTTATTTGTGGGTTCTGTTGATTTGGGTGGGATTATTCATAAATAATCCTTTCTTCCAGTTGTTTCCCTGTAGAAGCCGATTGAAACGTAATTTCATTACGTGTGGGTTCTTGTTACACAGTCACGCTATTCTACTTCAGTAAACTCCCATCTGTAAGTGTAGTATGACTCAAGCAAGTTCACCCTATAATCACTATGAGTATATTGAAGCTAAATGCAAGCACTATTGACAGCCAGGAAGTTCTGATTTTTTAGAATGAAACCGCTGGTTGGAAGAAAATTCAGAATGGATAACTGCACCTGTCACTAGCTTCTGAATGAGGATTTTTGCACATGTAGTTTATCTAATGTGATTAGCCTGTGTGAGTGATCCTTTTTTATTACAGTAATCAAATGAGCCCTACTCACATGTGACGCTAGTGGTGTAACTAACCTTAACAGGGTTAAGGACTAGAATTGTTCTCGCTGCCCTGCCACCCCACCCCTGCACACCAGACCTATTGAATATCAAACACGAGTTGGAAGGGAAGTCAACATGCATTACTTAACCCATTAAAAAGTACTTTTTAAAAATTCTATTCACAGTACTACTACAAATGCAGCTGCTCCATAAATTTCTTTGATAACATTTCCTTTTCAATTCATTTCCTAATGATCCCCAGTATGGAATTTGCCTTTTTTATAGCTGCCACCCACTAGGTTGATGTCTTCCTCATGTTGTCTGCTTTGATGCCCTCATTCCTAGTCAGTCACCACCAGTTCAGACCCGTCGGGCATATATGTGGAATTAGTACTTTTTGTCCCAACCGGCATCACTTTATACTTCTTACATTGAATTGCATTTTCAATTTCCCACCCATTTTCTAAATTTTTAGAGGTCCCTCTGAAATTCTTTTTGCTTTAACAATCCTGAACAATTTAATATCAGGAAACCTGCCCATCTCACTGCTCCCTCCTGTTAATGAGCAACTTAAAAAGGACATGTCCGAATACTGATCCTTCAAGGGTCTCTACTTTCTAATTTCTTCATTTGGAGAACTGTCCATTTATTTCTACTATTTTCTGCAACTTAACCAATTTGTGATCCACAAGAGGACCTCTCCTCTTAGAAATCCTGGTTGAGCTACTTCATTGAATTTTTTTTGAAATCAAGTACACTGTGTCAACCAGCTCACTGCCATTTGTATGCTTGTGGACCCTCTCAAAGAACCCTAATAGGTTCTTGAGAAATTACATGCCCTTGTAGAAGCCATGATAGCTCAGATTCAGTAATGCTTGTTTTTCTATACACCTTGTTACCATACTTCTAACATATGCTACTAATATATGTTCCTTTTCGTTCTCTTTGTTCGGACAAGACCTTTTTTGAAGGAAGCTTTCTTGCCTCTAATAACATGTTAACTGGAACTCTATCACAATAGCTTCTCGGTTGTCATGGAGGGGACCAGCTTTATCCTCAAAAGTGCTTTGTAGGCTTGTTACAGCAGGACTTTGAAGGTTCCAACACTCTACTTTGCCATGTTAATAAGTCCCATGCCACTTGGTATCACTGTGGTGGAGGCAATGAAGTATCAACACTTTGTTGATTCAGAATGTCATTGAAAGCCTACCTCACCACTGCCTGCTAAGCTTTCCAACTTTGCTTTTAAACCTTTCTTTTCCTTTTACTTCAAGTTAGACAGACTTTTCCCATTCTTTTTTTCAAAGCCAAATGTTTTGTTTCCCCCCAGGTTGTATCCCAGGAAGGAATTTTAACAAATGGCGAGTGTATCCAACAGCAGATAAGCATTCATAGGTATGTAGATCCCATGAACTTGTTTTAACTTTGTTAGGTTAGTCATCTCTGTGTTAGTTCTAAGTGAGATTACCTAAATCCAAAGAAGGCACTACTTTGAAGACATGCTAAATTGGGAAAGATATGAACACAGTCATACCCTAGTGACATACAGGTAGAGCATGTTAAATTAGTTCATTGTGGGGCTGCCTTTGAAGAGTATTCAAAACTGACAGTTCACCCAGTATGCAAAAGCAGGGCAGGACTATCCGAAGCATGTAACATGCATTTTGAGATGGCTGTATTGGCTTATAGTTGATTTTGGCTGAATTCAAAGTGCAGATTTTGTCCCTTTTTAAAGCCCCGAGCAGCCCAGGATCGGATAACCTTAGCATAGTATTCTCTCATATGAGTCTACCCATTCACTCAGGAAATCTACGGAGATCTTGCTCTGTGTTCTCTTGACATCATAAGTACAGTAGGCGATTATATGGAACACGGGCCTTTTCAGTGGTGGCACCAAGGCTGTAAATTCTCTCCCCAAGGAGGCTTGTGTCACTGTTATCCTTATAAGCCTGTAGATCAGGCATGTCTAAAATCCTTTTCGGGGGCCTAATCCGGCCCGCCGGTCGGTTTAATCCGGCCCCTGTGGCACTTTATTTCCTGGAGTAAAATCCCCCAAAAAGCTCAACAACTTCAATCCTAAAAATGGTCAACACCTTTGGTTGGCTCTCACGCATGTTCACTTCATCAAATCTGGCCCTCTTTGAAAAAAGTTTGGTCATCCCTGCGTAGATGATGAGTGAAAAGAATTACATTCAATATTTACAGTACACTAAGTGCTGTGCTTTCTCATTCTTCATTGGCTGCTGCTCTGTTCTCTTTCATTGCATACTGAGATTTTTATTGATCAAAAGATGTGAAGTAGAAATGTCTTAAAATAAACAAGCAATCTGTGTTGATAAAATAAGTTGTTAATTGTGGGAAACCTATCCAGTTATGAGCAATGGACAGGATGCAACTAAATAGTTTGTGCTGGTGCAAGGTTTAGTGTTAACACCATGCGGTTTCCCCCAGAACAAATTTAGGTGATGTGTAGGGAGTAAATGTCCCATTGTGCAGGGAGAAATCTGTTCGTTAATGGAATGTTTACCATAGCACTACACTGCATAAAACTCAATGGCTCAGATTTTGAAGGCAAATGATAAACTGATTGTAGCATATCTGATACATGGGAATCTAACCAGTACAGAGTTATATAGTGAATCACATTAAAAGGATCCAAAAATCCTATTTGCAGCTGAAGGCACCTTCAGCTGAAGTGCTTGCAAGTTGAAGTCCTAAGCATTTGCTGGATTCTTCTTTGGCCCTCTTGCAACATCAGATCTAGCTTGATGTGAAACGTCTTCACAAAACTCAAGTCAGAGTTCAGGTGACTTATAAGAAAGAGTGGCTTTTCTTTAGCCCTTACAGTCAACATTGAATGTGGATGAAACCAAATTTTAGGCATGTTGGTTGGAAGAAATTGGAAAGAAATAATGCAGGCATTTTGAAATTAAGTGAATCCATCACATTGTCTATACCATATTGCTAAATTGCTCTTTCGGTAGGACTTTATATGGTAACATATTACTTGAAGCTCCTATTTGGAATGCTGCACAGGGCTGTCTTGTTTTTCAGCAATTGCTTCTTGCCTAGCAACTCTTGTGGGCTCTGGGTGGAAACTGCAAGAGAAACCTGTGCAGCTGCAGAACAGAAATAACCTACAGTCTGCACTGCCTGCTCCTACTCTTGTAGTAGTTGTCCTGGAGACAGTTAGTATAGAGAGCGAGCACACAGCCCAATCTGTGACCTCCTCTCTTCCAAGTGCCGTTGATGTAGTTAAGCCTCTTCTCACCAAGCCCTACTTCTTCCTCTAAATATTGAGAAAAGGAGTAAGATTCTTATGTTTTCAATCCTCAGAAATGCATTTTCTTTGTTTTCCACATGAGGGAGAAGTAGGACTTGGTTAGAAGAGGACATGATAGCTATTTTGTGGCTTGCATGGGGGGGGGGGAATGGAAGGAAAGGCAGTTCATTGGGCCTCCACTATGTTAATAACCCATATGGTATATCCTTTATTCGTCTTAATGAGCTAGCCAGCTAATGTTTTTGCTTCTCCAGAACAATGTTCGAATAGGTAATTTGCTAAGTCACACTTTTAGCCCTTCGCTATTAAAAAAAATTTTTTTTTAAGCATCTCTCTGGTAACAACCTGGTATGTAAATTAGCACATACAGACTTTTATGCTAAAAATCCAACTATTTTATGTAATTCACATCGACTGTGAAAACAAGTCCACAGCTCTTTTCACACCTAGAGGAAGTTCTTTGAAATGTTTCTTTCAGCAAGTACCCTTCGCTTTAATATGAATGTCAATATTCACTTACCTAATATTCTTGTGAAATATTTGTCACTTGTCAGTGACACAAGAGATTCTTTGAATACGAATTGTTGCTTATCAGCAGCTAAGCACTTCTGCAGATAGGGCTGGGCGACTTTGTTGCCAACAGGAGTTATTTTGACTAGATTCATATAATTTGTGGTGGTGAATTCTTAATAATTGCTTTTATTACAATGATGGTAGTCGTAAGCAAAAAAATCATACTGCACTTTAATATATCTCAACTAAAGCACAACTGAGGAACACTGAATGACATTGCAACAGCTTTAAAGAAAAGCAACATATGAAAATCTTGCATCTTAGGAGCTTCTGTTTGTTGGTGCGACTGAGAAAAATTGGTGTATACAGGATATAACACCTGACCTCTCCTTATTACCTCTCTAGAAAGTTTTGTTTATCTTTCAGCTTGTTTGCAGTGTCAGGATTCCTGCTGGGTCCCCCCCCCCCAAAGTCTCAAGCCAAAATTCTGTACCTTCATTTTTCAGTTGAGATTTGGATTCTGGGGGTATAATATATCCACCCATACAAAGCACAGCAGCAGAACTCATTATGCTGCTCCTAGTTTGGAGAGAACTGCCCTAATTGTTGTAGTTCTTGTTGGTCAATGAGTCTTTACTAAAAACTGTGCAGTAATTGAGAGTTTTAAGGGATACTGATACGCACAGTTGGAACTTCAGTCCATCAGTGAGAGAAAAGAATATTCAAGATGTTTCCCTTGTGTGACAGCATTCTGTTTTTTAAGTGTCTTGCTTCAACAAATAAATACAGGGTTAGCAGCTAAGTTAAGCTAGCAGTTGGGTGCACTGTTTGCTTAAACTGGTCATCAAACATTGCAACTAAGTGTGTCTCTACTTGACTGTAAACTTGTGTATTTGCCTATTACGTGCTTCTTGACTTCTATTCTATCATTTCTGGGTTGAAGGAGATACTTGTAATTACATGAAATGCTGCTTCTCGAGAACTCTGTCCGCATTGAGTGTGGCCGATCCGTTATCTTCCTAAAGACGGGTGAAAGCAGTTTCCTGTATTTTGGGGGGAACTCTTTACACAAAGAGTGTGAGGGGGCTTCTGCCAGATGCAGCTCCCAGTGACATGTTGACTGGATATTTTCAGAGATGCAAATACTCTGCGGATGTTGACAGAAATATATGACCCAATCCACATGGGAAACAGAGTTCTTGCCTTTTTGTAATATAAGAAGCAAATGAGTTGTTACGTGGAGACTGATTCTTTTTTTAGGGGGTGCGTGCTGGGCAGTCTGAAGCAGAGCAATGTTTTATCTAGGGTTCAGACTGTCATAGTCTGTACAAGAGCAACGTCTTGTGCTTGTAAGTACTCTGTAAGAAGCTACAAATTGCATTTTTCACAGAAACTACGTGTTCTTCCATTTATGAATAAGGCTTTTTTTTCCTGCATGGGATTTGTAATGCCAAACACCACTTCAAAGTTAGCAGGTGATACAATGTTAGTCATACTTGGAGGGGAACCATTGAAATTAGTGGATTTAAGTCATACTAGGAGTATGACTTGGTTAAATATCGCTCAGTTAATTACTTGTTGGGATGTATCCCTGTCCTGCAAAAGGAGTGATTCTGTTTAGCCAGCCTGGAAATGGAGCAGTGTGTTGTTTGGACATATTTTTTTTAGGTGGGCATGGAGAACTGTCATTTTGCACCCCTCACCTTCTCTAGGACCCTCTCCTGCTGACCTACATAGTTTCTGGTCCCAAACCTGAATATTATATTGTTGAACACCACCCCAATCTCCCAAGCAGTGTGAGATTCTAGTGGTTCCAGGTGCTTACTCAGGGTTCCTGTTTCCTTTTCATATGAGGCACTGTGGAGACTATGGTGTCTTTAATGTATAGGTTAAGGTAAAGGGTCCCTGGATGGCTAAGTCCAGTCAAAGGTGACTGGGGTTGCGGTGCACATCTCACTTTTCAGGCCAAAAGAGCCGGCGTTTGTCCGCAAACAGCTTTCTGGGTCATGCGGATAGCATGACTAAACTACTCCTGGTGCAATGGAACACCGTGACAGAAACCAGAGTGCACGGAATCACCGTTTATCTTCCCGCCACAGCGATACCTATTTATCTACTTGCACTGGTGTGCTTTCAAACTGCTAGGTTGGCAGGAGCTAGGGCAGAGCAACGGGAGCTCACCCCATTGTGCAGATTCAAACTGCCGACCTTCTGACTGGCAAGCCCAAGAGGCTCAGTGGTTTAGTCCACAGTGCCACCCATGCCCCTGTGGGTCTTGCTACACCCATAGTCACAGCCTTGGATGTGAGCAGAAATCAGGCATATCTCCCTCTCAGATGCTTCAGCCTGCTTCTTATTGTTCCTACCACACACACACACACCTCCCTTAATTCAACTCAACTCACCTCAGGCCTTTGTCTTTCCTAACTACCAGCATGTTGAGAGAGGGGGACTCATCCATTTTTTATCTGGCACAGCCTTGTTACTTTAACGACCCATAGTTAGAGGGCGATTATCACACCAGGAAGCTAGCGTGGCTATTTCAGGAATTTGATTGTTAGATGTTAAAACTTGCCATATACAGAAAGTATAGGTGTTGAGCTATTTCCATTGCTCTTTTTGATTTGCTCATTGCAAACAGCTGAAAGTCTGTAAATTTTGTTAATAAACCTGATTTGCAATGGGGGTTGAATAATTTTGATTACAACTGTTTACATGGAAATACTGCTGCAAGATTCCCCCCCCCCCAAGACATAACTACTTTTGTTTAGACAGCTTTCTGTAGATTATAGAAATACAGGAACTTAGACATACAGCAAAGCTGAAATGTTGCAACTTCTGAAATGTTTCAGTGAAAACGTTCAGCAAGCATACTGGGATTTGAAGCGGGAGATGTCTAATCTGCATCTGGTGACGGAAGTGCAAGCGGAAATGCTCAGAAAACTGAAACTGATCCCATCTGCAACCAAGAAAGGTAAAGTCAGAGTTTGCAGGATGAGGTCTTGGAAATGCAAGTTGCTGGCCTAAGCTGCATCATTTTGGAGTACAGCTTCCTATTGCTTCTTCTCAAAACCTCATCAGTTGAAGCTCAGAAACCCCCTTTTTGTTATTGTGCCTACCTCCCCGTTTTCTCGACTTCCGTCTCAATAATGGTCAACTTAACACATAAAGGTGTTACTGATGGGTTTTCTTTTTTAATGTGGTTTTTCTCTTCCCGTGTGGCTTTTTTCCTCGGTCAAGTGTTGCTTATTTGTATGAAGCAGAGGTGTGAAGTTTAGTTGTATTTGACCTTTTTTACCACAAGTACTTCATATTGGAAAAAGCATCAAAAGACATTTCATTTTTCAAATGCATTCCTGTACAAATAGTGTTCTCTTAAAACAAACCAAAGCAGGTGAGGCAGACCCCCTTGCCCCAAAAGAAAATGCATGCTACATTTTCCTTAGCTGTTTACTGGGACAATTCATTAATCCTCAGGGCTGCTTTATACACAGTCAAACCTCGACCCAGAAAGCACTTATACAATTTAGGCATGAAGTTCACCTAACCAGCCATGTCAGGGGAAGCCCTGTGCAAAGACGTCCACTTGCTCCACAGGGATTTCCTCTCTTCTCCTTGTGCCTCCCCCAAATTATTTTTTTGCGGGGACAGAACCCCTAGAATAGTGCACAGTGGGAGGAGGGGGTATTGTTCTTTGTGGACTACTTTAAATTCCACCCTAGATGCCCTTATGTTGTTTGCTGGACTACAGCTCGCATCATCCCTGGTCTATGGGCCTTCCTGTTTGGGTGGCGATGGAAATTGGGAGTCCAACATCTGGAGAGCACAGCTTCGTCATCCCTGCTCAAGAACATAAGCAGTTGCCTATTTCCATGCAACTTTGGACCAGCTAATTGGCTCAGGCTCACTGGTTCAGCTATAAAGCAGGGGTTGAGTGTTAACTGTTAACCCACAGGGATGGAACCAAAACCCACCCACTACTCTACATCTCATGCTCTGCTGCTTTAAGCCCGCCCCCTGCTGATTTACTTTGGAGATGCGAGGGGAGCAGCAGAAGGCTGGGCTGTTAAAGTAGAGAAGAGGGTGAGCTTTTCTCCTGTCACCCTCCTTTTTAGCATTTCTTCCTCGCGCACACACACTTTTATAGCTGAACTGGTGAGTGTGTACACTAAGCAGGAAGACGTATGAGACATAGCCTGGAGAGGAACAAGCAGCCCTCAAGAAACCACAGCAAGAAGCTGTCATTTCCTTTACTCTTGTCACCTCCAGAAATCCCATTCAATGAGAAGATTGGATTTATTCCCCTACAGGCCCGTCTTAGAGGGATCTGCCGCCCTGGCGCAGCGATCCCTCGGCACCCCCAGCCTGCCGCCTCTCCGCCTGCCTCCCTCCCGCGCTGGCCGCCCTTCGGGAGGGGGGGTGGGCGAGCGGGGGATGAGAGGCGTGGCGTTGGAGCGGGCGCCCGCGCTCCGGCGGGCGGAGGATGAGGGGCAGGCGGACGGGCGCTCGCGCACCGGCGGGAGGGCGGGCTGCAAGCCGACGGCGGGGGGGCAGGCTGCAAGCCGGTCGCCCTCGCCTCCCGGAGCCCCAGCTGGAGTGCTGGAAGGTCGCGCAAAGCCCTGCGCCGCTTCAGCGCTCCAGCTGGGGCTCCGGGAGGCGAGGGCGGGCGGCTTACAGCCCGCCCGCCCGCCGGCGCGCGAGTGCCTGCCTGCCCATGGGGGCGGGGCGGGTTGGGGAGGGGGAGCCCGGTATGGCGGCGGGCTAACGGGGACGCCCCTGGGGTGCCCTGCGCCCTGGCACGCCGCGCCACCGGCCTCTATGGATGAGACGGCTCTGTTCCCCTATGTAGGTGAGGTACTTCTCAACGAACAATGGGGTATTGAGGTTCTTGAAGAACAGTTGCAGTAAAGCTAAATGAATGGACAGAAGTTAAGAAATGCATTATAAGTAACTGGCTTTTGTCTACTGAAATAAAGTACAGTCGTACCTCGTGTTGCATTCGCTGCGGCAAACCCAGAAGTAAACATGTGCAGAAGCATTCTGCGTGGTCTGTCCATGTGCAGAAGCGCGATAACGCTGCTCAGGTTGTGGACTTTTCAGGGTGTGAACGGCACCCCAGAACGGATCGTGTCTGCAACCCGAGGTACTGCTGTATAACAATTGTATTAGTTTTGAGTGTCTCTTGTGTTAATTAGGTATTTTCTGCTGTTTCCACAGTGCCATCACGTGCTCCTGTTCAGTGTATTGAAGACCTTGAAAGGGACACCACAGATCTTTATTTAGCTGCTTCTGGAGCTGTGTACAAAAAGAGGCTACTTCTGCCGAGCGACCACACTTTCAGCAATGCTGTGTCTTCCCCCTCGTGCACTGACGAGAGACTTATCCCAGTTCACGACTCTCCGTTTCAGGAACCTAATTCGTACGGAAAGAGCTCTCTGGAAGATAATTCTTGGGTCTTCCCAAGCCCTCCAAAACCTAGTGAGACAGTGTTTTGGGAAACGAAAAGAGCGTCTCACTTAAACTTTCCAGAAAACAGTTTGGATCACTGTAACCAAAACTGCCTGCACAAGAGCTAAGAACTGTGGAACTTGATTTAGCTCTGAATGGGCTCCCATACACATAGGAGGAAAATAGCTAATGGGAAGGAGGGTGAAAATGTGGTAATCCAAGCTGGATTTTGCTCTTCCCTTGTCTAATTTTGAAAGCAGGCCATGTACATCAAAAGAAATGGTGTAAGGCCTAGAATACACGAGTCAGTTTTTGGACTGCACTCCTGCAAATTACTAGAGTATTAAGCCTCCAAGTAAAACAAAAGCTGTACATTGCAGCTAATTGTGTGAATTTTGCTTAAAAATACAGTATCTTCAGACATTTCTACAGGCTTCGAAAATGTCCTTCCCCCTTTCCTTTTTTGACACTGTCTCTTCCTTCAGGCCTCTCAGGTAAACAATGGAATGTGATGTAGGTTTTACCTCCAGTTCTGAAACATGTCTGGTTTTTGTTCCCTACTCTGTGGTGTGCGCTGGGAAGAACAGGTAAATGATTGAAGTGATTGTGACTAAAACAATAAGCCAAATGAGCAGATTTGCTGCCTCAGCTGTGTGTCATCTTTAGCCTTACAGTGAAGAATCTGAGGTAGTAGAAAACGAGTAGAAATATATAAAAAAACCAACTTAATGATTAATACTTAATTAATACTTCCTTCATAAATAGTGGTGTTCTGGTATGACCCTACCAAAATGCAGTGACCATTTGCGTGCCTATCTGCCAGTTACCAAAAACTTTGCTTTGACTCTTAAGCTCACTGACTGCTTTGATGTAGAAACCTCCAGGCGCCTTAAGCAGGAAGAACTGTAATATGATAAATGCATTTAATCTATGATAAAATTTATGTCCTATATTCATAAGGTGCATTGAAGTGTCAGAAACATTATGTACATAGTAACTCAATATTATAACTATATTGGCAATCAAATAATTCTTAAGTTCCTGGTCCCTACCCTGTATTACTGATTAGCTGAAATTAAGATTTTGTAGCAAAACCTATTAATCATTATTGATTTGTTTTCAAGCAGAGAATAGTGGATGCTTTCAGAGCCTGTTAATGTCCATGTTTCCAGCAATACCTTTTCCTCTTTGGCCTTTTGAGATGCAGTGGAGTAAGATTCTCTCATGCTGGAAAGGGCTGGCAACAAAGTGAGAGATCAGCTCTGAGTTTTACTAGTTCTGTGCCAGAATCTCATCTGATCATTTCAACAGTTACAAATTAATGCATTATGCCACCCTCCTCCTTCCTTCTCAACTTGGACTTGAAACACGACTAGGGAAAAGTAAAATCAGCATTGGACCTAAGAGATCAGGGGTGAGCAACCTGCAAGCCTTGGCCCAATTCCAAAAGCCCTCTGCTCATGCTCCTATCATCTGGTAATGTCCCTTCCTGGTAACCTGCTGAGTGGAGAGAGAAAGTGTAGCCACACCCAGTATTGACTCTGGCCCTGCCTGCTTTTGGCATGTGGCCCCTGACAGATACCCCAAAGGGGGGGGGGAGAAAAGGTTTTTCACCCTATTTAAGATGCATGTTCTTAAATGATAAAAATCACTTGCCTGGGTGCTGTGTTCCAGAGCAGTGCAAGCATATCAGTGATTTTCTGTAAAAGGAAACGTGGCTAAGTCTTCCCTTCCTTGCATTGTAGTTTAAATATTTATTCTTTGTCTCATACTGGAGAGAGTTTTATCTGTGGAAGAGGGAGAAAGGATGACTTCTACTGTGTTAGTGAATGGCATACATAAATAAGGTACATACCATTCACCCGATACTCTTCTCTCGCTCACATACCCTGGCTTGTCTGTGATTAATGGAAATGGTGTCAGATGCTGGAATTTATTCTGACCAATGAACATAGCTGACTCAAGGGAGTACAATCTCCTGAAGAGTAATAGAACAGAATCCAATATGCATAAAATAAATCCAAGTCACTAGACTTTAGCTGATAGAACCAACTACCTGTGTAATAACAAAGCAGCAAAAGCCATTTCTCATGTGGCTGCAGAGCTCTGATGTGTTTCTCAAGGCTGCTTCTTGGGGTTACAGCGACTTGAATAAGTATCACTGTCCAGCACACTGACAGAGTTAACATTTTAAACAATGTACTGGAGAAATGGACGTATTTTTAAATAAATTATTTTTCTTCGAAAATGGCTTTCTATAAATTGATACAAGTAGTCATTATTTTTTTGACTGCTACGAGCTTTTGTACCTCAGAAATGTCCACAACTGCAAGATGCATGAATGAAACTTTAATATCTGGTGCATAATTCTACACCTCAGCAATCTCTTCGTAGTTTTTTTTTTCTTGCTTTGCTGCTTGTCGCTCCCTTACTGTGCATGGCAATATTCAACTAAATACATTGTGTAGGTAAATGAATTCCTAAGTGGGAGGAGACTTGTATGTTTTATGAGGTGCCATGATGCAGTGAGAACATTAACCAGCTCAGTTTCTTTAGGTGAGCTACTCATTGAAGTGGTTATTCCTTTTCTTTCACCTTCCCATTCCATACATTGACACACTAGTGTAGGTGTTACCATACCAAGGAACCCTTGAGCCTATTTTACATGATTTGTGCTATACGAGTCTTAACCTGCAGAAGTCTAATGGTATAAAGTGTATGGTTTGCATGCAGAAAATACCACACTCAATCTCCAGGCTATGAAGATAAAGTTGGGAAGGATCCTGTAAGAAACCCTGGAGCACGGCTAGCCAAAGCAGTGCCCTTTAATGTTACTGGACTGCACATTCCATCCATTCTTGACCATTCACCATGTTGGCTAAGGCTGATGGAAGTTGTAGTCCACTAACAGCTGGAAGGCACCCCCCATGGCATCTGCTGCTGTTTAACATAGATAACAGTGGGTGGATGGACAAGTGTCTGGCTTAGCATAAGGGCAACTTCCTATGGCTTTTTACATTGCTGTGGGATGCATACAGCAATAAACAAAGATGGAGCTAATTTAAGGAGGGAAACCAGTAGCTTTTAGCAAGGGAAGAATGGCTATAATCTGAATTTGCCATTCAGTTGCTTCTCACAGTTCTCCCTCCCTTCCCAAGCAAAACTTTTGAGTTTAAAATCACTTGGGAACTTGTGAGTTTGTGAAGCATTCATGCATTGCTGTTTTAGCAAGGTCTTCAATTAAGACAAATAAGGCTCTGCCCCCTTTAAGCATTTTCTACTTTTTAAAAAACCAAAAGCTTCCTGTTCTGGCTTTTTGCCTTGAGGTACCATAGAAAGTCTAAAGGCTGCCTCATACACAAATCCAGCCGGTCTGATCAATATGAAAGTAGGTGTGAAAGTTGGAAATTCCCAGAAGTGTTGAAAGAGATGCCTCTGCAAATGGGTTAGTTGCAGGATGTTTTTTAAAAAATAAAAACTTAGGAAAGTTTTGATTTAAATTTGATTTGGTCAACAATATGCTTTGCTGAATATCAAATTATCATTACAGAATTGAACTGAAACAAATACACTAAGGGTATGGTGAATAAAAATAAGTGGCATGTTAAAACAAACCTTTTATTTTGTGTATTTAGTATAGCGATACTTCCTTTCTGGACAGAGGTTTACAGTAGCATGCCACTGATTAACAGCACTTTTACTCTTTCCAATCCTGCACTGCTACAATTTATCCCCACCACCACCACCTTTTCCTTTACATCAGAAATAGGAAAGTTGCGACTGTCCAGAAGATGAACTCAAAACTCCACTTAGCCCCAGCCAGTCTGGCCAGTCCTTGGTAACAATGGGTGTTGCATTCAAACATGTGGAGGCTGCTGCTCCCCACTCCCTTTTTACACTGATCCTCTTGCTCTCTTATTTGCACTTTAAAACAAGACGCTCAGTTCCTTTTTGCCCTGTTAGTAAGTTCATCTCAATTAAAGGGGCTTCGCCTGAAGAGATGGAGGAAAGCCTCAATTGACATTTGAATGTATCTTGACTTTATTTTCCTTCACAGCTCATGGCCTTATGAATAAAAACCAGGGTGGAGAGACTACAAGAGGAAGTGAGGATTAGATTGCCATGATTGGCGTATACACAAATCAGTACAGCTTCTGCGAATCCCTGGTAAGTTGGAGCAGGGCTTGCAGTGTACTTCAGCATCAGCTGGTGCGCAGAACTGAAGAGTCAACTCTCCACCCATCAGCTTATCCTGCTTTCTGCAGCCCTTTCTACCTGCCCTCATGTCTGATGTTACATATGACATCAGAGCTTTTAGAAAAATAAATGCGGTATCCTGAAAAAAATTAGTATACATTTAGCTTAAGGTGTCTGGAAAATTGCTTCTATTGTGAATAAAAGTGTGTAACTGAATGGAATAGTTTACCTTCCTTGGAAGACTTTTCATTTGAGGTTTTTAAGCAGAGGATCACGCCTTCTGGCTTCCTGTATTACAATATGATAGCATACAAGCTCCATTTATTTCAGCAAGATTGGGTTAGGGAAAAGTGATTGTAAGATCTATTCAATTCCATGATATCAAAGGTATATAAAGTTAAAAGTTTCAGCCAAAACATTTAAGACTTTGACTACATGCTTGTAGGAAGCCTCTGCTGCTTTCGACGATTTCCCGTTTCTCTGAACTCTTCCCTTTGCTTCAAATATTCAGCCTTGCATTCTTCATAAAACGATGGATCATTGTAGCTAGAAGACAGGCAAAATGCGTTCATTAAGTCTAACAGTTTCTCTACTCGATTTTAGTTACTAAACTACTTTAAAACATGTAGGAAAGCAACAACAGCGATACTGATTCTGCGGTAGGTATTCTATGTGAGTGTGCAAACATAGCTGGTGTTTACTTCTTGCTCATTTTTAAGAGAAGGGAACTCATAAGCCTACTGTTGCAGAGATGTGTGAAATGTGTGTAGGAGACTGCATTGATACCTACACCCCACAACCACAAATTGATAGTTCTTGTTGAATTGCCTGCAAGGGTGTGTGTGTGTGTGTATGAGAGAGAGAGTGTGTGTGTGTGTAAATCACCTTCTAATACTTAGCAGTTGGGCCTTCTCTTTTCATCTTACTACAAATGGTGGGGGAGGGGTGTAGAATGCAATATATTGTCCCAACTCGTATAAAAAGAGGAGTACAAGAGAAAAAATAATACTGCCTTGTTAATTCTAGGGTCTGTGCACTTTCAAAATGAAACTTCAGATTCTCCGCCTTGCAACCCTCCATTGCACCCTCAATCTTCCCCAGAGGGTTAGGCATGTACAGGTGGGGGGAGATGAAGGTGCTGTTGGGAACTGAGTCTCACACAACAATGGATTTAACCCTACGTCCCTTTAACAAAACAGGCAACCTCAGAGCAGAAGGATGCATTTCACAATAGCTGCTGTGTTCTTAAAACTGCCTAGAAACTTATAGCAAGAAGGCTCCCATCACTTTCCAAGCAAGTCTCTCTGACTGTTGAAAGTGGTAGTTCCCACACTGACAGGAAGTTCTTCTGAATGTTTAGTCAAAAAAAACCTTTCTTGTAATGTGAACCCATTGGTTCAGTTCCTACACCCTGAAGCAACATACATTTGCATCCTACATTGCATTCCTTCAAATATCTGAAAATGGCTGTCATATCACCTCTTAATCATCTCTTCTCCAGCCTAAACTTTTCATCATAGGACTGGGTCTTCAAGCTTTTTAATGTGACAGAAGATGCAATGATATAACCTAGGTAGATTCTTTATCAAGTAAGTGAACCAGAAGGGTAACAGCCCATACAAGTTATACTCAGTGCATTTTTTTAAAGCACTCAGTAGTACTTAAAAGGGTACCTTTTCTTTGCTTGCCATGGCAGCCATTTTTTGCTGGCACACCTGACACTTAATATAAGAGTACTTGCATGTCATTTGTTACAAAAAAAGCACTGGCTATGCTAGTATAGATACACCCAGATTGTGTATCATATACTACCTATTGAGACTAAGATGATCTATCGTCAGCTTCTAGAGCTCATTTTATTTTTACTCTTCCTTTAACTTATTGCTTGGTGTGGACTTATCTCCATGCATTGTACTTACTAGCCAGTGACGCATTCTTTCAGGGCTGCATTTTCTTCTCTGCATTTTACCACCATCAGAAAGCCTGAATCTTGGCAACATTTGGTGAAGGCTGAAACAAAATTCGGGACAATTGGGGTTATGCTGAATAACGTGTTGTGTAAATAGGTTGTGACCCTTGCTCTTGTTCAGTAGTCTAATACGACTTCACTGCAGCAAACTACACATTCAGCACAGTAGTGTACTTAAGTTTCTGAAAAATGACAGGTAGTCCACCTAAAAGCATTATCAGAGTCTAAGCAAATAAATGCATGGATTGGTACAACTTGGAATGTATAAGCAATCATGTGGTAGAGGCCTATCACACAACTTATCAGTCTGAACATGTGGAATGTCACTTGTTTGAAAACTGCTTTGTGCACTAAAGCAGAATACACCAATGGTACCTCTTCAATACCAGTAATGGAGTGTTTTTGCGCTATTGACTGGCCACAGTATTAGAGACTGTATTGGACTACAGGGATGTTGGCTTGGTTTAGGAATAAAGTCTTACATCCAAGGCGATAAACCTGTGACCCTTCAGATGTTGGAAGTCCAACTTCCACCAGCCCCTGTCAGCATGGCCAGTGGTGAGAGATGAAGGGAGAATCTGAGCATGCCTATCCCCAGTGTATTCAAGAAAAAAAATGAATACCAGCTCCTCCTTCACTACTATACATATTACATAACATTTTGCCCAATGGGCAACCCTTTTATGTGCAGGAAGATTTAGATAATTTTCAAACAAGCAGTTTCACCAATGCACAATCTCAAGGGCTGTTCCACAGTACAGCATGTAGAAGTGTTTAAAAAACAACACACCCACCCCACCTTCATTGGCTAGTAAATGACTCTTCTCCATCTTTGCACCATTAGTTTTATCAAAGTGATGTAATATTCCATATGAAATGGACTAAACTTACATGTCCCAAAATAGGTCAAGAAAACAAAAACAAAAAGAACATTTATATTGAGGCCAAAACAAAGCAGTCCATATTGCCCCAATAAACCAGCTGTTCTATGTCAAATGTGTTTGGTATAAAATCTTCCTTAGTCTGGATGAATAATAAAGACAATGTAGGCTATACATGCACACAGCCTGACCTTTTGATTGTGCTAGCTTCTGCTAGGGTAGTAGTGGAAGAGGGCTTGAAAGGGGCTAGCTGTGGACATTTTAAAACCTGTGCAAAGTATTGTAATACCCTGCCATCATCCTAAGCTTGCTAAACAAGATTTCTGCTCTTTACCTATCCCCCTCCCCTTACAACTTCATATCCTTACCTGAGCACATGGGGAAAACTCCAAAGTTTCTCTAACCCTTCCCAGAAAGCCCAGCCAGATATTGCCCACCACATAGGTAAATGTAAAGGGACACCTGACCAATAGGTCCAGTCACAGACAACTCGGGTTGCGGTGCTCATCTCGTGTTACTGGCCGAGGGAGCCGGCGTACAGCTTCTGGGTCATGTGGCCAGCATGACAAAGCCGCTTCTGGTGAACCAGAGCAGCGCACGGAAACGCCGTTTACCTTCCCGCCGGAGCGGTACCTCTACTTGCACTTGGGGGGGGGGGCTTTTGAACTGCTAGGTTGGCAGGAGCAGGGACCAAGCAACTGGAGCTCACCCCATCGCGGGGCTTCGAACCACTGACCTTCTGATCGGCAAGCCCTAGGCTCTGTGGTTTAACCCACAGCGCCACCCGTGTCCCAGCCCACCACGTAGTCTTGCTAAAGGTAGGGAAGCAGCCAAACTGTGCTCATGAGGGATTTCATCTTCCAGCAGTAGCTGCAGGTCTCAAGGCTGCCTGGTGATCAACCCCTGGTGCTGCTCAACTTTGAATGACTAGCAACTTTGCCATCACTACATTGGTGCACTGAAAACATATGGACATAAGAAGAGCCCTGCTTCATAAGGCCAACGGCCCACCTGGTCCAACATCCTGTTCTCACAGTGACTAACCAGAAGCCCATGGGAAACCCACAAATGCAGTAGCACAAGGGGAGGAGAGAAGGGCCCCACTGTTCTGGTTTTTTTGTTTTTTTTAAAGGCTGTTTTATCAGTACCTTCCAAATGCATCAAATTATTCCAGCCATTAAAATTTGCATTGGGAAGCTGTCCAAGTCACCGATAATGCCTCATTGTATTAGTTGAGACTAAAATAAGCCTTCGCAGAGAAGTATTTTCTCACTCAGTGACCGCTCTGATCTTCAAGCTTAGCCACTCCTGGCCTGCTGCCTTGAGCTTTTTGTAAGGTCTTTCTCACTTGTTTAGCAACAAGGTTGTAATTAGGCTCCCCCCCACCCACCCGCTTCGCACTGTGTAACAAATTAACACTGCTCATACTTGGGAGGGATCTTCAATACTACTAAACTATTTATGAAACAGTATTTATTCTGTAACAAATTCAGGAGGTGAAACCCTTCTCCTTTTCATACTGCTTTCAACAAGTCAGGGCCCGTGTGATAACACAGCTAGACTTTGATTAGCATTTTGCACCGCTGATTCCGATGGACCACTTCACGCAAGCCTGTTTTCTTTTGCAGATACAACCTCCGTGTCTGAAAGCCCATTGTGTCTCATGACGTGCGATGAACACACACATGTATTTTGCCATATGCAAAATCCAGAAGGTGACCAGCTCTCGTATGGTTGTCACCCAGGACTTCTGGTGTGCAAAAAAGCACTCAGAAGTGTTCAGATGGCAAGAGTGCTATTATTTAAAGGTAAAGGGACCCCTGACCATTAGGTCCAGTCGTGTCCGACTCTGGGGTTGCGGCGCTCATCTCGTGTTACTGGCCGAGAGAGCCGGTGTACAGCTTCCGGGTCATGTGGCCAGCATGACAAAGCAGCTTCTGGCGAACCAGAGCAGCGCACAGAAACGCAAGAGTGCTATTATTTATCCTCTAGGAAATTCCTGAAAAAGGAACTCCCAACATACTCCGTCTCCTAGTGGGCTTGCAATAGTTCTGATCAGTGTTGAATAGGGAATATAAATGAGAGCTCTGGTGTTTAAGGGGATGGTTTAAATAAAGAGCACTTCTGATCAATGAAAACTGTTAACCTGCTTAATTGGGCATTGGGTTAAAAAGATCTATTTTTAAAAATTACATGTCTGCATAAACACTGAAAATGGCAAGCACTCGGTTACAGGACATTTCTCTCTCACACACAGTAAGGCAGGGATCAGAAACCTGTGGACCTTTAGATGTCATTGAACTCCCAAGTCCTCCATTAGTCCCAGACAGCATGACCAATAGTAAGGGATTAATATCAAGTTGTAGTCCAACATCATTTGGCCGGGGGGGGGGGGGGATCCCACAATAAGGAATGCCTCTAAGATGTTATATACTGCTGAATCAAAATATCTCTAAGTGACTTACATAATAAGATTGTGCCTGCTACGATCATATAAAAATCATCCCAAAAAAGAAATAAAGGATGCTTCTTTCTTCAGTACTGTTGTTCTTATGTATATGCAAATTCAACTCATGAATGAATGAGTTAATAAACTCGGGCTGCTATGCTATATATGCTTTTGCTGGTTGTAAACCCCATTCACTGCAGTAGGTCTTACTTTGGAGTAAACAGATTTGGGATTGCATTGTCAAAAGTAAAATGTATTTTCTTCAGTGACAATCCTACAGTACAGAGCGGTGTGCTCTGCATTTAGACATGTCAAAATTCTGTGCTGGTAACCAAAAGCAAGACCAAGGAATCTAGATACCTAAAAATGTTGAAGCCCTGCATTTCATATCTTATATGCTGGCTCTTAAAATATAATGTGTATCATAGATATACACTGTTTCTCTCATTTCATATAAACACGGTGGATATAATAAGCTGGGAAAAATGTTGATGGGATTCTCGAGCTTAACATTTGGTTTATAGAGCAATTGGATTTCTGCTTTCCCACTGGCACTGGCCAGCTTTTCTTCTTCCTTTTGCAATCATTCCCCCTGAAAGCTGTGAAGTAAAATACACCCACATGCACACAAAATAAAATAAAAGCCGAAGACAACAGGAGGTCCCTCTCACTTGTTAGCTCACCAGCTTCAGTTGGTTAAAGGTGTGATGTCCTAGTGAACGGAGACTGAACTGCTACAGAGAGCACACCCCAGCTTCTGAGCAGCCCTGCCTGAGCTACACACAGCCGTGGCCATGCACACAGGAAGCATCATTACAAAGTGATAAAACTGCTTCCAGCTATATGGTTTTAATGTTGTTAATGCTAACTAAAAAGGAAAAGAAATGGGGAGGGAGAGCAGGCACGGGGATATAAGAATCCTACCATGCAAATGTATCACACAGCTTAATTGCTGGCTTCTGTATCCCAAACCCTTCTAAATCCTGCAAATACATGGGGGGGGGGGAGCTACGCCAGACTAGCTACACAAATGTTAACTAGATTCAAGTCTAAAAGCGCTGCACCTCTCACTTTTATTAACTGATTTTGAAGCTTCTCTTCTCTGTGCAGAAAATTCAGAACAGCTATAACTGAAATCCACTTTTGGGGGAGGGGGATAAAATCGATTCAGAAATCAAACAGAATACCAGGTGTATACAACTGCCAAATGTTAAAATTAAGTTCCAGGAAATCAACCCCCTACCCCCTGTTCAGCTTTACTTATTTTCCATGTTGTCAACAGAAGGCTCATCGACTTGGAAGACAGACCAAAGATGAATATTGCGTTCCCCATGTTTTCACAGTATTTTCCACAAGCTACCAATTGAGATAATAACTGGAGGGCACTACCCTTTTCACAATCAGGCGGCAATCTGCTGACATATACTGCATGCTGAGTGAGGAACAGTTGGCCTTTCAAGTCTAGTCTCGCACTGCAAGAAAAGGAGGGATAAGGCTATCCAATAATCCATAAACCATCATTTTTATTTTTGAGCCTACTCTTAAAGAAACAACAACAACAACAACCCACAAGGTTTGTAGCAAAATAATGAAACTTAGCTTCCTGTGGTTTTATTTTTGTTTTTTAAGCTACCATATAGCAGATGTGAAAAACACACAGCTTCTGTATGGCTGCACGCTTGTGTGGCTTATCAGTTTAGAAATGTTGCTTCTCATTTAAAAAAACAAAAACAAAAAATTGCTTTTCCAGCCTTCATGGGTGTAGTGCTATGTTTAGAAGTGTAGTAGCAAAACAGAAGAAAAAAGCTACATGCATGTGTTATTTTTATGCAGATATTATTAACATAATCACTAACAGATATTATTAACATGAATGTACATATACCCGCCCCACCAAGTAATCTGGTTAATTCTAGTGTTTGAATGATTTTGAGCTTCCATGGCAACTATTCAGTCACTTATTGAAGTAAATTATAGAATCATAGAATTGTAGAGTTGGAAGGGACACCAAGGGACGTCTATTGCAAGCCCCCTGCATGACAGGATCTTAACTAGATCATACATGACAAGGTGGCCATCCAACCTCTGCTTAAAAATCTCCAAGGACAGTCCACTACCTCTCATGCAAGTCTGTTACACCCTTGAACAGTTCTTACTGTAAGAAAGTTCTTCCTGATGTTTAGTTGGAATCTCCTTTCTTGTAGCTTGAAGCCATTGGTTCATGTCCTAGCCTCCAGAGCAGGAGATGTCAGGCTTGCTCCATCTTCCATGTGTCAGCCCTTTGGATATTTGAAGATGGCACTGTGTATATACAGGTGAAACTCGAAAAATTAGAATATTGTGGAAATATCCATTTATGTAAGCAATTGTTTTCATTAGCTACTGGAGTTTAATATATCAGATAGACTCATGACATGCAAAGCGAGATATGTCAAGCCTTTGGTTAGAATCAGAATCATAGAATCATAGAGTTGGAAGAGACCACAAGGGCCATCCAGTCCAACCCCCTGCCAAGCAGGAAAAATTGTTATAATTGTGATGATTATGGCGCACAGCTGATGGAAACCCTAAAGTTGAAATTGTTAATTTGGGGTTCTCATCAGCTGTACACCATAATCATCACAATTATAACAAATAAAGGCTTGACGTATCTCGCTTTGCATGTCATGGGTCTATCTCATACATTAGTTTCGCCTTTTAAGTTGAATTACTGAAAGAAATGACCCTTTCCACGATATTCTAATTTTTCGAGTATTACCTGTATAGCAATTAATGTGCTTTAACAGAGCTATACTATTTGCCCTCACAGAGAACCACCCACCCTGCAAAGGTAAGTCACTAAGGGTAGCGATCCCTGTTTTACAGCTAATGAGCTAATTCAGCAGCTGTGTGTGGCTTGACCAAACCTATCAAGTTAATAGGCATCTTTGTAGCAAAGCATTCCACTTACAAAGTCACTTTATAGCAGGAGGTTCAGTGCACAACTATAGAGTGGATGGTGTTTTGTTTATTTAAAGAAGGCAAGATTCACAGGCCAGGAAAGCTCAAAAAGTGGTGTCATGCATGCCTTTTAAAATTGATGTCTGATAATATTTAATATGCAAAAAGCTATCCTACTGTTGGTTATTTTGGTGTATAAATTTTGTGAAAGTAAGGAACTTTCACAACAAAGTGTTAACTTCATTAAGTTGTTTTTGAAACAAGAAAAGTGATGCTAGTCTCATGTCAAATTTCTTAATGCCAACTAGCATTTATATAGCACTTCTGAGAATATTCAAAATGTAACATCTCCAACAATCCCTGCACCAACCTTGTAAAGCAGGTCAGTATTGTTATTCCCTTACGCAATTTTTATGTATGTATGTATGTATGTATTTTACTGAGGGAGGCTGTATAGTTTAAAAGAACATTAAACAACTTATAAACTGAAACACTGTAGAACTGTCTTCCTGGATCTAACTAGGATATGCATTAATTTTGGGAAAGTTCAAATAGTCTATGGAAGTACACAAATGGAGATTTAGTACAATTCTCAGCTACTTTGCTAATAAAAGTTTTGCTGCTGTTCACACTAGAGAAATATATCAAATTTTAAAATATTCATAATGCAATAAGAAAGTGTCTCACTCAGATTCATTATTTAATTGTAATTCTCCCCTATACACTTAGCAAGTAAACCACTGCCAAAGTAACACTGGCAATCTTAGGACCTGCCTCTGTGGTTTATATATAAAGGGTTTACAATTTTACTACTTAAGAGCTGATCCTATGGAGGTGTTACCTCACCATTTATATTTTCTTCAACACTTATGATATTGCTATCACACTCTTAAAATAAGAAAATCTACCATGAAGCAGGACAAGCTTAAAGTTACCCCCCCCCTTTGAACCAAAAGAAAAAAAGTATATCCCCCAAGATTCACATCATTATTTTTTGCTGTACGATTCAATTTGGGGGTGGGGAGAGAGAATCTGGAGTGATTAGGTGCTATGAAGTATTGGGTATTTGAAATCATGTATTTCGTAAGACATCTAAAGGCTCACACTGAAGCTATAAACATGCTGGTATTTAAAAAATAAAATAAAAACAAAGTTATGTCTTTGACTTTGTATTAAATTGTGATTTATTAACTTGTTATTTTGAAGATTACACATTGTGCAAAGAATGGATTTACGGGTGCATTTAATGAGGCAAGTAGAAGGTACGGCAAACATGAAAAGACTGTTCTGATTTGTCGTGTGTGAGCTATTTGATATTTCTGACACAGTACAAAAGGCGGCTTCTCTGTAGATTGATCACGGTTCGGTTAACATCACTGAATATCTAATACCTCCAACTCAATTAATTCTCACCTGATTAAGATCAGACTGATATTCAAACTAAATCATCTCTCCAGTCAAGTAGAAATCAATATTTCTTATTTTACTTTTAAATTATAGCAACAAATAAAATATACACATCGCCGTATGCCAGGAGTGGCTTTTCCTAGCTTGGCCCACTATGGCATGCATAACAGAGCTGATTAAAAGAATTATTCTAATTTGAGCAAGGACATATAGAAAAAAAACAAGATTAAATCCGAATATGGTGAGATGGAAAGAAGTAATTATAGGGCAAGCAGAAAATTGACATAGCATAAACTCCTATTCTCTAAAAATTTACCTCATTTGTCGATTGAACATCCATTTGCCTTCGCGTTCATGCCTGCTGTACTATGTTTATAATCCCATATTAAATAATGATCCTCTACCCTACCTCTAATAAAGTCCCTACAACAAACCCAGCACATCTTCCTTAACAGAACAATTTCAGAAATTGGCACTTGTGTGGGAAACTCTAGAACAGGGGTCTCCAAACTAAGGCCACGGGCCGGATGCGGCCCAAGGGACTCAGTTATCCAGCCCGCGCCCCCCCCCCCGCCACCCACTCTTCCTGGTGCGGGGCGGTTGCCCACTTCCGGGTCGGAGGAGCGCCAGAAATAGCTTGTGTGCATTTCCGGCGTACTTCCGGGTCTGAGGAGGCCCGTGCACATGTGCATAAGCTATTTCCGGTGCTCTGCCGACCTGAAAGTGCACTGGAAATAGCGTGTGCGCACACGTATGGGTGTGCGTTCCCCCGCCCTCCGGCCCGAGGCCTGGCAAGTTTGCCGACCCCTGCTCTAGAAGGACAGGAGAAAGACCAAAAGCCTACTAAAAATCAAATCCTGCTCAAATTTAACAGGTCTCTTCCTCTCCCCACAATCTAACCTTACTCCACAACGCAGACACTTTATTTCCTTCTGGTAAACGGGGGTATTCTGAGCTATAGGCTTTTGTAGACCAGTCCTACATATGCTACACTGAAGCCCCACTCCAGCAAATACAGTGGTACCTTGGTTCTCAAACACCTTGGTACTCAAACAACTTGGAACCCAAACACTGCAAACCCGGAAGTAAGTGTTCCATTTTGAGTGCCACACTTCCGTTTTGAGAGTTACGCTGAGGTCTGTCTGTTTTTGTTAGTTGTTTTGTGCCCTTTTTGTTTTGTTTTTGTGACTGTGTGGAACCCAGTTCAGCTACTGATTGATTGATTGATTGATTGATTGCAATACATTGTTTGTTGCTTTCATTTTATGGATCAATGATCTTGTTAGATAGTAAAATTCACGTTAAATTGCTGTTTTAGGGGTTGTTTTTAAAGGTCTGGAACAGATTAATCCATTTTGCATTACTTTCTATGGGAAAGTGCACCTTGGTTTTGGAACGGACTTCTGGAATGGATTAAGTTTGAGAACCAAGGTACCATTGTACCAGCTTGCAGCACTAGAGCAGCAGTTGCAATTAAATGGCACAGTACTAGTCACTCTAGGGCAGGAGTACCCAGGATGATGTTCTCCAGATGTTGTGGACTACAGTTCTCATCATTCCTCACCACAGGCCATGCTGGCTGGGGCCGATAGGAACTGTAGTCCAACACAGCTGTACGACCCTGCATTGCCTTCCCCAGGTGTAGAAAGGACCACACATTTCATGTGTGCAGCACAGCAAGGTTGGAGGTTGCGGAAAACTCACAAGCACACCATCCTCGGTGACTTTCAGCTAACACATACAAGCAGAGTTACAACAACACAGAGAGAATAGGGGAACTAGAAAAACAGTTGGTTCTGAGTCTTCAGTTTCTTTTTGAATCCAGTAACAAGTTGCCTTGCATTTTCCCTGTGGCTCTTCCATCTTTTCTCAGACCACGGAAAGTCGAACTATTTTCGGAACGACAGAAGAGCAGTGCAATCCCGAAAGGTATAAATACCTCCAGCGCTCCTGCATCCTTTTTGAAGGTGTGGAGTGGGGAGGGACTTAGCACACATTCATTATTACGTAACATTTGCAGTGAACACCCCATTTTGTGACCTTGTTTTGGTTTTAAAAACAATCTTTTAATTACTGCACAGTGTTATGGTAGTATAGTGTTACAGCACCAGAATCAATTATTATACTATTATATTGTTATAGCATTATCTTTTCTGGCTTCTTTGTTTTAATGAAAGTGTTGCAGTAATAATTAAAGGCAGATTCAAAATAAATAAATGGGGTGGTCATTAGGTGACACCTGCCCCAAATATTTTAGTGAATGTGTGCTAAGTTTCTTTCTCTTTTTTGATATATTTTCCCCATTTTTTAACAGTGTTGTTTACATTTAAATCATTTTCAATTTTTTACACATCTGGGATTACTTGAATTCCCCGGACTCCCCCCCCCCCGTGTTTCCAATATTTTTCTATTCTTTCTACTGCCTCTAATTACAATTCGTTTTATATCCACTTTTAACTTTATTATAAGTGTTATAACAATCCTGCTAACATTTTAAAGTATCTACAGTGATCTTTAAGGTACTCTATAAATTTCCCCCAGTTTTTACTAAATTTCTTATCATCTTCGTGCCTGATCGTCACGGTCATTTTTGCCATTTTGGCATAGTCCATCATCTTGGTTATCCATTCTTCTTTGTGTGTGCTAAGTTTCAACTAGCCCAAGTCACAGCAGCTATGTCATGCCCACTGGTGTGGACAGAATGCAGTGGAGTGCATATGTAGCAAAATGCAATACTCCCAATAGTATGGAAAGTCAATTCCAATTCTAGCTTGCAACAGAATAATAATAACTGGGTAGTTCTAAAAGCGACTCATATGGAAGCAGCAGCCTTGGTCAAAAGTATCTTGTAGCACTCATGAAATGCTTCCCATGGAATTCATAGCAATTTCTGAGTGGAGAGACATTTCATGTTGAGCTAAAGTAGCAGGATACCAAGAACACACCAAGTTCCCCAAGAATGACCTTTCCAGTTTCCAAAACTGTTTTTAGAATGACCTGGAGGAAAGCTAAGAAGTTGTTCACTAAGCCAGAGATGATCTGCCTTCCCCGAAAAAGAACTAAATAACTAATAACTAACTAAAAAGAACTAAATTTAGTCCCGGCCTAGAAAGACGAGTGCCGGGCAAAGGCGTTAATTGGAACTTTAAAAGCAGCCCTGGCAAGGCAAAAGGCCGCTAGTAAAATTAATGAAAAAGTAATAATGAAAACAAAAGCAATACCCAGGAAGCAACAAGCCTTTGACACAGAACTATCTGCAAAGACCAAGACCAAGTGAGTCTATGTCCTTTCACTGCAGATCTTTGGGGGTTGGCGCATTTTCAGTAGACCTGCTTATTGAGCATTAATCTCAATTTGTTGACAGAAAAGTTAGCTAGATTCAGCTGCAATGGTAAAAACACAGCTTTTCCAGTCCATTTCACAGGAGTGCTCTGATAAAGCCAGGGCAGTCCCTTTATAAAAGTATGACATAAAAAAAGGTAAAGGACCCCTGACAGTTAAGTCCAGTCACGAACGACTCTGGGGTTGCGGAGCTCATCTCACTATACTGGCTGAGGGAGCTGACGTTTGTCCACAGACAGTTTTTCTGGGTCATGTGGCCAGTAGGACTAAGCCACTTCTGGCAAAACCAGAACAGCGTCATTTACCTTCCCGCCGGAGCGATACCTATTTATCTACTTGCACTTTGACGTGCTTTTGAACTGCTAGGTGGGCAGGAGCTGGGACCGAACAACGGGAGCTCACTCCGTCGCGGGGATTCAGACTGCTGACCTTCCGATTGGCAAGCCCTAGGCTCTGGTTTAGACCACAGCATCACCTGCGTTAGCACCAGGCAAATTCAGGTAAGCTCCTATATCATGCAACACTCTTAGAGGACTATGGGGATGGAAGGGATCGTATTAGAAGGTGGCCCCCAGCTACGCGTTTCCTGCTCTCTCTTCAATGCAAAATGCTTCTGAAAAAGCAGGCTCCTGGCATTTCACACCATTTTATCTTCTAACAGAACTGCATTTGCTAGTCATCTCTCACTAGCTTCAAGCCCCTTCCTCATTTACACACAAAGCCTGCGCACTGATCTCAGAACAGTAACAGCAGGCAGCAAAGAGTCCGTTCTCCTTCCTGCTTCAAATCGAGACTAGCCCAGTCAGTTAGATATGCGTTGTTTGGGGTGCCTCTGGGGTAGGCCCTAAAGAAGTGTCAGGCAGAGGGACAAGCGAAACATTTATGAAAAGATTACAGGGAAAGCAACATTGACTCAAGGAGAAATTTCAACTGAAATAGGAGATCACAGACCAAGATACCATAGATTAATTCTGTGCAGGTAACTGGCACTGTCAAGCATCTGACAGCACCAAGTATCCCTCTCCAAGGGGCACATCTGCAGATCTAATCCAGGTTAATGAGCAACAGCAACTCTGAAACTAAAAATATAACAGAGATCAATCTGAATGCAATCATTTACAACTGCAACCCTCGCTGAAGAAACAGAAGAGTATAACAAGATACTGTGCTGTGGGTTCAGAACACACAACAGCAAGCAAAAGGCAGCAGAAGCAGAGACTGATTGGAGAAAAACGTAGCAAAATAATCAGCAATATTCAATATTTATTTATTAAATTTCTACACTGCCCTTCATTTGAAGATCACAGGGCATTCTACATTATAAAAACACTAAAATACAAACCAAAACAATTACCCCCCCCACACACACACAGTTTAAAAGGCCACAGATGGTTTAATTGGCCAGAGAAATGTTTTTGCCTGGTGCCTAAAGTTATGTAATTAAGGTGCCAGGCGAGCCTCCCAGGGGAGAGCATTCTACAAGCTGGGAGCCACTGCAGAAAAGGCCTGTTGAGAAGAATTGAGAGGTTGAGAAGAATTAACAAGGACACATTTTCCCTGTTTCTCTACCAATATGTCATTATACAGGGTAACCAAAGTAGTTTCTGTGCCTAACTGGGCCTAAATCCTGATTGAAATGGATCTGAAAAATCAGTTTCCTCCAAGAGCACCAGGATCTGGTCCACTACCACCCAATTGAGGAAGTTGCCCAAGAAGGGGAGTTTGGCAAATGGCTGTCAATTACTTACGATTTTCTGAATCCCAGGAGGGTTTTCTGAGGAGTGGGTTTACCATTGCCTCCTTCAAGCAGGCAAGGATCACGCCTTCTCACAGGGAGACATTATTCACCTGCCTAACCCAGCCAAGCTGTCCCGTCCCTGCTAGTTTCTTGCTGTGCCTCTTATAATACCTATATAATGTGTACGTGAACAAAAAATGTTCTTTTGGACTACAGTCATACCTTGGTTTTCAAACGCCTTGTGAGTCAAACGTTTTGGCTCCCGGACACCGCAAACCTGGAAGTGATTGTTCCAGTTTGCAAACATTATTTTGGAACCCAACGTCTAACGCGGCTTCCGACTGGCTGCAGGAGCTTCCTGCAGCCAATCAGAAGCCGCATGTTGGTTTCCAAATGTTTTGGAATTCGAACGGACTTCCGGAACAGATTCCCTTTGACTTCCAAGGTACGACTGTATTTGTCCTGTGGCCACCTTTGTCCCACACACTGGAAGTTGGAGACATTTCTGACAACCAAAGGGACCACAACACAGTTTGAAAGATACTGAAATCCCTCAGAAAATGTGCCCAGCTGTATCTTAAAAAAACTGTTTTTTGGCACCACAATATTAGACCTATGAGAGTTGGTTTAGTCTAGTGTCTGTGGGTAAGTGCTGAGGAAAAAAAAACCTCATTTAATCCTTGCATCAGCTAAAAACTGACTACAGGTGGCCTCTTCAAAATTACTAACATAAACAAAGTTGCCACATTGCAATGCATTTAGCCCTCCAATGTTTTTAGAGAAAGTGTGAACATGCCCTCTTCCCCCATGCCCTCCTTTTTAGTAGGCTAAACAAGCCCACTGGGGATATCATTCTCCAAAAATACTCATTTTATAGACTTTTCCTTCCTCACGTCCCAACACCTGTAAAAATGAAGCAGGCTTTGTAAAGAAAGAGGTCTATATTTTGTGACAAACATACCTTTTTCGCCTATTAGGCTGGTCCCTTTCAAGAGCACTAGTAGATTTGTTTCCTGTTTCCATAGTAAGAATTCTTGACATCAAGCATTATAGCACCAGGGTCTGGAAGAGGCAGAACTAGAACACACACAAAGTTCCCCTACAGCTATCTCCCATCAGTGCTTATTGCTATGTTAACCTGTGTCAAACTCCAACACGGCAACATAGCCTCAGTCTCAGTTTTCCCATATCCTGTAGGATCAAGTGCCCTACAGTTGGGCAACAGCAGGTGTGATATAGAATCTAAAACGGAGACAGTTTGTAGCACTAAGGCTTCTAGCTGCAGCCTAAATTGGTCTTCAAAAGGCTTAGTGTCCATATGCAAGGCAGGAGGGAAAAACCCATGAGATGCTTGGTGGTGAACACACCTCTTTTCACCACCAGATGGGGATAAAGCAGATTATATTTAACCGATACCAAGAACAAACTTAGTTGGTCTCTAAGGTGCTACTGGAAGGAATTTTTTTATTTTTTATTTTGCTTTGACGATGCCTTTAAATTAGTTTATCTGTACAGAGGCTTTTGTATTCCAAACTCATGCTAAAGCCACCACTCTGAGGCATATAACTCCATGTTTCATTAATATCTCCTACTACTTTTCATGAGAGAAGGCTTTCTTTTCAATGGAAAAGATGGAAGACAGATCGTCTTCTACCATTTAGTTGAAACAGAAGAAGCTCTGCACCTATTATTATTATTATTATTATTATTTATTAAATCTGTATACTGCTGTTCATCCACAGACCTCAGGGCGGTTCACAACATAAAACTACAATATAAAAAACACAAAATACACAATAAGAACAAAAACAAACCAATAATCCCCCCTCCCACGACACATTTAAAAGGGCATCAGATGCCAAAGGCCTGGTTGAAGAGGAACATTTTCGCTTGGTGCCTAAAGATATGTAACGAATGCACCATGAAGAATGATGATCTCAGGGTCTGGGTGGCTTCATATGGAGAAAGGCAGTCCTTAGCCGTTTATAGGTCAAAACCAGTACTAGGATTAAAAAGAAATCTTCAACCACATGTTTTTCTACACTAATGAAGCATCACACTTAAAAAGGTGAGGCAATAAGTGTAAAAACACATTTATAAATCCCTTCCCATAAAATATCTGAAAGCAACTGCACAATGAAAACAGCCGCACAAATTCATATATTAAACACCATCTCTAGGCCAATGAAGATACAGTCTGGGATGTATCTTTTCACTTGCTAAAAAAAGGAAGGGTTCCAACAGGCATTAAAAAGACAACGGAAATTATGCCTATCTGAACGTACACGAAGTGCACATGAGGTGAAGAGCACATTATACTGTACTTGAAACATGATCCTTCAGCACTTCCAAACTAGCATGAAGATTGATAAAATCAAGAGTATTTCCAGGTTGTCAAAATAAAATGCCACTAACACCTCCTAACACAGCTAAATGAGTGTGTGTCCATTTTATTTTATATAAATCTTATCTCCTTAAACTGTGATGGTTCTCTCTCTCTCTCTTTCTCTAAAAAAGACAAATGAACAATATATGTTCCACTGTACTGCTGTATGAAAACCTCTAGAGGGCAACTAAGTTTCAGAGTAGGCCTAAACAATCAGTTCCTTAATTATTTTTAAAAGTCCCCCCCCCCATGTCTTAAATTTCACCAATGCTTTATTTCCAAGTCTACATGTATTTATCTGGAAAAAAGCCTACATGTATTTATCTGGAAAAAAGCCTATGAACTCAATAGGACTTTAGGACTTACTTCTGAGTAGCCATGTATAGGCTTGAGAAGTCAACTACCTAAAATCATTAAGGGGGTGAACAATTTTAAAATAGGAAAAAAGAGTTGGAATAAAAGAGAAGTACCGTAGTCAAAACTAGTGACTGTGACAGAGTGACTACCGGTATTTTTTGGCATGGAATTTATGAAATAGCTTCCAATACAGAAAATGGTGGAAGATCGGTATATTGATCAGACTATTTTCCCTCAAAGTCACCTAATTTGTACAGTACAAATTAAGCAACCAACACTCTTCCCATTTTATTTTATTTTTTTTAAATACATTTTTAGGTGTTGGAAATTACACAATGAAGCAAATGTTTAGCAAGCTAAATATAAGTGGTATTTTTCAAATAACTGGTGCAAGACTTTAAAAAGGACATTTTTCTTTTGCACTATTTGCCTTTCAGAGTATTAAGTTATCACTGCAAACTATTTTTTTGTTTCTGGTAAGACCATATTAGTTCACCATTAGAAAGCTGCGTCAACAGCAGCAATTGTAGACGTTCCAGATATCATTGGGATGGATAAACTGACCAATAAAGTGTGATGAAGGAACGACTCTGAAGTTTCTGTGCAACTAACTGCAAAACACACTCCATTTATTCTGTGCTGGAATGCCCAATGTAATGTTAAGACTGAAAAACGCAAGGAAATGTTGTTTTAATTTTTTTTTAAAGCTACAAACCTTAGAATACCATACAAAGATTAAATGAAGTAAAGGGCTTAGTTACATGACAGTCCATAGGTTTCAATAAAGAAACCTACTTTGTCAGTGAATAGCAGCAGCTGATTTAGGCAGGAAGCCATATGGACTGACAAAAAGTGCTACCAATTTACTGACTATTTTTTCCTTTTCAGTTGCTCAGCAAAATCTAGTTCTAAAAATGTAGTTCTAAAAGCTGGCTAAAGAGAAGTATTTTCCATTTGACAAAAAGCTGATTTACACCACTTTAAATATTGGGAATTAGAATACATGTAGAAAAGCTACTGCCATGCTAGGCTGCATCAACAAAAGTGTAGTGTCCAGATCCGGGGAAGTAATAGTACCACTCTATTCTGCCTTGGTCAGACCACACCTGAAATACTATGTCCAGTTATGGGAGCCGCAATTTAATAAGGATACTGACAAGCTGGAACATGTTCAGTGGAGGGTGACCAAGATGATCAAGGGTCTGGAAACAAAGCCTTATGAGGAACAGTCGAAGGAGTTTGGTTTAGCCTGGAAAAAGAGGAGACTGAGAGGAAATATGATAGCCACCATCAAATATCTAAAGGGCTGCCACATGGAAGATGGAGCAAGTTGGGAGTTGGGAGGATGATTAACAAAATCAATGCTCCTGGCAAACTGGGAATATTCCCTTACTCACCCAACTTTGGGATATTCCACCATTCTTCAGCAGAGTTTCTTTTTCTTTGAGGAAAAAGTAAGTGGCTCACGCAAATGTAAACTAAGCTTTAATAATACTGTAACAAAATAACGTAATGAGAGAAACTAAATACAGCGACATGAAACTAAAGGCAATAACACGAGGCAAGTCTGAGGCAATAAGCGAGAAGAGGCAGCTGGTCCCTCTTAACTGACATTCTTAACTGAACACACTGAAGGGAGGGGCTGATTCCGGAGCATAACACACAAGCCCCGCCCACCAGATACAAAAAATTCTACTGATCAAATGAGGCCCCCGTGTTTTTCTTACACTAGAGCAGGCATAGGGAAACTCTGGCAGACTACAATTCCCATCATCCCTAGCTAACAGGACCAGTGGTCAGGGATGATGGGAACTGTAGTCTCAAAACATCTGGAGGGCCAGAGCTTGCCTATACCTGCACTAGAGGCTAGGACTAAAACCAATGGCTTCAAGTTACAAGAAAGCAGATTCTGAGGAAGAACCTTCTGAAAGTGAGAGCTGTTGGGACAGTGGAACAGACTCCCTTGCAAACTGGTGGGCTCTTTCCTTGGAGGTTTCTAAGCAGAGGTTGGATGTCGATCTGTCATGGATGCTTTACTTGAGATTGCTGCATTGCAGAGGGTTGGACTAGATGTGACCCCTCTCAACACAACAATTCTACGATTCTATGCTTCTTGTTTACTCTTACAAGCAACTACAATTAGATCGGCATGGAGATCTCTGGAGCCGTTTTATAGGATAAAACCAGGGAGAATGAACTGGCTTTCCAGATGTTGTTGGACTGCAACTTCCATAATGCCTTGCCATTGCCCATGTTTGCTTAAGGCGATAGGAGCTGGAACCCCACAACATCCAGGGCGGGAGGGACCCCCCGACAAGTTCCCAACCCCTGCTGCCTTACTTTAAACCATGTGCACAGAGATTCAACAAGATTTATTGAGGAATGTGCACCAGTTTCCTGGTGGTCCAAGACCATGTGTTAATGTTAGGTTAACATGCATGTCCTGTAAGCCAATAACCTATACACCATAATTCAAAAGGTACACTGTATTTTTAGCTAGGCTAGGTCTGGCTGAGTCGTTTGCTTCAGGCATGTCAAATCTCATTCTTCTACACCTGCCCCGTGTATACCAGAAAAGAAAAAGATTTAAGCATGTATTGGAGAGGAATAGTGCCATCAGGTATGGTGCAGAGAGTCTGAGCTTGATAGGCATGTTATTGTTTGCAGTATCTACAGTTATAGGTTAATACTAAAACTTATTTACGTAATTGAAGTGCATTTACAGCTTACAGAAAGGCAGCCATGTTGGTCCTTTGCAGCAAAACCAACCAAGAGTCTTGTGGCACCTTAAAGGCTAACAGATTTTATTACAGCAAACTTTCATGAACAAATTCATCCAGTCTTAAGGTGCTGCAGGAATTTGTTGGTTAAAAACTTAGAATTTTGTAATTTAGAAAGTGTGATTCTTTTTAATTCTGAAGGCACATAGTCTAACAGCACAGTCCAATGTCCGCAAAGGATTAAAATTCAATGTGGCTTACCCCCAGGTAGGTGGGGTTAGGAGGGCCGCTTAAACTGTTGACAACTGGAGAGAAATAATGGTTCCTTTATTAGGTCCACTGACATCATTTGTTGGAAAGCCATTCAATTGACTGGTAGCTTTGAATGCAAAACGAGGATTACTTAAATGGGTAGCTCTTTTGATCAAAAGCAGAAGCAGTTTTCCAACACTAAAATAAATAACTTCCACAAAAAGATGCGTCAGATTCAACAGTAGAAAAACAACCTATTTCTAGTGTGAAAGTAACCTTAGGGCAGTGTTAAAAATTTATACTCTATATAAATATTTACACATATATACAGAAAACATAGTAGGACCTTCCTGGTGAAATTTATTTATGTACAAACACACAGATAACTGCATTAGTCCACAATGTAGAATGAAACCGGAGGGAGGGGGTCTGGGACTGAAGCAGCATCTGCAGATTTCTTTAATGTCAGGCATAGGCCTATGTAGCAGTTATAAAGCAGATTTCTTGACTGTAAATCATATGTCATTGCCAAAACAGGAGTTACTGTAGAAAGAAGCCCCCGTTTTCTCTTATTTTCATATTACTGTTGCAAGCATTCATCAACAATACACATTCATATGCAGCTATCCTAGCAACATGTCACTGCTATATTATTTTTAGAGTGTCGAAGTGACATATGCCACAGTATTTGCAGATATTTCTATTCTCACTTAGAAGTGCAATATTAATTGCTCTGAAACAAAACCAAGTAAAATCCTCAAACCACCACCAATGACAGACTAACTAGTGTAAACAAGTAACCGGGTGATACATTTAGGGAGGCAGGGAGAGGACGAACAAGGGAGAGACTGGGGAATCAGCAGATGCTGCCTCCATGTTCCAAATGCTTTTTTTGATCAGATTTTATGGTTTATTAAGACAACTTCTAAATATTTTGCAAGAGTGTAAGCAACAAAGAATGGCTATAACTCAGCGGAAGAGCATGTGCTCTGCATATGTAAAGCCCCAGATTCCGAACCCACCGATCTTTGGCATAGGGATGAAGAGAGAAAAGGAAAAAGAGAATCTGCATCTCCACCAGTGAATAAGCACAAGAGTGAATGCAAGGATTCGTTCATCTCTCCGCAGCAGAAGTCAAAACAGAAAAATCTAGAGATGGAGCGAAGGGGAAAGGGAGCATAGCATATTTACACACAACTGAATTTTCTTTTCCTGCATGGTAGGCCTGAAAGGGTGTTGGACCAGGTGATCCTTGTGGTCCCTTCCAACTCTATGATTCTGTGGCAGCTCTGGGCAACTGTTCACTGGGGAGTCGAGGATTGTGATCATGCCGCTAACTCCACCCACAACATCCACGTTTCGATTATGACATCTGTACAGAGACCAACCAACAGAGGTGTGATCTGTACACTGCAGTGCCATGCTGTACAAGTCATGAAAGCGAATCCTACGCAAGCTGGGATCTGCATATGCGGATACAGAGCATATGAAGGAGTGTAGCGACAAGCACACATAATCACAATTCACACCCCTACCTACAAACAGTTTGTTAAAAGCTATTGCGTTTACACACTGCCAAGTACACACCGACAAAGACAACCTATTACACACAATAGCGGGGGCATCTAAAAGCTATAAAAAGCTAAAACAACACTACATGTTGTCTGGAAAGAAGTCACAAATATAATTTAATAAGATCCTCAAATATAGCTATGCTAGCCAATAAATAATATCACTGGACTAAAAAAAAAAAGGTACTGTGTTGTGCAAAGTTTTACAATAAAGCACTGACAGATACTGCACACCTTAAATGCTTTAAGGGGCAGGGAGAGAGTAGATTGGAATGATTCTTCAGGCATTCAGAAACTGTGTAAAGTAATCATGTTACAAAGCAACCGAAGTGATGAGTATGCTTAGGGTTGTAGCCAACCAAGTTCTACTTAGAGTAAGCCCACTGAAATTAATGGACCCAAGTTAGTCATGTCTATTTATTTCAATAGGTTTACTCTGGGTAGAATGAACTTTGGACAACCTGTAGATCTTCCAGGATTCTACAACCACAGAAGGCCTGAAGGAGTAGAAGAAGCTGTCTGCTTCAGAAGGTCGCCCTACAACTTGGGAGACAGTGACCAAATGGGTAGGACGTGAAGTTGTGTGCTTTTTTTTGCCTTATCGCACCCCTGCATAATTACTTGATTCTCAACATCTGAAGAGGGCTTGGGAGAGGTCTCCAAGGAGGAAGGAGTGCAACCTGAATGCAGCATCAGAAAATTATCTCTGTGTCAGTATTTGTTGGATGTATTTTGGTGCCTCAGGAAGAAGTCAATGTATGGTAAATGAGACATTGTAGAGAGAATGTGGAGGAGCTCTGGGAGCAATTTTCCCCATTCATCCACCTTCCTTTGAAAGTAGTGCCTTCAATCCTTATACTTCTCAGCTCCCCCCTCTGCCCTTTTTGAGCCACTGCTTATTTATTTAATCAATGTATAGCCCTTTTAATGTATTTTTTTTAATTGAGCTATTCTCTTTGCATCACGTTCTTAATGGATTTAGCAATATAATTCTATGTATGAAACTCAATTTTCGTCCTAAGCATCAATGGAAAGCCCAAACACCTTAACAGTAAAGTCTTGTACAAGAACCACAGGCATTAATCAACATCAGTGAAAGTAAAGAGAAATCAGAGGAAAATACATACTTGGGTCAAAAATAAAGGTTACAAGCTGTGACATGATGTTTGGGGATTTTAAAACCAGAGACGAAGCAGTGACACTGAACTCTAAAACCTAGATGACACAGTGATGGTGGTCATCTCAGCAGGATGACCATTATCTGAAAGTCAAACATTTTCATCCCTTTTAAAAGCACTCTGAACTTGGCCACCAGTTTTTCTCCATCCACTGAAACACTATGGAGCATCTATGAAGTTCCTACCTTGACTAAAACCCTGCTTCCCTTCTTACCAGGACTAAAACCCATTTATCTCCTAGAAAGATCATAATGGCCGCAATAGACAGGACATAAGGAACAGCCTAGATCAGTGGTGGCCAAACTTGGCCCTCCAGCTATTTTGGGACTACAACTCCCATCATCCCTAGCTAACAGGACCAGTGGTCAGGGATGATGGGAAATGTAGTCCTAAAACAGCTGGAGGGCTGAGTTTGGCCACCACCAGCCTAGATTATATTCCACAAGTCATCCCAGAAAAGCAGTCTTACATGTCAGCAACAATTTTCCAAATATGTTACTGAATAAGAAACAGAAAAAGTTTGAGCTTTCCCCCAAGCCTTCTTCAGTGTGGAAGAATCTACCAGCATCAGTGTCATCTAAAACACACAAGCTCTTTGAGAAGTCTCACTGGGGAAATTGAGCAGCTTTTCAATACGTTCTCTCTTAAAGGACACAGTATTGTTCTTCTATGGATATGAGACTGTCAGTTCTTACAAACCAATCTTATGATTTACCAATGGGACTCAATGAAGACTTACTTTCAAGAAACATGCATAGGATGCATGTTGTTTACGGGCCCAAAGAATATTCCTGCTCCTGAACCTAGATACTCATGTTAACACATCACCACACTGCTCGCATATCATTAGAATAGCTAATGATAAAGATGTACTTAATTAGCAAGCTACTGTTTAAGCCTCAGGAGTTGGTTGTATCAGAGTTCTTGCTGCGGATATTAATGCAAATATATTCAGGGAATGTGTCAGGATTAAACACCTCTCAGTTAATGGTGGTGTTTTAACTTGATGGCTTAACTACCTACATTATAATGATTAAGATAGTAATGGCATATTGACCCCAAATTATTCAAATCTTGGTTAAAGTCCTAGACCAATGTCAATTGTTTAAAGAACCAAAATGAGAAATAATTGAGGAGATAAAAGTTAAGCTGCCATCATGCTTGCCTTCTTTGGACATTACACTAAAAATCTGGATAATGAGAGAGATGCAATTAAAACTTTATTGAAGGTAATATAAAATTTAAGACAGTACTGATAGGAATAAGGCAACCTGGCTGAAATTGATATTCATTAGGATACTCCTTATATGAATAGGAAGCATTTGGACTTTGTCGTCTTTAAAAGAGCCCCAGCTGGTAATGGTTGAAGGTTAATGCCTTACCCCATTCTGTTCAATTTTCTGTCCTAATTAGTCATCTAAATCTATAGCTGTGAGCACCAAGTGTCTGTGCTCAAAAGAAACTAATTAATGCTAGCAAATTAGATCAAGTCCAAAGATCCAACAGCCAAACTCTTAAATGCTCCTTGTTAATAGGAAGTGTAGCTGTCAATAACTGCTGTTGGTGGCTATAATGAGGCCTCTTTCTTTCACTGAAAGTGATTTCATTTCTCTTTGTCCTCGCAAAAGCTGTTCCATTCCCTTTAAGGAAAAAAAATACATGCAGTTGCGGTGTTAATGTTAGCTGCCTGACCCATTTCTTGCAATCAGCTGGGTTGAAATGACATGGAAAAACCAAACAGGGAAAGTCTCTGCTCAGCCACTCCTTTCATTTCAACCAACTTTCCTTGGAATCCCTAATACTGGCCTATGAGTATCTAGGTTTTCTCCATCAATGAACACAAATATCCAAATGAACTGTAGCGACATATAACTGTTTAATGCAGAAGGTGATATCACTCACAGCATAAGGAATTCTGTCTGAAGTGTAGTTTTCACACAGTTTCTCTAGGATGCTTCACACATTACAATACTGTATCGAAGAATGAACACTGAAGCTTTAGCACATACCATTGTCTACTCGTAAGATGAGATGTGGTTATACGAGTTTATTTTACAATGCTCCCTGAATTGCATGATGTAATGATAAATGCAGATATGTAGCATGAAGCTACACTACTGGTAGGGAGTTCAAACGGCTACATGTGAAATATTTAGTGTATAGCCAAACATGCTGTCAGTTTAACAAGCCAGCTTCATGAACTATGGCTTGAAATTGGTTAGCTTTGAAACTGTGACAAACCAAGATCCCTAGACAAGAAAACACAACAAAATGAGATTCAGGAAAACTGATGCTCATGAAGTGTGTGAATAGCACAAGCCTGAGTCTCACTTGGGCTCATGCCAGTCATGTGCATCTTTCTAGACTATGGAAACTATAACCTTTCACTTTGATCTCCACTCTTTTATCCCATACTTTATAAAAACCAGAATGAAACAAAAGAGTAATAGTGATGCCACCACTAGTATTTGATTTAAAGCACACTCCAAAAATTAAAAGAGGGAATCTGCAATAGCATACAATACATTGCTTGGTTAAAAAAAATCAAGAAAAAGAGGAGTCGTGATTTATGCAAAGGAGAAATACAATCCAAGACAATTGTTTAAAGATGAAGAAGGCAGATACATTGCAATTGAAATAATTGTGCAAGGCGAGAAATACTTGATACTGGGTATTTATGCACCAAATGATGGGAAATCAATCTTTTTCAAGAAAATCCATGGCATTCTATTGGACTATTTGGATTACAATCTTATTTGCCTGGGGGATTTTAATGGGGCAGTTTCCACTTTGATGGACAGATCACAAAGAACTAAAATTGCAAATGAAGGGAAACTGCCAAAAACTTTCTTTGAAATGGTGGATAACTTGGACTTGATAGACTCATGGAGATTAAAGAATCCCACAGAAACAGAGGCAACATATTATTCAGAATCACAGATGTTATGGTCACGGCTAGACTATATATGGATTTCTAGGCTATTGGCACCTAAGATTTATAAGGCAGAAATTTGCCCTAAGACTTGATCAGATCACAATGCGGTGCAATTGGACTCAAAAAATATATATGTATCAGTTGAGCATTTTGCAATGCAGTAAGCCCACAACTTACATGGGGGTTACATTTGGGGGATTGCATCTAAAGCCAAAATCACATACTAGTCAAAGCACAGTGGGTTCAATGGCAGATGGGATTGCCAATGTATTTTTACCCTGGACGCCTGCCCCCTTTCTAAAACTATTTTGCCAACCACGTAAAGCTGAAGGGGCACAAGTTAAATGCACGTAAACTGTGGCCTTACTGTATTGAAGAAATGATAAACCAAAGTAACAGTAAATGTGGAAGTGAATTTACAGAGTTTGGTGTTGTTGTTTTTTTAAAAAAGCAGCTTGCTAATGCACTAGTATCTCAACCTCTCAAAATATTTATTCATTACATTTATCTCCTTCTAAGGAGCTCAATGTGGCATACATGGTGCTCTAGGGATGCGGGTGGCGCTGTGGTCTAAACCACCGAGCCTCTTGGGCTTGCCAATCAGAAGGTTGGTGGTTCGAATCCCCACAATGGGGTGAGCTCCCGTTGCTCTGTCCCAGTTCCTGCCAACCTAGCAGTTTGAAAGCATGTCAGTGCAAGTAGATAAATAGGTACCACTGCGGCAGGAAAGTAAACGGCATTTACACGCACTCTGGTTTCCATCATGGTGTCCCATTGCGCCAGAATCAGTTTAGTCATGCTGGCCACATGACCTGGAAAGCTATCTGTGGACAAACGCCGGCTTCCTTGTCCTGAAAGCAAGATGAGCGCCGCAACCCCATAGTTGCCTTTGACTGGACGTAACCGTCCAGGGGTCATTTACCTTTTACCTTTACATGGTGCTCTCTACTTCCCATTCTTTCCCTACAATGACCATACAAGGTAGGCTAGGCTGAGAGATAGTGAGTGTTCCAGTACTATCCAGTGACCCTCATGGTTAAGTGGGGATTTGAACTCAAGCTTCCCCAGTTCCTAGCCCCACATTCTAAACTATATTACTCTGGCTCTCTTAGCACCTCAAGTCCTCACATCAAACTGTTAACGGCACTTTAGATCCCCATGTACTTGTGCCTTAGCCTCCAACACATATTATGTTCAGTTAATAGAACCTGGTACGTTTTTTTTTTAATTAATAGAGAGTATAAGTGATGGGCATAAACCTATCCCAGCATGATGCTACTAAGTATTTCACACATTTCCTTATCTGTGTTTCTGATGAGAGAACACAAGACATTTATAAAGTGGTTTTTTTCCCCCCAGGTGTCCTTGGGCATTTAAACAGGCAGTGCCAACATATGCCCAAGGATTTGGAATTGCTCTCCTTTTATGGAGCTTGATGTGTCAGGTGCAAGGGTCATGCTCTGGTGCAGGTGGCCCCTAGAGGGACAGATAAGATCCCAGCTACTAGTGGTCTGTTGATTAAGTGTGTATTACTAAAACAATGGTTGACACTGGCCTTACTCTACTTTAGGAAAGCCCGAAGTGGTGTTTCATCCCATCAGCTTTACTAAGTATCAATGCAGTCCCTGGGGAGAGGAAGAATGGTGGCATTTGGAAACAGCTTTTGTCAGAATACTTTCCTAATTATAGCTGTTTGGCTTGGCCAAGCATTTGTAACTGTATAGGGTAATTCTGCAATCCATAGGTCTATGACTATCACAATTGCACACTTTAAATATTCAGAATACACTTGCTTTTATTAAAATGTGGCGAAGACCTAATAACAATAAAAACAAACTCCCCTTTTGAATCCCATCATGATTTTCTTTAACCCCCCCCCCAAATGTCAATAATCAATTCTTGAGGACAAAACCCAAGTAGAAAATAATGTATATTTTGGGTAACCTAGGGAATGACTGTCCAACATTAGCATTGTTTGCCATGTCTTTAAAATGATTACCAGCATTCGGAGCTCTCTTACACTGTTCCAGAAGACATCAGATAACCAAAATTTCAAACTGTCTTCCTAGATGAACTGTCCAGACTTTCTAGTTAGGAGGAACCCCAAGCAAAAAGGATTTTTTTGTTTTCTCACCTATTTTGCTCTCTCTTTTCTCATTTTATTTACCCCATCAAACAGAAAATATTACAAGTTAATTTAACCAAAGGCTGGTCTGAATGAAAGCCTACAAATAATATAGATCAGTACAACCTAAAGCTTCCCCAATGTTTCTTTTTCCAAAACAGCCAGTCAGTAAAGCATGGCACTTTTAACCTCAGGGTCATAGGTTTGAGCCCTATCTTGGGAGTCTAGATGAACCTTGTGGTACCTTCCAACTCTATGATTCTATGTAGGTAAAAAAGGGGGAATGACCCCTGGATGGTGGAATCCAGTCAAAGGCAACTGAGGTGTGGCACTCATCTTGCTTTCAGGCCGAGGGAGCTGGCGTTTGTCCACAGATAGCTTTCCGGGTCATGTGGCCAGCATGACTACACAGCTACTGACGCAAGGACCGTGATGAGTGCCAGAGCGCACAGAAATGCTGTTTACTTTCCCACCACAGTGGTACCTATTTATCTACTTTCACTGGTATGCTTTTGAACTGCTAGGTTGGCAGAAGATGGGACAGAGGAACGCGAGTTCACCCCGTGGCACGGATTTGAACCGCCAACCTTCCGATCGGCAAGCCCAAGGGGCTCAGTGGTTTAGACCACAGCGCCACCCGCTCCCTATCTAAGATAATATTGCTGGCTGAGCTTAAAAGATCATCATGGTTGATCACAGGGCGGGAGGGCGGGGTGCTGGGCTTTACAGTCTTCATCCATGCCTTCAACAGAGTCTGCATGGCAACAAAAGCCAGTGGACTGAAGACAGGCGTAATGAGCTTCTGATCTCTCTCCTTCAGAAGGCAGGCCACAGCAGACTGTGCACATGTGAAAGTCTCCAAAGAGTCATCAGGTGCAGAGATACACAAAAGCCTATTTCCCCACTTTATCGAAAACGTGCTTATTTCAGCACTTTATCAAAAACATGCCAAATCATTGTTGTAAACTGGGTATTCAGGCTTTAGTGAAAGTGAGCCTAGCACAGGAAGAGGTGAGACCATGTTTGCATACTCACTGGTGCGGAGTGCACCAAGGATTGTCACTAAGTGGAATCTGAACATTCTTGCACTGAAATGCTCGTTTAAAAAGAAAATAGTTAATGTACAAATTACACATACTTGAATTGAGAGTCTAAATCTGAGACAGACCCTGTAAACAAAGTTGGCTCAATACATTATAGAGCTTGTAACTCAATAGCGCTTAATCTCTGGTGTAAGGGAGAAAATGAAAAGACTGCAACAGAGTAATCAGATTAATAAAAATATACAGAAAGGGAGTTCTCCTTGTTTGTGTTTTAGTCACACCTAGGCAACACGATCAAGTAACATATGTGGAAGTGCAAACTTGGAATACTGTGGATTTAACAATGTATCACAATTATATGAACACCTATATTCAATATTCCATAGCTTTCTTAACAGATTGCAATGCAGTTGGGAATAAAAATGCAACTTTTCAATGTAATAGCAAAATCAGTGTTAGAGACAGCATACATTCATACATTCGTATGTACATACATACATAGATTCATGTTATTGTCACATGAAACCAACCAGTACAGTGGAACCCTGGTTTTCGAGCATCTCAGAAGCCGAATGATTCGTAACCCGAACGCAGAAAATCTGGAAGTGAATGCTTCCGTTTTCGAACGCACCTCAGAAGTCGAACGGCTTCTGAGGGACGTTTCTCCATTGAAATTTCCAATCGCCCATTGCGCCTCGGTTGTCGAACGTTTCAGAAGTTGAACGGTCTTCTGGAATGGATTACGTTTGACAACCAAGGTTCCACTGTACAGTGGTACCCCGTGTTACGTACGCGATCCGTTCCGGGTCACGCCATGTGACCCGGGCATACGTAACAAGAATGAACCAAAAAAAGAGAGAGAAAACCTGGAATTTGCGGGGTTTTGTGCTTCTGCGCATGCGCGAAGTGCACAGAACGCTTCCGTGCACACGCGCATGTGCACCGTGGAGGACTTCCGGGTCGCGGGGGTGCGTAACTCAAACGTATGCAATACGGAGCATATGCAACACGAGGTATGACTGTATTTGGTATGGAACACACAATGGCTTCGATCTTAAGTTGCTTTTTTAGTCAAACAAAGAGGGTCAATTTCTGCCCAACTTCCCACTCGGCAACACATTATTTACCAAGGGTCAACTAACTCTTAGGGAACAGCTTTTCAGGGAAGTGGGAGGTAGCTCACTTCAAAGCTATATATTTTCCTAATAAGTTCCCTTCATGATGTTAGCAGCATAAAGGTAAAGGGACCCCTGACCGTTAGGTCCAGTCGCGGACGACTCTGGGGTTGCGGCACTCATCTCGCTTTACTGGCCGAGGGAGCCGGCGTACAGCTTTCGGGTCATGTGGCCAGCATGACTAAGCCGCTTCTGGCAAACCAGAGCAGCGCACAGAAACGCAGTTTACCTTCCTGCCAGAGCGGTACCTATTTATCTACTTGCACTTCGTGCTTTCGAACTGCTAGGTTGGCAGGAGCAGGGACCGAGCAACGGGAGCTCACCCCATTGCAGGGATTTGAACCGCCGACCTTCTGATCAGCAAGCCCTAGGCTCAGTGGTTTAACCAACAGCGCCACCCACATCCCTTGTTAGCAGCATATTGGGGTAATAATTTTAGGACGGAGTCTTGATGACTAGAGAAAGTATGTGTGTACACACAGAGAGAGGGGGGGGAGAGAGATTGGCATCCATCTGTCTTGAGAGACAATGGAGTACACCTCCAGGCGTGAAGTCAAACGACTATGCTAGCTGCAGTGAAGTGACCTCCTCAGGGCACAAGCCTGGGCAGTGTGTACGGAGGTCCTGGGCTGCCCAGGCGACAAAATCGCCCTCTCAGCCTCAATGGTGTGGTCCAAAGGAAAGCAGAGCAGAGGAAAGCAGAGTTGGCACCAGCTTGGCTGCAGGAGTTCCTGGAAGGAGGTGTACAAGATACCATCCAACCGTCTTAGGGACTCCACTCTGGATTTCTGTAGGGCTTATTCCTTAGCCTTTTCTTCCCCTAAAGATGCCCAAGGCAGCGGCTAACTCCAGAATACCATTCTTGATACCACCTACCAATATTTTATGCCACCAGAAAATGCCAGTCTTTAAGGTACCACAAAACTGTTGTTTTTTTTCTGCAACAGACTAGGGTGATATAAAAAATTAATAAATAAATAAACATGGCTGCCCCTGTGGAAATCTTTATCTTATCCAAGTCAATGGTTAAGCTCCCACTGATGAGTATAATTGGGATTTATATTCAATATGGTATGCTAAACATGATATTCATACACCATGATAAAAATTAAATATTTAGGAAATATCTTATATGCACAATAAATACCACCAAGCAAAGCATTTAAGATTTTCATACCCAAAAATATACAATTACTTTTAGCTATTCTTTCACAGATTCTATTTTCTGTTATCCTTAAGTGCCTAACCTGGCAATATTTATTGTGCATTAAACAACAGAATACAATCTTACTTTGTCTGGGTAACCTTGAAAAAAACACACCACAGATGTTAAGCCAAAAAGTCAATGAATTGTAACAGGGTCTTGAATATGCAATTTTAATAGAAACATGATTGTTCTTTTGCTTTCTGTTAAACATGGCACAACTCTCAAAAGTGTGTTACTGGCTTTTCTTCTGACAATTCAAATGAATTATCCAATGCACACACAATTTATTTGGCTACATCTCATATTAAAAGTATTATAGTACAGAGCTATTTCTATTCTTCATACGCTAACACCACAGTGAATCATGTTCCCAAGTTCTTTAAGTGTCAAACGTTTCAATGATAAATACTTGAAATAGTTTTAAGGTCTCAAATCACTGATTGTCCTTTATGCTGATCTGCATACCCAAGGTAACAGCTACAATGTCTGGAAGTACAGGAACTACCCCCCGTTATATGACCTACTTCCCCTGAGTGAATGCTTTCAGCCTCTCTATTTTTCTCCTGTTCACAGGACTTAGGTTATTTTGCAATTTTCACAACATCACACCTCTTTCCCCTGTAATTCCAAAACATATGGGGAGTTGCTCTGCACGTTGGCAGTTTAGCTGAATGCAGAGGTGAGAGTCTTATGCCATTTTCTCGTTCCCTCAAAAGCCATGCACTATTATAAATCAAATTTAACTTGTATAAAGCTCAGTGTTAACTAAAGGCAACAAAGAAAAATACAGACTTTATTATTTTAGTTCTCTGCCAGCTTTTATCATTTTATACAGGTCTGCCTGTGTACATTGCTCCTTACAGAATTCAAAGAGGCAAAATATAAGCAGGTTCCTGCTCTTAAATAGCTTCCAGATTGCTTTCTGCAAAGGGAGATACATTCCCGGCAGCCACAGGAATCTCCTCCACCTTCAATCCGAAGATTATCAATCCCTGCGAAGGAGGATCTTTCATGGCCCGACACGCATGGGTGCAATGCAGCATACAACAGCGTTCTCAAGACCATTCCAACTGAATTTTAGATGGCATAATACTGGATAACCCTAATCAGCTTCTTCTAAGGTACCTGACCATTATGTGTTTGTCTCAATGAGAGTTGTAGTATAGAACTAGGTTAGTGATTCCAGGTGGACTGAAGCATCTGACAACTTCAAAAATTATAATGTCACTTCTCTGCAAATATGCCGTTGTGTTGTCATACAGACACTAAAAGGAAAGGCAGCTGGGGTGAAGAAACAAGGGTACACCCTAAGCTGTTTAGGAGTTTCCAAGCAAGTGCGCATGCACACAGATTTCCAGACTTCTGCCAATCAAGGTAGCTGGGAACAATATCCTGGCCCTTCAGTGCAAATTAAATGAGAATATTTGTCATTGATGTTCACCGCTGGGTTCAGTCTCAGAAAAATTAAACAGTATGCCTAATTTGTTTTAATCTATTTTGTGTTGCAGTCATCATTATGCTCCTGTCTTTATCCCTCCCAAAGAAAAGTACAGAATGCTTCCTTTCTTCAGTATGGTGCCCGCGTTGCAGCAAACTCTTTTCAGCAAATTATTTCAGCCCAGCATTCTACAATGCATAGTACTGAGCATGCAATAAAGAAGAGAGATACAAATCACACACCTATGTTCACTGCTCCTATGACAGCTTGGAAAATGATAAAATTCAGGTCACATAAGTGATTAGATTTCGTATTCTGATGAATTTCACTCTCACCTTGTACTTTATCAGAACATAGTTCCCTGGCCTTCTCTCTCATCATTTTTGGAATCAAAACATCCTTTTCTACGTGCCTGAGCTGTGGCTCCTCTGCAAGAGAACAAAAATATTTCTATGTTTAGATGGCAAGTCGCAGGTAAACTGAAATAACAAGAATGCTGTTTAGAAGGGATGTTAATACATCCAGAGTTCTGAAACAAAACACATGTATAATAACGTCCTACTATCAACAAAATAATGATTTATTATTTATACCCCTCCCATCTGGCTGGGTTTCCACTGGCAAATATATCAAGGTAACACTGAAGATGACAATGGGTGGAATTCAACATAGAAGGTCTGCTTGTACAATAGGATTCCCACCCCCTCCTTCTCCTGCATGTCTTCCCACATAATTTTCTGCTGTGGAGGACTGAGAGAAAACCCCAAAATGGTTTAGGCAGCATCTGGCGCTTTGTGGGGGGAGCAGAAGGGGAAGTCCTGCCCTGTGAGTGGATCTCATTCCAAGCACAGAACAACTTATTTGACTCCCACCCAATACTTTCATTTGCTGTATTTGCAAACAATATGCCTAAGGAGTCTGACACGCCAGGGTCATTCCCATCTTATCCTCTGAAGGGCTAACATGTCCAAGGCTGTTCAGTGACCAGGATCTGAATTCCATTCTCCATAGCCCCATTCCACTAATCCAGGCATAGGCAATCTCAGCCCTCCAGATGTTTTGGGACTACAGCTCCCATCATCCCTAGCTAACAGGGCCAGTGGTAAGGGATGATGGGAGTTGTAGCCCCCAAACATCTGGAGGGCCAAGTTTGGGGATGCCTGCACTAATCTAACTAGTTGACCACACTGGCTCATGGCAATATATTCATAAGCAGGTTTTAGGAATATGAACCAATCACACAGAAAAAGCAGCATTATAACTTTCATCTTTATAGCTCAGGGGTGGAGAATGTATGACCCCTCCAACTGCAGTTGGGACTCCAACTCCCATCAGCCTCAAACTATCACATGCATTCGCCTGGGGTGATGGGAGCTGTAGTCCACAAACATATTGAGAACCACTGGTTCCCCATCCCTGCTGTAGCTAATGACACATGCAAAGCATTGTTTTTAAAGCATTTTCAGTTTGTGCACAGAAACTGATTAACAGATTGGTGAGCTTGTTTCAAATGTGACAGCAGTAAGCTGAACTCACTACATTTTCTGAAATGTATTCAAAAGTATACACATATAATGCACTGTACTAATCTAATTTGCAGGTTACCAAGCCATGGGTGACCGTGGCCAGGCTATCTCTACCTAGGTGGGGTTGCAGCTGGTGTACTTCCTTAACCTGGTAAAAGGTGCAGCATGCCATGAAGTCTGCAATGGCAGAGTTGGAGCAATCAGCATTTAAAACTGCAGGCCTGATCCTTAAGACCAGCGGTGTTCCAGATGTTGTTGGACTCCAGTGCCCATCAGTGCCAGCCAGCATGGCCAATGGTCAGGAATGATGTGAATGTGCAATCCTGCAACATCTGGTGGGCCACACGTTAGCCACCCCTACTTTAAAGGGAATGCAATCCCATTTAGAACAGGTTGAACACCAACTTCCAAAACATACGAACTACCCATCAATACTGTCTTTTCAGGACTGAGCTTCAGCTTAGCAACCTTCACCCAGTCCATTAATCATTCCAAACATCAATTTAGCAGTTACAGGTAGGTAGCTGTGTTGGTCTGCCATAGTCAAAACAAAATAAAAATTTTAAAAAATTCCTTCCAGTAGCACCTTAGAGACCAACTAAGTTTGTTCTTGGTATGAGCTTTCGTGTGCATGCACACTTCTTCAGATATCTGAAGAAGTGTGCATGCACACGAAAGCTCATACCAAGAATATATCTGAAGAAGTGTGCATGCACACGAAAGCTCATACCAAGAACAAACTTAGTTGGTCTCTAAGGTGCTACTGGAAGGAATCAATTTAGCACTCATACCTTGTTCCACAGGAAGGCAACAGTTGGAAGATGGTGGTCCCTGTTTGAGAGGCAGGGTAGAAAGGGTATCCCAGGGTGGGAGGCTGGGGCAAGAAACAGGCTCCCACGTGGGAGCTGGGAGGGTCTACCTTTCTGTGTATGGATAAAGGATATGATATAATTGTGATGAAGGGCCTTTAATTCTTTTTTGTTTCCTCTTTTCTTTATCTAGTTTAACTTTTATTGTATTTTATGTTGAAAGCTTTCCATAAAAATTAACTAAAGAAGCAGAAGAAAGGGTTTAGCAGTTGTACCTGGAAAAAAAGATTGCATATTAGGGGACATTAGCTCTTCCCCTTGACAAAGAAAAACCTGCAAACAGCATTCTGATAAAACAGGCCAGAAGTTAATGGGAGGCAGAGATTGCTACATATGAGTGGCTTATTGGAACCGTGAAACTCTCATTCTATTAACCACTATGCAGCTTGGTACAATCCTATGCAGAGTTTCCTGGGAGTAAGCCCCACTGAATTCAGGGAAATTTCCCAGCAACTGAAACATACGCAGGATTGGTTCCTTTAGTAGTTCCTTTAGCTGCTTTTATGTAGGTTGGTTTCTAAAAATAGCCCAGAAAATTGTATACATTTGTGTTTGCCATAAGTTTCAAATGTTGAGATTGTACTACCTTAGATTCGCATCAATTCAAATTAAGAGAGAGAGTAAGGATGACAACACCAGGGAAAAAATTTCAAAGCTTTAACTTCTCACTATTCTATCATCACCTTGAAGTCAATTTTCACCTTTTTCACTGGCTGAATCTGTTATCTTACATTTTGCTTTGGGGCTCATGTGTTCTTGCAATATAGCAGTACTGGATTATGAGAATACTGACAAGCATGTTTGCTAAAAAGAAAAAAAGTCACAATGCTTATATTCTTGTAGGTTGGGGATCAGATTCTGAACAGATTCTGTAACATTTTGGGGAAATATAAAAAGTAAGAACATGAACAGAGGGAGAGCGCAACTATATATGTTGACTAATTCAGATACAAAACAATATAATCAGTAGAGAAGGTGGAGAGTTGTTTCTGCAAGTAGTTTCATCTGACCTGTTTTATCTACATTCATCTCAGAATAGCCAGTTTAACTGCTGAGAGATAGCAGATCAGACAGCCTCCTGGGAATTATAGCAGCTTCAGAGAAAATATTGTTGCACAGAAACTACATTTTACAGCCATGCATTCTCTTCTTGCCTTTTGCCAAGGTTTTTTTTTTATAAAAAAACAACAACACCCCCAAACAAATCCACTCTGAGCCATGCATGTACAAGGCCAAGTTTAACCACCTTACTTACATAGCATCCTATCATATGCCCTAGAGTGGCACACATACTTAACCTCTGACTTCTTTCCGAAACGATCAATTGGAGCGTGAACTGGAAACGCAGTCCAGATTTGTCATAGGCTGGTAAAAGCTTGAGAAGCAAACGTAGCTTTCCCCATCACATTCTAATGCTAATCAATACAGTGATACAGATCAATATTAAGTTTGTTATTGGTATGAGCTTTCGTGTGCATATCTGAAGAAGTGTGCATGCACAAGAAAGCTCATACCAAGAACAAACTCAGTTGGTCCCTAAGGTGCTACTGGAAGGAATTTTTTTATTTTTTATTTTGTTTCGACTACGGCAGACCAACACGGCTACCTACCTGTAACTTTATCTAGAACAGTTACCCTCCTTCCACATCAAGCCAACTTTTCTATGTGGCTCAACCATCAATCAGTAAATATAGCAATTAAATGCAAGTCACACCCACAACAAAATGTTGCAGTGTGGAATACTGCTGTTCGATAAGCCAGCCTCCCCCCTTTTTTCTGTTTTAATTGGGTTTTATAAACAAGAATGATGTTATACAAATAAGTATACCAAGTTTTCTCATGTCATTTGTATATCACAAAAATAGCATAATAAATGTGGAAACATATCTACAACGTATGTTTCATTATTAGTGGTCAATGTAGGAGTTCTTGGTTTATGATTTGGTTTAAACGATTAGGAGGAGGAGGAAGAAGAAAGAAAGGAAAAGGGGGGAAGAGGTGAAGGAGGGAGTGGCGGGTGGGGTGGGGTGTTTATGCTTCTATTATTCTACTTAGCGTGTGTGAAGGGTTGTGTCAGCGTTACTCGAATGGGTTCTCTTACTATTCACTTGTATTTCTTTGGTGGTGAAAGAGGTGGGGTGTGGCTTAGAGTGTGGTTGGTTGTCTTTGGTTGGCTGTAGTGAGCATTGTTTTTGTGTGTGAGTGGGGTAGGAGTGTGTATTTTTTAATCAGGTTACCCAGATTGATTTGTATGCTGTCGGGGGATTCTAGATGTTGTCTTGCTGGGATGTGTATATGATAAAGGGAAACCAAACTGGGGTGAAGGCATCTTCTGCCATTTGTCCCTGTGTCAGTTTCAGTTTATTGGTTAGTTTTTCTAATAAGGCTGTTCCCCATACTATCTGATACCATTGGTCCATGCTTACTCCTGACAGGTCTCTCCAGTGTCTGGCTATGATGCTTTCCTTTTTCTAGCGGATACTCTCCCATTCCCTGTCCCCACTCCTCATTTTCCAGCCCTGTGCAAGCTACAATTCCTGCTGCAGCGTTCCATAGAAAGCCGTTTCCAAACACTCTTCAAAGGCTGCTAAACCGAGGGCACATTACATTACCTCTTCCAAATCTAGATACTACCTAGATATGGATTAAGGTAGGGGTGAGAGAATCTGTGGCTTTCCAAGTCTTGTTGGGACTCCCAGCTCCTATCAGGCCCTGCCAGGGTTGATGCAAGTGGCCAGGGATGATGTGAGTTGGAAACCAGCAAGGCCAGGAGGGTCACAAATTAGCCGCTCTTGTGACCCATGGGCGTACCCAAGGGGGGGCAGGAGGGGGCACCTGCCCCCCCTAGAAGCAAAAAATAATAATAATTAAATGGTTATCGGCAGCCTAAAAGGAAAAAAAGCTCTCCTAAAAAGCTCAACTACCGGTCTTTCTCCCCCTCCCAAAATCTAAATAACAATTGAGCTCTGCCGACCGGCAGCCGGCCACTGTGTGTGTGTGTGTGTGTTGCGCCGGCTGGTCTTTGCAAAGGAGCTTTGGAAACAGTTCCCTTGCATGGTGAATTGCGATGGCTGAGGATCCTAGGAAACTGAGTTTTTCAGCCATTTGGGGGCTTTCTGTTTGGGGGGGGAAAGTTTTTCTGTTTTTTGAAGCTGTTTTGAGCTGAACCCCAAAAAACGGGGGTAGATCACTGCTGAAAGTAGATCACAGTCTCTTGGGAGTTGGCCACCCCTGGTATAAGACATGTAACTAGAATAAAAAAAAATTAAAAATTCAAGCAAATAATTGTAATAACTACCGTAATAAAGCACTGCTATAATTATATATAATTATCCTAAAATTTTGGTTTCATTCGCCTTTCCGTGCTGAAATGTCACAACCTGAACGACCATGGCTTGCCCCCCCCCCTAGTTTTGATCCTGGGTACGCCCCTGATGTGACCCTTATAATCAAGGAAAGGATGCAGGGGCACGCCAGGCAAAGCTGGTAAAAAGTCCTCTTGGTTGCAAACAGCACCTCCTGAGATTCCTAGAACAAACTCCAGCAGGGGAAGGGGAAATGACACAATGAGCCATGAGAGCTCCCTACCAGGACCTGTTTCCTAAGTATGTATGCCAAGGATTGCAGCATTAGTGAAATTCATAAAACCAAGCAAATTACAGGGAATTTAGGCTTGCAAAGTACAAGTTATTCGACTTTCTTAAATGCAAAGCGTCTTTCTCTCTGTATGATAAGTATACCACCGTCACCACTTTCATTGTAAACCTCAAGCAGAGATAGATATACATGACAGCGAAGGTAAAGTGGCAATGGCAGTCACTTAAGGAGTTTAACATTGCCAAAGCCAAGCACAACATTTTCAGCACATACTGCTGTTGGAAAGAATGGTCCCAGGAGGAAGATCTCCAGCAACCATCTATCAGTCATACACTTATTAGCACATCACCAACCACAGGTGAGAATGTGCCTTGACAGAACTGGGCATGTAGAACTCCTCAAAAAATAAAAAAGTGTTTTTCTAGCAAAGGTGAAAACATGAGAGAGAAGGTTTGCACCCCCCAGTATGACACTGTTGTAGTAGGGGGGGGAACAAAACAAATAAACATGAGAGCTAAGCGATGAACATAAAACATGTAGCTGGATTCTGGATGAGAAGAATAGAAAGGAGTGCAGCCAGTGCTGCTGAACTCGGTCTATGCTTTTTTATTATTATTTCTTATACAGTGGTGCCCCGCTAGACGAATGCCTCGCTAGACGAAAAACTCGCTAGACGAAGGCATTTGTCTAGCAGAAGGCTGCCCCGCTAGACGAAAAAGTCTATGGGGCTGCCTCGCAAGACGAAAAATTTTCATCTTTTTTTTTTTCGTTTTGCGGAGCGCGGCTGTCATTGCCGCTCCGCAAGACGAAAAACCCGCTAGACGAAAATTTTTGCAGAACGAATTATTTTCGTCTAGCGGGGCACCACTGTATTGGTATACTGCCTTATACCTGTAGATCTCAGGGTGGTTCACAACTAGAGTGTTGGTGTAAGGAGTCAGAAGCAGCCCTCGGACAAACATGCTGTATTGACGCCCCTCTTCTGTGGTCATTTCCCCACCCCATGTTAAACATGGTTAAAATTTGGGCACTAATCTTAGCCACAGTTAATGCTAGCCTGGGTTTGCTATTAGCCAGTGTTTTGAAACCATTTTCAAATACTGTAGTATTAACCATATTTAAATTTGGTGTCAACTGCCTTGATTGTTTGGAAGCCATCAAATCCTGCTTTAGACAAGAGTGGGTACAATACATTTTGATCCGGATTCTCCAAGTTATAAACAAGATGATTCCTCATGTCAGCAAAAATAATCCGAGATAGAACTGAAATACAAAGGGAGTCAAAAGACACAGAAAAGTTGGCAAATGTGAGGCATATTTTATAGGGATCTAAGAGCTGCTAATAAAATATTTTGGAGATTCACGAGTGAAGAAAAACCTGATGACCAATTGTGATGACCAATCCCAACCCTTCTCCTGGGATATATTACTTCCATAGAAGGCAAACCCATAGGAGTTTGTTTGTCAGTCCCACAGGTGTAGGCTAATCACCCCAATTTTTAACAGGCCAATTTGAGAGTAAAGCTTGAGGCAACTTTTTTTGTGTGAATGGAAATAATGTGTCATTTTTTTAAAAAAAAACAACGTAAATAGAACCTGGGGTGAGGTAGAGTAGCCGAGACCTCTGCATGAGGAGTTTAACTTCCACCCACACCCAAACACCATGGTCAATTAAAATTGCCTCCCTGAAGCTATTTACATAGGAACAAATGGCTCAATTGGTTTACATAGCAAAACCATCAAGTTATGAAACTATAGGAAAGGTTAAGATTATGGTGTTATGCAAGTTAATGATTATCTACACCAGTTGCAAATGACTGAGAAAATTTAAACAAACAATACAAAAAACAGCCATATCCTGAAAACTTGTTACAGGATAACATGTTGAATTTTTCAACTTCCAAATTCCAAAAAATGAGGAGCACTTAAAAGTTGTAACATGACCTGGGAATTCAAAAGATGTTTTGGTTAAATTAATATAATTTAGCTTCGATTGGTACGTAAAATGTGTGTAAAACTGCATAGAAATCATTAAAAATGATTTGACAAATTCTTGCAGTTATATTATATATTAATATTATTGTTTACTGCTATTATTTAGCATTACCAGACATTTTCAGAAGGTAAAACTAAAGTTCTTTGGTTTTCCAAAAGCAGTTTATGTCAGTGTTTTTCAACCTTTTTTGGGCAAAGGCACACTTGTTTCATGAAAAAAATCACGAGGCACACCACCATTAGAAAATGTTAAAAAATTTAACTCTGTGCCTGTATTGACTATATATAAAGTAATTATCTTGAATTTTTCAATTTTTCCCACGGCACACCAGGCAACATCTCGCGGCACACTAGTGTGCCGCGGAACAGTGGTTGAAAAACACTGGTTTATGTGCTTCTTCACCAAACGTAGGTTTACCAAGCTAAATGCTGATCGGTCACACAAAAAATAGTAATAGCAGATTTGAATTCCCCACTCAAAAAAAACACACGTATTTTAAAGGCCCTTCACTGAATAAGTTTGCAAAAATTAAGTTTCGCCCCCTGAAATGACGCACCCCACTACCAGGCTATTTTGTAGAGGTAATGTTGAGTGTTCTTCATTCATCTAAATTTAAAGTGGAACAACCTTCCATTTTATCATAAAACTGTAGTTAGAAGGGATCCCCCGGGGGCCATCTAATCCAACCCCCCTGCAGTGCAGGAATCTCAACAATCATCTTCTATGTCAGACAACTACATCCATTTCGTCAACGAGGGGAACTAAGAGCACGTGAGGGCTGGGAGCACTTGAGTCGGTGATAAATCCGTGAACAAGGGTTCACACGTGAACCAAGGAGCAAGATCACGGATCTAGACTGGCAGCTCCTCAGCCTAACCCCCTTGCACTCTCATGTCCCGGGCACGTCAAGAGGAGGGGGTAGCAACCGCCCCTACCTGCTGCACCAGGAGCAAACTCCATGTACCAGCTTCCTTGCTTTAGGGGCAGGGAGGGAAGCACCTCAGTAGCTACAGAAGTCGCGGCGGCGGCAGCAGCAACAACGTGGTCACAGTCCCTCCTCAACCTTGGGTTTGTGTTTTAAAGCCACCCACTCTCTCGGCGCATGCGCCGGCTGCGGAATTCGAAGCTCCAGCGCGCGACCCGTCGGCCTAACGGCACTACGGCGCACGCGTCGAAGAGAGGGAGGGCGAAAGCAGGAAGCGGAAGAGAAGGAGGCGAACGAACGGCGTGGGAGGGCGCGTGCGCGTTGAAGGCTGGAGAAGGAAAAAGCGGAGTTTTACCTATTTGGGGCGGGGCGAATGCCGGCCTCTTCCAGACCGGCTTCTTAATAGGAGGAGCTTCGGAGGCTAAAGCGATAGTGACGCCATCGTGGCAAGAAGCGATAGTGACGTCATCGTGGCAAGAGTATCCCCTAGAGAGCCCCTTAAAACCAGTTGGGAAAGGGGGCTGTTGGGATTGTTCCTTGTCAGGCAAGGAAGGCAGAACAAACACCCATACTTTTATTACGCACACGTCTTTTAATAAATACATCCATTAGTAGAAGGGAGAGCAACTAATAATCAAGGAGATAGACCAATGTGAACGTTGAACAGAGGCAAGCATTATCACCAAACCTATCAGCTCAACAATTACTAAATATTGACATGCTTTCATAACGTAACACTTTTCACAGACCCGAATATAATATTATAGTTTGGGGGTCAGCCTGGTTGGTATTTGCTGCTCCCTTAGATTCTTAACAGCCGTGAGGTTGTGTTCACAATATCTGAGGATAGCCTCAATTATTTAGGAGGTTATTCAGAAGAACATGCCCCACTCTTGTATTATGACTTAACGTTTTAAGGCGCAGTGCTGGGGCTTTGGCCCCATGAGATTTCTTTCTAGTTTATCCAGCAGTCTTGCTTTCTGATTGGGGTGGGGTAGGGCGGGTTTACCCCTGCATTGTTCACAAAAACTAGTTAGGTCATTGTGACCCCTGTGTCGAGTCCCTTCATTTTCATTTCTCTATTAAGGTACAGGAGTTAAAGAGTGTTAAGGCTGAAATCCTAAAAATATATGGTAAAATGTAAAGGACCCCCTGGGTGGTTAAGTCCAGTCAAAGGCAAATATGGGGTGCGGCGCTCATTTCGCTTTTCAAGCCGAGGGAGCCTGCGTTTGTCCACAGACAGCTTTCCGGGTCATGTGGCCAGCATGACTAAACTGCTTCTGGTGCATGGAGGATCGTGACGAACGCCAGAGCGCATAGAAATGACGTTTACCTTCCCACCAGAGTGGTACCTATTCATCTACTTGCACTGGCATGCTTTCAAACTGCTAAGTTAGCAGAAACTGGGACAGAGCAACAGGAGCACACCCTGCCACAAAGATTCAAACTGCTAACCTTATGATTGGCAAGCGGTCCAAGAGGTTTGGACCACAGTGCCTCCCGTGTTCCTATACTTGGTAGGGAGCAAACTCTACTGAACAGAGAGTAACTGCATAGGATTGTACTGTGAGAACTGTAGTACTGTAGTTTGTTAAATTGTGAAAAGATGGCTGAAGAGAGATATTTCCCAAATTAGGTCTGCATTGGGCCAGTTTCCTAACACATGCACAAAGGTGCGCGCACACACACACACATGTACAAAAAAAAAGTTTTAGGAACCGCCTGAGATGTCTGAAAAGCGCAGTGCAACGACAAAGAATATATTTTCCATTGCACAAAATGTGGCTGATCATAAATAGCTCCTGCTTGCAGTCATTTCTCTGTTTGTCTACCATTCATATTGTCATTTGATTAGTTAATCATCCATTTTCTAAAGTGTGAATGTGTTTTTACACTTCAAGCAAGACAGTGTTAACTATGAAACTATAGATAGCAATGGAGATTAATTATCTATTTCAGAAGTCTCCACACATTTTGCTTCTGAGATAAAAGAGAATTTATAATCTGTTCAAAGGTTCAGTTATCAAAATAATAACAATAATAAAATATATTCAAACCACTCTGGACAGTTTGTTGAACTGTATTTAAGGGTCCTCCCCAGGCTGTTTTTATGAAATACATTCTGTCCTAATGACGTGTGAAGAGACTTTAAATACGCAGCAAAACTCAAACTGTTTTAATGGCATTAAAAGGCTGAGAGTCTTTGGGGAAGTAATAGCATTTTTCTGATGTATTGATCACCATTTTATCATTATTTTCCCAACCATTCTTTGCTAGCCCCCCTCACCCATGTGGGCTTATGTGGAGGCAACTGGCATTGACAGCATGCTCTAAGCAGTGTGGGAAAGCTGGGCCTACTCGGCGTGCAAATCCCCCACAATGCCCCTGTGATGGGCTATGAGGGCTAACTGGCTCCTGTGCTGGCACATCGGGCCCCTTGACTCCTGTCTGCACCAACCAGGCAATAACTCCTGAGAAGACCACATGTAGACATTGCCTCGAGACTCCCCCTGCGAGGGAAGGAGTGTTGGGCCTTCTCCACTGGCTTGCCTGGTGGCTGGGAAGGAACCCAGCTGCAGTGCCTTAGGCTGAAGGGAAGGGAGACAAAGAGAGTACAGTATATAAAATGCCCCAGGGAGCTGAAAGAAGCCTAGTGGAGACTCGAGGAAAAGGATGGGTGCCTAAATAAGGAGTCTCTACAGAGATTTGAGAAAAGTTCTCCTTGTTTCCCTGTGTGTGGGGTGTGTGTGTGTGTGTGTGTGTGTGTTATTCAGGCTATTTCACAAGCCCCATTGAATGTGGTTAGAGTGGGGTGTCAACAGACTTTGCTGCTCCCCATGGTTGTCTAGGAGGAGCTGTGGGTTCAATCCTGCCAATGACATGGAGTCAGAGGATCTCTTTGAGGGAAAGCCTTCCCTGAGGCAGCTCTAGGAGGAACTGGCTGTTCCCGGTGTTTGGGACTTATTCCTGAGGAGCCTGGACTGAGAAAAAGGAGACTTGTATGCTCTGAAGGACACACAACACTTTGTAGAAGATGTCTGCTAAAGGGACTTGGGGCTGGGAAGAATTCGGGCCAGGGTGAAAATGGAGAATATGAAGCAACATTTGTGGAAGAAAGCCTGACATGAAGTGGAGCTGAGGTGAGTCTGTGCCTATTGAAGTATAGAGCATGCCCTCTTTGATGTGTCCTTTCCATAGGGGCAGTGCTTTCCCCCCTAAATATATATATACTCTAATTTTCCTACTCATATTGAAATACTGCCCCTCAATGAGGCCAAACTTAGATTCCCAAAATGTTTAGGGGTATGTGTACCCCAAGAAAAAAAGCACTGCATAGGGGTGTAGCACAGCCCCAGAGAGATAACGTGCCAGGGGCATTGTGGGAGATTAAAATGGTGACTAGACCCAACCAGTTGGTTATTTTTGGAGACGTGGGGCAGAAAAATAAGAATGGGGAGGGGAGGGCTAGAACAAGCACCAGCAATGGAGAGGGTGCAGTTGCTAAATAATGTGGGACAGAGATGGGGAGCCTGCCTTCAGATGCTGTCGGACCTACAACTCCCAAACCGCCCTGTTAGTGCACAGAGATGATGGAAGTGCTCCAGCCATAGGTTCCCCATCCCCAGTGCTGGGCCTAAGTTGTTTATGGATACCTGAATGGGTGTCTCCATTCCCTTTGTTCAGTCCAGCCACTGAGGTCCAGCTCTGAGGACCTTCTAGCAGTTCCTTCATTGCGAGAAGCAACGTTTCTTTTCTTTTCTTTTTAAAAGTTTTTATTTATACTTTTCAAGTTTATACATTTCATTAGTTTTACAATTTAACATTTCAAAGTTTGACTTCCTTGCTGCCTTGGAGAGTTGTGACCTTGGAGAGTTGTGATGGGTGTGTACGTATGTGCATGTGTGGCTAACAATGTGTTTTTTGTGCTTTTTTGTTTTGTTTTTATGGGATGGCATCCAATTTCGTTGCACTTGTACAACGTTGTACTTGTACTTGTACAATGACAATAAAGAAATTTTATCTTATCTTACTTCCTCCTCTTTCTGTGGTTCCCAGCAGGGCTCACAATTACGGTCTGCCCTGGAGCCTCATTTTCTGTGACGCGCCTTGAGACCTCCGGGTATAGGGTGGTATATAAACTCAATAAATATTAATAATAAATAAATAAATAAATAAATAAATAAATAAATAAATAAAAATATTTTCTGCATATCCAAATTCATTTAATTTGCTCATTTAATAATTTACTTTAAATATATATTCTTATGAAACTGCAGGTTATTACAACAATCCTGCTAATGTTTTTATCTGTTTGCAGTTTATCTGTAAATATTCAATAAACCATTTTCATTCTTTTATAAAAAGTTTGTTATCTTGATTTCTTATTTTTCCGTTAGGTTTTGCCATTTCTGCATATTCCTTTGCTGGGACTTCTGCTTCCTTCTAATTTTGGGCTAGTAGCATTATTGCTGCTGTAGTAGCATACATAAATAAATTTCGATACAATTTAGATAGCTCTGTCCCTATTATTCCCAGAAGCAAAGTTTCAAGGAACCAGGCAGAGGACCTTTTCAGTAGTGGCGCCCATAGCTGTCAACCTTCCTTTTTCTTGCATTGGGAAACGGTCATAGCTGTCAACCTTCCCTTTTTTGCAGTGGGAAACAGCACTCGAATAAGGGAATTTCCCACAAAAAAGGGAAAGTTGACAGCTATGGTGGCACCTGCCCTGTGGAATGCCCTCCCGTCAGATGGCAAAAGTTAAACAATTATACAACTTTTCATAGGCATCTGAAGGCAGCCCTGTTTCAGGAAGTTTTTAATGTTTGATGTTTTGTTTTGTCCCTTTTTAAAAATAATAATAATAATAATAATAATAATAATGATGATGATGATGATGATTTTGTTTTATTTGTTTTGTCCTTTAATTTATTGGAAGCTGGTCTGAGGGGCTGGGGTAACCCAGTCAAATGGGTGGGATATAAGATGTTGTGTTTGTTGTTATTCAGGTTTAGCAAACGCGTCTGTACACATACTATCTGTTTTTAGCATTGTATCATGATAAGTATTTCATGGCAAGGTGGAACCTTTAGCTGAAATTAATTACCAGGAGCCAGGACCAACTTCAGTGGTTCAATATGGGGCACCATTTACTCAGAATTACAGGAGTTACTGATTATGGGCTTCTTCCAATAGTGTCTCCTCTAGGAATGATTTTGCAGCATACACAATAAAAGTGTATTATCAAAACTGGCTGTTCATGTAAATTTTTTAACACATTTGTGGGCAGGAGTTCCTGGGAATCTTAGCACCCTGTTTGGGATTCTAAGGCTTAGAGGGTGCATCAGCCAGGAAGCAAGTGAATAACTTAATTTGAAAAAAAGCCTTTAAACTTTGATTTAGGCTATATATTTTTTAGGGGGGGAAATATTACTTCCATGTCTGCTGAACTTTAATTCTCATACTATGTTTTCTTTAACAAGAAAATATAACCCAAGCAAGGAGAGTTGTTTTCTTACCGGTATGGTGGCATGTGTTTGCGAGTTTATAATATGCTCTGAACCGAGGATGGGGAACCTTTGGCTCATGAGCCACATTTGACTCACCAGCCCCTCCCCTTCTGGTTGTGAGGCAATTTTTATTAAACCATGCTCACATGACATCATATGTGACATCAGGGTGGGGCACGTACCAATGTGGCAAAAAAGGAATAATCATAACTTAAAGTGAGTTAATGAGCAGGGTGAGTATGCCTTGTTCCAGAAGCACCAAGCTCTGTTTGGGCCGTGGTTTCAATGGAAATTGTTTGATTATATTCCTAAGCATGTGAGAACCAGCTGTACCGTGTGAAGCCCTGTACCATGTAAGGGGAATATTTGGTCCTCCAGATGTTGCTGAACTACAGCTCCCATCATCCCCAGTAAGCATGGCCAATGGCCAGGGATGATGGGAATTATCATTCAGCAACAACTGTTGGGCCAAAGTTTCCCCACACTAGCTCTGGCCAATGGGCTTTGACATGTGGGTGGGACAAGCCATCTCTCAATCAAATGATGTCATAATATGTCAGGTGGGCTATTGTGCCAACTTGTGAAAGTTGGCCTATGGAGTGAGAATCTGACCTACTGGTTTCCCTACCTTTTTGTAAACTAAAGATTCTAATTACCGTCTTCAGTTGTTGCAGTTTCTAGTTTTTAACCGCATACTGCAATAGGAAAACTGAACTTTCAGCATATGGCACCGTGAAGACCATATGCAGCCTGTGATGCTTAGGAGAACCCTTTAATTTTTGCCAAATTCATAAGAACCCTTAGTCCATGAGACGTAACTTTGAAAGCTGTTTCACACAACCACCATGTTACCTTGCTATTTTCACATCATCAGAAAAAAAAGAATGTGAGAATCAGGTCTTATCAGGTGATTCCTCTGTCACCCTCAGTGATGGCCTATCTTCCATCATGATTCCCCGATTCAATAAAACTCTTTCTCCTTAAATTACTACCCAACCCTGACACACGCAGAGTTTCAGACCCCATTATAAAAAAGAGACATGCAATGAACAACCCTGCTAATCCTGTTTTATTGCAAGGGAAATGCCCCTTCAGGAAACACCTCACATAGTCTTTTCATTTCTAAGTATGGTTGATCTCTCTCTGCTGACTCAGATTCACAAAGATGGAAAGTCTTTGGTATTTCATAGTCTGATAGTTGCTTCCACGCATAACAGAAAATACCTAAACAGAAGGTTGATTTTATTATGATGGCATTCTTGTTGCAGTGATGGGCCTGGTCTCTCCCAGAATCTTCTTCATCTTCAAACAATAGTTGGTAGTGAGGCTGGTTTAGAAAAAAATGTGGTAGGTTACAGGATTCCTTGGCAGTTTGAAGGCCGTGTTCGATCTTTTTTTAGGCAGGCAGAAGATTGTAATTTCTCTCAGGCTGGTGTCGGTAGTTTCCCTTTCTCTTTTCTGTTCTTAGCCTTAATAAGCCAGCCATAGAGAAGGGAAAGGATACTTTTTCTAACGAGTCTTGCTGAAGGCAATTCGCCTGGTGTATTTTCTTGGCATGACTTGCCTCAAGGCAGTTTGCACATCTGAGGAAATTATGGTGGGGCGTCGCTCCTTTCTCCTTAGGCGTTCAGCTTCCCCGGACACTTTTCTGAAGATCCCATCTACATAGGAGTGCAGCATGCCCCAAGCATCTCTGGTCATTCGGAACTTGTTAGACCGGACCCTCCTTGGCAACTTTGAGGCAGTTCTAATTCTTGGTTTCTGCCTTCTGTATCTTTTCACAGACCTTATAGTTCTCTTTCGGACTGTGTGCCTTCTCTTGGCCTTCCCCCTGTACCGTGGTCGTGGTCGTGGCCGTGGTCTCCTACGCATTTGTCTCCGTGAAGCCATTTTGTTTCATACACCAAGACTGCAAGACTGCTTGTCTGCCTGTCTAACTGCCTGCCTGCAAATGCCTGAGTCTTCATTGGAGGTAAACTCTTATATAAGGCTAGTTATTCAAATGAGCAGACACTTCTGTGCCCAGTGATTGGCCGACTGGAACAAAGACCATGTGAACTACCTCATAATACCTGATTGTGACCCATGCTGAAATGAAAGAGATCATGGTTTAGTTTGACTATAGGACTGTGTCTGGGACTTGCTTCATGTCGTTGTATGCTCCAGCTCCCCGATCCATTCTTTGTGATAACAATAGTATCCCATGACACCCAAATTAGGCAAAATTCAGTTCTTCAGAAAACCAACATTGAAAAACATTGTCTGAATTAGGTTTCCAATTCCTGTTTGGGGGCAAACTATGGTTTGTGGCAACTTCCCTGAAAACGGTTGCTTTCTAGATGGTTTGGACTACAACTCCCATCAGCCCCAGTCAGCACAACTGGGCTAGCTGGAGCTGATGGGAGTTGTAGTCAAAAGCAATCTGGAAGACACTGGGTTGGGGAAGGCTGCTTTATGGCAACTGTGGTTTGCCTAATAGAGATGCCACATCAGACTATACTTTATCAGATACCAGCACAAACTGTAGTTATCACAGATTAAGAAGTAAGGGAGAAAATTTTAGAACATGGGTGAAGGAAGTGAGTTCACAAGTGTAAGTTTGCCAAGCTATGTTTTATGCTGATCAGTATTTTAATAGTAGTCTATCATGGTCTAGACTCTGGAAGGAAAAGTATTGCCTCAGATGCTAACATCAGTATTACAGCACAGGCTGATTTAAATGATTTGTGGACCATATTCTTTTGTTTCTTTTTCTGTTGCCATGGCATCTTACCTCACAGTATGGCTCTTGCATCACATTATTTTCTAGTTACCTAAACACTGTCCTTGCTTGACCTTTTCATAAACCATGATAACAGGCAAAAGGCCATGTTTTTTAATCTTTTCTTTGATCAGGTCATAAACATTTATTAAAAATAAGGTGCCAGAGTGGTTTACAGTACATTCAAACAATAAAACAGTGATGGTTGCATTCAGGGTATATGGATACTGAGGTCTATGAATACGTGTGGAAAACATTTTAGCTATTTAGGGGTCCATAACAAAATTAAGAGAGGCCCTAACTTGACATTGCTGTTGTAAATAATGGGAAGGGAAAGGAAAGGTTTGCACTATCTCTAGTCTTCTTTTCCATTATTTTAAAAAAGGGAAATGGCATCAATCCAGTTTGGAAATAATCTTTTACAGCTCACCTTTTTGAGTAATTGGTACTGAGGCTAAACCCTATCACTAGTCAAATCTGTTTTTCTTTTGCATTCCATCTACAGCACAAAGATGTAAATCTTTTTCAGCATCTTAATCTGTATTCAGATAAGAACCAAAAGACTGATTACAGTGTGATGAATCAATTCCCATGATGAGGCATAAGCTTGTGGATGCCTGAGTTTCATCATTGTCTGAAATGTAACATCAGATTATGGAGCAACGTCTAGATTTTAACCCATACATTTTAAAGTCAAGTAATTCCAATCCACTATAATAAAATTCACAAAGATCATCACTGCCACAAAACTTTTATTGTGAAAAAATAAGAAAAAAAACCCTAAAAAAACTGTTGCCTTAGAACAGCATATTTCATAGCACTTAAGTCTGGGTAAAACAGGTGTGCTCATAGAAACACACATCTGCTTTGAAGCCAAGAAATGCACAAATTGATAATAATGAAACCAAATAATGAAAATAATTATTTGAAACATTTAAAACAGATAAGAAAAAGGGATTTGCACCAGAAATATCTAGATTAGAAATGGATTTGGTCAACTCAAAAATGAAAACTCAAAGGTGTACAGATTCCTGCTTGACTGGGAAGTCAAGGAGGACGAGATGAAAGCTGCCATAATCAAATGGGCCCAGGATTTCGGGTATAATACAGAAATGAAAAAGTGGGGAAATTTATGGAAAGTAAATTGGAAATTTACAGCATGTTATACTTTGAGGAAAAACCTTCAAAAATGCAATACCATTGGTATTTGATGCCATGGAAGCTTTAAAAAAATGCAGCCTATCTAGTACTTGTTGGAGATGTAGAGTAGAAACTGGTGCTATGTACCACATGTGATGGCTATGTAAAAAAAAAAAAAAGATCTTCTGGGTCAACATCTATATAGAACTTTAAAAAATGTTTAGAGTTTCATTTTAAAAAAGACCAGAAGCATTTCTACTCGGAATTACAGGATCAGACATTCCTAAGAATGTAAAAGAAGGTTTTTTTATATGCCACAGTCGCAGCGAGAATCTTAATAGCGACTAAATGGAAAAGTGATAAAATCCCTTCCAGGTCAGAATGGTTACAAAAAGTAGCCGAATATGCAGAGCTAGCCGAACTGTCTGAAATAATGAAAGATAAGTCAAAACAAATATTTATTGCAAAATGGGAGGTTTTCAAATCATATCTAAAGATAAATTGTGGTAGTATGAACTTGGTTGCAGCCTTCGAATAACTTCTGTAGTTGTACTAAGTAAGAAACAAGGATATAAGAGAATAATACTTTAATATAAAATGAACAGATAGATTTATGCAATAAGTTTGTAAATATTAAAAGAAGTATGGAGAAGACGGGAAGTACCTTAAAAAGATTTACTATCAAAACAAATGATTTATCCTTTTGTTTATTTTGTATTTGGTGTAACAAGTGTTGTAGATTTATGGTTTTTCTTTTCGATTTTTGTTGGTGTTTACAACAAAGCATAAATACAACAAAAGCACAAACTGAAGCTAAGGCACTCCGCACATGCTCTGAGAATGCCTTCTCTTCAGCCAGTCTTCTCTGTTTCATCCAGATTTATGGCTTCTGTTGCTTCATTTTGCTATATTCATTCTCTAGCTGCCAAACACTTCAGCATGTACTTGAATCCTGCTGCATTATTGCTAGTTGATATGGCTTTGATTTATTCACAGAAACTCTGCAAGGTCAGGAACTTTTTATGCATTTCAGTGCCTGGGGTGAACGGTGGGCAGGTTTTGATTTTTGAAGCTACTGAATGGGAATATGTTTCTTGCATAGCACTTTTCCTTTAACGATTGTAGGGATTGCGGTAAGTATCCTTAAAATAATTATTCTGCTTTAGGACACAATACAGAATTGTGGTCTAGCTTTAGGTCATACTCTTCGTATGGAATCTGGATACTCACCTGAATTAATGCCCATCCCTCTCTGGCACTATTTCACTCTTACGATGAAAACCTTGTCAGTCACCGGCAGGTAGAGGCTGGTTCAAAGGGCACTTTGCAAAACCACAGAGGAGATTTTGACAGGTGGGTGGCCAGCCCACCTGTCAGTAATGTGGTATCACAATGACATCATGTGATTGACAAGCAGATGGCCCCACTCGCTTTCCAAATTTGAAGCCGAAACTTTCTCCACCCTGACTCAAATGATAATGTTACCTTGGAATCTAAAGTAATGCCAATCAGAGTTAAATTCTATTAGACCGGCATGGGGTGCAAGTGATCTTCCTAGATGAGTTATGTTAACATCCCTTCTCTAATGTAAAGCTCTAGTCCCATTTTTAAATCCATTGTATTTAGGTTTTCCTAACATGAGTGGTTTCTGTAAGAGCAACAATAAATTAGTTTACCAGCCTCATATATGAAGATGTACCCCTTTTTCAAGGTCACCCAAAGAGAAATCGAAATGTACTTCATTTGCACAACATACTATAGGGCAATCCTATGCACAGCTTCACCCTTGAAAGCTCTACTGAAAGCAACAGCACTTACATGTCAACTCCTCGGTGTGTGTTGTTGTGTTGTCTAAACTTAGGTTCTATGTGATCAGCTTTCTCTACCCACTGTAGTGGGAAGTGCTCTGTCCTTTGAGACGTTTCCATGAGAATTTGAATTAGTAGAACTGAGAGCAAAATTCACTCCACGAGTTTCTTCTTTACTGGCAGGATTTCATATTGGAGTCTTATTTACAAACAGAATAGAGAGTGCTTTTATGATGCTTATGTAATCAGAATATGCTTTATTTGAGTTGAGAATAGTTCTACCGGTAGCATAACAAATCTGGCTACTCTGTTCTGGTCTGGTGCAGTGTGGAATATGGGGTTGCTGAGATCTTCTGTCTTAGAGAATGCAAAAATCAAAAAAGAGGGGAGGCGGGGAATCAAAATAACTAAGGCTCAAAACAGACTGGCAGGCGAGGCGGTGTAAAGAAAGTGGCTGGCTAATTGTATTCCCTCATGATCCCAGTCCAAATGGACCAGACGACTTGAGTGCATAAAAGAGCACATGTGCCATGAGTTTGAAAATCTCTGGGAATACTAAGGGGCCTTGTGCCACCCCTGATGGAGCTGAAATTGTAGTGAACAGAATGCTGGAACCATGTTGTATTATCAAAGGACATGGAACCACTTATTCCAACTAAACACTTAGTGCTGTCATGCTGGCGTGACAGAAAATGGCACTAAAGCACAGACGAGTGGCTATTTTAGTTTGGATAAATACACTAGATTGTCAAGCCCTGTTCTTATGTCAGCAAAAAGTGTTGAGGACATTTGTAGATATGTCTAAAATGAAATCACCGTATTTTGCTTAGAAGTAATTTGCCTTCCAAAAAAATTGTGTGTGTGTGTGTGTCCCCATGCTTTCCCCCACACAGTCTGAAGCTGTTTTGCTAGATGTACTCTCAGATAGATATGCTATGTGGGAAAGCAGAATATGATCCATTTGATGCCTATGTAAGTAAGTAATTTTGTAATGCAAACTAAAAAAAGACTGACCCATGCTTCTATGTGAGCTGTTGGGTTGGTTAGTAAGAACATGTCTTCAGAATGTCCAGTGCTTTAATCTCTAACACATGTCTGTTCACAGAGAAATTTAAGAAACAGGATTTCCAGTCTTCTATATGTTACTTTTTAATCCCATGAACAAGGAAATTCTGTGGATTAGCACCACATTTGGCTGGTTTGCATATCAGACTTACACGCTCTCCCCTTCTCTTACATGGCTGTGAGTTATTAGAAAGCTTTTTATTTCATTTTAGATTAAAAACACTTTGCCATGTAGTCTGAGCTTGAAGAAACTGTGGTTTATCATAACTATGGTTAGTGGAAACAAGCCAACTTCAAATCATAGTTTATGAATTTGACTTCTTTCAACTAGCCATAATTCAGTTTAACCACACTTTAGGGTGTATGAATAGTATTTAATGACAGTTGATCTAAAACTGAAGTTGAAGCTTCGAATCTCTGCCTCGTGACTGTGTTAGAAGAGAAGGAGAGGGAGAGCATGAAAGATTCAGGTTTTGTAAAGCTAAACTGTGGTTTAGCATAGCATTTTGTTATATGCCATCCCAGTCTCCACAGCCGTGTGAGATTCCTGGCGTCATGCGCTTTACCCAGGGTCTTTATGATATAAGGTTTATTTACACATATACTGTATACAACCTGGGCCTACTATGGAGGGGTTTAAAGCATGACTGTCCTTTTGAATCACACTGTTGCTTGAGACAAAATATACATCAAGAGATACAGTACATACATTTTGTTATGCCCTTCCCTCACTATCCATGCTGAGAGGCACTCTTTGAGAATGTATCTTTCCCAGAACAAACCCAAAGCAAGTGTAATTTTAATTTATATGCTGTGCCTTGTATGCACAAACAGCTTTTCCACAGGCTATGCAGACATTTCACAATGAATCCATGCTGATGGAGCACTGGAGAATAACATGATGCCAGCCCAGAGAATTGACAGTGGGGCATATATTCAGATTCCTTTAAATTTTTAATTTTTTAAGAACATTGTTATGTATTTCTCTACTAGGGTAGGAGGAAATATCTTGCCAGCAGTGCTGGAATGCCCTTAGGATCCCCGGCAGCATTTTAAATTATATTTTATGCACTGCGAGAAAGGCTGGAGGTAAACCTTTTAGGTGTCTGCACTGTGTATAAAGTGAGAGTGAATAGTGGCTGTGATTTTATCCAAAACTTTTCAGTCTTTTCCTTCCTTCCTTCCTTCCTTCCTCTTTCTTTCTTTCTTTCTTTCTTTCTGTTTTTATAATCACCAACCATAAGCTGAAGTTATGTATTTTGTGTGTGATTATGTGCACTAAGCCGTTTTAATTCCATTCATCTCCAAGATACATTACCCAAATGCAATTTATATATAGGGTGAGTCCTTTAAAAGAGGCCCCGTGGATACAGAGTACAGTACACATGTTCCATGGGGACTCTTTTGAAAGACACACCCTGTATATTTGTGATGCTCCTGCAAGACCCAAGTTGGGAACAAAAACACTGTTGCTGGGGGTGGACAACAACACTGCTATAAAAGCCTGGCTAGATGTACGTTCCATCATAAGTAAAAGTTAAAGAAAGCTAAGGTCATAAAATGGCATGGGACTACTGTGGTTATTTTTTTGTTCTTGATATTTATTTTATAAAACGAAAGTGCCCTCTCAGACATGCCAGAGCTCTTGATGACTTCTAGTGGATGACATATTATAGGCAGTAGATCTTATTAAGGATCATGCTGGGAGTAAAGAGCAGCAGCACCAGCCCATATAGCATTGTTAGCACAGCCAGGATCAACACCTCCAGCACTTCTAGTATTTTCCCCCTGGTCATAGTGGCTCCAATAGGGGTGGCCCTGCCAATTTCCCCTCTGGCGTCACCCAACATATTATTTCCTCCACATTCTCTCCACTAAACATTCAAATAAAAATGAGTGCTGGGCATTTGTTCTTCATTTTAGGCTTTTAATAATTTTTTGATATTTAAATTTATTGTCCACTGCCATTTTTTAAATCTGTTGACAGTTTATAAATATTCTTATAAATATAATTCATATAATATAAATAGAAAATCCAATGCTGGTTGTAAGAGTACCCCAAGGTTTTCTTTATAACCTTAGTTGTGTTTCAGTGCCTGTTAAAGACTTGCATTACTGACCTTAATACAGTGGTACCTTGGTTTACGAACTTAATCCATTCCGGAAGTCCGTTCTTAAACCGAAATGGTTCTTAAACCGAGGCATGCTTTCCCTAATGAGGCCTCCTGCTGCCGGTGCTCTTCTACCGTTCAGCTTCCGTTCTTAGACCGAGGTGAAGTTCGCAAACCAGGACACTAATTCCGGTTTTGCAGAGTTTGTGAACTGAATAGTTCATAAACAGGGCTGTTCTTAAACTGAGGTACCACTGTATCTAGCTTTTAATAACATGTTTTTTTCTACTCTGGATTGTTGTATTTGTTATTTTAATTTATTGCTGTTTTAAGATATGTAAACCATTCTGAAATTTGATGATGAAGGGCAGTATATTTTTAATTACGGTAGTTAAGGTACTATGATACAACAGCCAAATAATGCACCAGTGCTATGATGAAGTACCGACCCCAAAAGCTGAGCTTTAAAGTGTCAGGTAGATGTTTAGCTGGGCCCTCCACACAAGACAGTAAACTCCCTACTTTCATATTTCCAGGCTCCCTAGCCTCTAACTCCAGGAGTTCTCCACCCCTGGTTCCTGTCTCACTCAGGAACCTTGCGATCAACTTCCAAAATAATCCAGAGGGTTGTGCCTCTGTCCCCTTGTGGCTTCCCAAAGGGGTGATCTCCTTTGGTATCTGAAGAAGTGTGCATGCACACGAAAGCTCATACCAAGAACAAACTTAGTTGGTCTCTCAGGTGCTACTGGAAGGATTTTTTTTTTTTTGACTATGGCAGACCAACATGGCTACCTACCTGTAACTGGAACTCCTTTGGTTGTGTCCCTTCAGAGTCAGCCTTCATTGGCTTTGCCTTGAAAAGCCATATCAGCAAGGAAGCTTCAATGCTGAAAGACATCTATCACAGGCAAGACTCTCTAGCCAGCTTTGTGTTGCTTCTCTTTGTTGATGTCCTTGGCAATTGCACAGTCCCAATGGAAGTGGTGAAGGTCAGTCATGTTCCAAATTTGCTGCCCTTCCTTTCCACTGATTTCTCTTCTTCTGCAGACGTGGTTCTCACATTTCCCCACATAATAATAATAATAATAATAATAATAATAATAATAATAATAATAATAGAATCATAGAGTTGGAAGGGACCCCAAGGGTCATCTAGTTCATCCCCCCACAATGCAAGAATCTCAACTAAAGCATCCATAACAGATGACCATCCAGCCTCTGCTTAAAAAACCTTCAAGGAACGAGAGTCCACCACCTTCTGAGGCAGTATGTTACGCTGTCCAACAGCTCTTACCATCATAAAGTTTTTCCTGATGTTTAGTTGGAATCTCCTTTCTTGTAACTTGAAGCCATTGGTTCTAGTCCTAGCCTCGAGCAGGAGAAAACAAATTTGCTCCATCTTCCATGTGACAGCCCTTTAGATATTTGAAGATGAAAAACAGGTTTAAGGACTTAGATTTGGTGGATAGAGTGCCTGAAGAACTGTGGATGGAGGCTCGTAACATTATACAGGAGGCAGCAACGAAAACCATCCCAATGAAAAAGAAATGCAAGAAAGCAAAGTGGCTGTCCAATGAGGCTTTAAAAATAGCGGGGGACAGAAGGCAAGCAAAATGCGAGGGAGATAGTGAAAGATACAGGAAATTGAATGCAGATTTCCAAAGAATAGCAAGGAGAGACAAGAGGGCCTTTCTAAACGAGCAATGCAAAGAAATAGAGGAAAATAACAGAATGGGAAAAACCAGAGATCTGTTCAAGAAAATTGGAGATATGAAAGGAACATTTCGTACAAAGATTACCACAATTAAGGACAAAAGTGGAAAGGACCTAACAGAAGCAGAAGACATCAAGAAGAGGTGGCAAGAATACACAGAGGAACTATACCAGAAAGATATAGAGGTCTCATACACCCCAGGTAGTGTGGTTGCTGACCTTGAGCCAGACATCCTGGAGAGTGAAGTCAAATGGGCCTTAGAAAGCCTTGCTAACAACAAGGCCAGTGGAAGTGATGATATTCCAGCTGAACTATTTAAAATCCTAAAAGATGATGCTGTTAAGGTGCTACACTCAATATGCCAACAAGTTTGGAAAACTCAGCAGTGGCCAGAGGATTGGAGAAGATCAGTTTACATCCCAATCCCAAAGAAGGGCAGTGCCAAAGAATGCTCTAACTACCACACAATTGCACTCATTTCACACGCTAGCAAGGTTATGCTTAAAATTCTACAAGGCAGGCTTAAGCAGTACGTGGACCGAGAACTCCCAGAAGTGCAAGCTGGATTTCGAAGGGGCAGAGGAACCAGAGACCAAATTGCAAACATGCGCTGGATTATGGAGAAAGCTAGAGAGTTCCAGAAAAACATCTACTTCTGCTTCATTGACTACGCAAAAGCATTTGACTGTGTCGACCACAGCAAACTATGGAAAGTTCTTAAAGAAATGGGAGTGCCTGATCACCTCATCCGTCTCCTGAGAAATCTGTATGTGGGACAAGAAGCTACAGTTAGAACTGGATATGGAATAACTGATTGGTTCAAAATTGGGAAAGGAGTACAACAAGGCTGTATATTGTCTCCCTGCTTATTTAACTTATATGCAGAATTCATCATGCGAAAGGCTGGGCTGGATGAATCCCCAACCGGAATTAAGATTGCCGGAAAAAATATCAACAACCTCAGATATGCTGATGATACAACCTTGATGGCAGAAAGTGAGGAGGAATTGAAGAACCTTTTAATGAGGGTGAAAGAGGAAAGCGCAAAATATGGTCTGAAGCTCAGCATCAAAAAAACTAAGATCATGGCCACTGGTCCCATCACCTCCTGGCAAATAGAAGGGGAAGAAATGGAGGCAGTGAGAGATTTCACTTTCTTGGGTTCCATGATCACTGCAGATGGTGACAGCAGTCACGAAATTAGAAGACGCCTGCTTCTTGGGAGAAAAGCAATGACAAACCTAGACAGCATCTTAAAAAGCAAAGACATCACCTTGCCAACAAAGGTCCGTATAGTTAAAGCTATGGTTTTCCCAGTAGTAATGTACGGAAGTGAGAGCTGGACCATCAAGAAGGCTGATCGCCGAAGAATTGATGCTTTTGAATTATGGTGCTGGAGGAAACTCTTGAGAGTCCCATGGACTGCAAGAAGATCAAACCTATCCATTCTCAAGGAAATCGGCCCTGAGTGCTCACTAGAAGGACAGATCCTGAAGTTGAGGCTCCAGTACTTTGGCCACCTCATGAGAAGAGAAGACTCCCTGGAAAAGACCCTGATGTTGGGAAAGATGGGGGGCACAAGGAGAAGGGGACAACAAAGGATGAGATGGTTGGACAGTATTCTTGAAGCTACTAACATGAGTTTGGCCAAACTGCGGGAGGCAGTGAAGGATAGGCGTGCCTGGCGTGCTCTGGTCCATGGGGTCACGAAGAGTCGGACATGACTGAATGACTGAACAACAACAACAAATCGTATTTCCACTCCTCTTTCCCAAGCTAAACACACCCAGTTTCCTCAACCATTCCTCAAGGGACTTGCTTTCAAGACTCTTTATCATCTTGTCCACCCTCCTCTGCACATTGTAATCCAGGTGTGATCTCACCAAGGCAGAATAGAGCAGTACAACTCCTCTTGATCTAGACACTATTTCTGTTGATGCAGCTTAGAATAGCATTAGCTTTTTTGCTGCTGCATCACCCTGTTAACTCATGTTGAGCTTGTGGTCTACTAAGACCCTAGATTATTTTCACATGTAAGCCAGGTATACCCCATTTTATATTTGTGCAGCTAGCTATTCCTGCCTAAGTGAAGAACCTGACATTTGTCCCTCTTGAAATCCATTTTGTTAGTTTTTGGCCACTTCTCAAATTTGTGAAGGTCATATTGAATACTGATTCTGTGGCATTAGCTACCCCTCCCAAATTTGATGAGCATCCCTTCAACACCTTCATCCAAGCCATTTATAAAGACACTGAAAAACAACAAGCCCTGGACAGAACCCTGCAGCACCCCACTTGTCACGTTTTTTCCAGGATGACAAGGAACCATTAGTGAGCACTCTTTGGCTTCAGTCAGTCAACCAACTACAAATCTACCTAACAGTTAACTTGTCCAGCCCACATTTTACCAAGATATTCTCTGCAAGAACGTCATGGGGGTGAAAGCAATGGAAAATAGTTGGTTATGCACCTCTTGTGTTTGAAGCATGGGAAGTCAAAAAATTAAATAATAATTTGGCAGAATTGGAATTTTTTTTATAACTGTATAAATAATTTGGAATGTAATTTGGAATGTTTCAATGTGATTTTGATTGGCTGTTGTATTGAAAAGTTTAATAAAAATGATTTGGCCAAAAAAAAAAAGAATGTCATGGGGGACTTTGTCAAAACATCAAGATACACTATGTCCACAGCATTCCCTTGATCCACCAGGCATAACTTTACTAAGCAAAGAAATGAGATAATGTTCTATAAGAAATTAGAAGTATTCTATAAGGTATAGAATATTATGCCCACCTGAAGGAAAGACATATAGACTGTGTACAACAAATATGTTTACAATTTTGAGGACAAAGATAGTACACGAAGACACTTTATTAGGAGGAGTTACACAAATGTTATCGGGGAGAGGGGAATTAAGCTAGCATACCCACAAAGGAGCTGAATTTCACAAGGGCCCTCAATTCCTCTATTTATTTTCCACTTATGTGTATTCCATGGCCATAGGGACCTGTGGCCCTCCAGATCTTGTTGGATTGCAAACCCAATCAGCCATAGTCAGCCCTGCCACTCCTGATATAGACCCTCTATGAAACCAATTCCCACTTGTGGCTTGCTCCCACCCACCACATTCATAAGGCACTATTGCTTAGAAAAGTGCTTAGAAAGCATGTCCCTGTGATTTGTCCCCCTTTTGTCAGTCCAAGCACAGCTTTTCTCCATCTCCAAGAAAGGGAGGATAAACGAACACAGTGTTTAATGATTGGGCATGAAGATAGTTTATAAGATAGTCTATTCCTATATTTTGCCCTTTTTTGAGGCATATCCTTCTCTTCAAATTCATTTACTTAGGTAGCTTTCCATAGATGGTGATGAGGATGATGACTTATAGTGGTTCAAATTTTCATTTCTGATCCAGGGGAAGTTTCTCACAAAGCCATTTACATCTTATGCAGACTTTATTAGGACTAGACTTTTTAAAAACTAATTTTCAAAACGGAGACATGCTGACCCACTCTGCACATGCTTCATACAGCATATGGCTGAAGTAAAGAACATCATCTCCTTTGTTCAACGGTGAGGGTTTTAGAAAGAGAGGGAGGAAAAACCCTTCTGGTCCTTTTACTTTCCTGGCCTTCAAATACAGCTAATTACAAAGGGGGAAAAGTTGGAACTGGTGGAGAGTGATCATTTAAAGCCATTTCTTTTGCAGAATGGAACAAAAAGAAGTACCGAGGGCATGGATAGGCCCTGGAAAAAAAGAAAAGAGAAAAACCATCTAATGAGGATGTTGAGATAAGTGCTTGTGAAGAAAACTGGCAAAAAAAGAGCTTTTAGTCTAAAATCCATAAATAAATGGGCATCAGATGGGTACTAGAACATTTATAATAAGAGAGGCCACCAAGCTGTATCCCTCAATGCAAGAGCTGCAACCTTAGAAATCTTATTTCTTAACAAGCTACTTTCTCCCCTTTTCAAATATTAATTTAAAAAAAGAAATACTTGAAAATTAAGGAGTTTTATTCATGTCTTTGAATCCATTATAGAGGCAGGCACCATCAGTAGGTCTGCTTAAATTTATAATTATGACAGCTGGCCGGCTCCTAGCACTCTATGCATGGAGAAGTTCTAAGTGGTTTGGACCTCTGATCTCTTTGGTGACCTTGAAACATGGATGAAATATGCACTAGAGATGTACAGTTTTAGCAAGAAGAGTCACACACAGTCTCCTCTTACAGGCTGCTGCTCGCACCCTTGGCCCTGAATCACTGGGGGCTCAGATCCGCTTGGTATACAAAGATGTGTACAGGCCAGGTATTTGAGGCTCAGTCTAATTATCCGAAAAGGACTTTGTCCTCATGCATTGTCTGATTCAGCATTTAATACTGCTCTTGTAGGGCATGAAAGAGAAGGGGAAAAACAAATCTGAAAGGGAAACGAGATAAAAGGAGGAAGGGGGGGACATCTTTTATAGCTCTGTGCTATTTTGATGTCTGCGATTCATTGTGAGCTCTGCTGCTATTGAGCAGGAGGTATGCTTGGTTGAAGGATGGATAGAATTAGCTGTAGTGACCTACCTGCATGCTAAGCACCCAGCCACCCTGACCATGTTTCCCCCCCCCTTGTATGTGAAACCACATGTACCTTGCAAACTATTTGACTGGTTTGGGCAGACTAGATGCTATAATCTACTTGGTCAATAACTAACAACCAAACTAGACATTATGTTAATTGTATGAATGCAATCAATATTCATTTCCCCCCTGTATGAATAGCATCTGTTTCGTGGGGCACAGGGGAGGGAGATCTTGAGCAGCCTTGGGAAGGGGAAGGGGAAGGGGAAGGATAAAGTTTAATTATATGGCTTTTTCCCATAGTCCTGATAAAATTACCCCACCCCACCCCCCCAAAAAACCTGCTGGCTGCATTTCAAAGGAAACCTTCATTGGCACTACTGGAGACTTTTTTAAAATAAAAGAAACCACTGTTAGGGAAATGCAAGATATAAATATAAACATTTTTTTTAAAAAAGTACTTAATGTGCAAAAGCATGGGCTGGGCAGTGCCTGATTAAAGGCTCACAACAGGTGCCTTTAAGCAGTTTGTTATATTAAGACCAAAGTACAGTGGTACCTCGGGTTACAGACGCTTCAGGTTACAGACTCTGCTAACCCAGAAATAGTACCTCGGGTAAAGAACTTTGCTTCAGGATGAGAACAGAAATTGCGCTGCGGTGGCAGCAGGAGGCCCCATTAGCTAAAGTGGCACCTCAGGTTAAGAACAGTTTCAGCTTAAGAATGGACCACCAGAACTAATTAAGTTCTTAACCTGAGGTACCACTGTAGATAGGGTACAGTATAAGAAATTCATGAATGGGATCTTTCTGAGTTTTCTTTTTTCCTTGTTAATAGTAGCCACGGAAGGCAGAGGGCAATTGGGATTGGTACTGCAGTTCTGGAGGGGCTGTTATAAATTCCTGTACAATTTTCCAAATTTAAATCTGTTTTCCCAGGGGACAAAACATATAGGTGCCCTGCATGGCATATAGGTGCCCTGCATGGCAAATAGCAGTTGGCAGGCAGTTTTAATTGGGTGGGAAATAGTCCAGGAAAAGGGGTTAAGCCTTCCCAAGCACTATGATCCCATTCCACCCCCATGGCTGCTTTTAACAACAACAACAACAACAACAACAACAACAACAACAACAACAACAAAGATCCTAGATTAACGATACTGATCTTCCTTCCAGGGTTGTGGTAGATATTTCTTAGGCAAACCTTTCTCAGTCCTGCTATTGTGAATCTTTTCACTGCAGTGAGCTATGGTTCCTTGTACACTTCCTCAAATTTGGCTGCCAGGTAAGTAGTACAAGGAGAACCAAGGCTAGAAATGAAACCTCTTTTTGATTCAGCATGCCTCAGCGGTCTCAGGACAGGGATTGGTATTGTTTGGACAGGAGAGGGTTAATGGAGCCCAGAGTGCTCCTGGTGACATAGCTCCTGTGCTGATGAACAGTGATGCAAGGAGCATGGAGGTTAATGAGTAGCCCCTCTCTCTGAGATGGTGTGCTCTACCTCTGCTGTTGTCTATGCTCTGGTAACTTCAAGGTTAGATTACTGCAATGCGTTAACTGCTGTGCGTTATACATCTGAAGACAGTTCGGAAACTTCAGCTAGTGCAGAATTCAGTGGCCAGGTTGCTCACCAGAGCAAGATGGTTTGATCATATTGCACAGATACTGGTCTGACAGCACTGGCTACCAATTAGTTTCCAGCCCCAATTCAGAGTACTGGTTTTGACCTATAAAGCCTTAAAACAGCTCAGGACTGCAATACCTCAAGGACCGCCTCTTTCCATATGAACCTAACTGGACCCTGAGATCATCTTCTGTGGCCCTCCTTTGTGTGCCCCCTCCTTGAGAGCTCCAGAGCGTGACAACACGAGAATGGGCCTTCTCTGCAGTGACTCGCTGTTTGTGGAACGCTCTCCCCAGGGACGTTTGCCTGGCGCCTTCATTACACACCTTTCGGCACCAGGCAAAAATGTTCCTTTTTAACCAGGCCTTTGGTTGGTCCAGTTTACATCCTATGCCCATTTAAAATTGTTTTTTTTTGGGGGGGGGCTATTGGGTTGTTGTTTTATTCTTATTAGGTATTTTGTGGTTTTATATTTTGATTTTATTCTGTGAACCGCACTGAGGACCCCTGGGTATAATAATAATAATAAGTCCACCTCCCCTGATGTCTGCATGTATAGCGTAAAAATGTCTGTAGGGAAGGAGCCTTTGCATGAAGGCTTTCATGGGATCCGGAACTGGGCTCCAGTTCCCATAGAAACCTTTGTGTGCATAACTATATGAGTAAAGGCACCTCCTTACAGACAGGGTGGGTGTTAGAGGGCCGAACTGCTGGGTAAAGTCACACTCCCTGTCCCATGTCCATCAACACAGGAGCTATAATGTGCACACAGGGCTTAAGTGCCTAGGGAAATGCCTGAAAGAGAGATACCTCACACCTGCTGTGATCTAGTTGCCATGTGTGAAGACAAACAGTAATTTGAGAGAGAGCGACAAAGTCACAGAAAGCTGACTTTTGGACTCTAAGAGATATCAGCAATTTGGGGTGCCGTCTGTCTCCCTGCAGACCTGGTTTAGGGGAAGTGGGCTCTGAAGTGTTTTCCACCTAATGTTCAACCAAAGTATTTGCAAATGAAGGCAAATATTGCAAAACACCAATAAGCCTCCAGTGATTCCGTCACTGGAAAGAAAAGCAAACCTGGCTAAGTTTTGCACCCTCAAATTTCTCAGAGAAGTGGGGTGAGCATAGTAGCATTAATTTGTGGCTTTCTGTTCTTAGGGAGTCACCAGGCACCAGTTTGATAACACAGGTCTTAAACAAAACTCCCACATCCAAGGGGAGTTGATGTGGCAGAGGCCTGAAGGAAGGGGGCAGAGGAAGCAACAGATAGAAAGCCAATGGAATGAAAGATGGCAGGTCCCGGACAAAGAACACTAAACTGAGAGAAAGAAAAACGGGCAAAAGCAAAGGAGGAAGGGAAGTTTGCCTTTGACACTTGCCCACCTACTCAGATCTAACCATTATTTATCATTACAGTTCCATATGCAATGCCATCATGTGGGAGCATTTGCTAATAACTTTAATAATCTGTGGGGACGCGTGTGGCGCTGTGGTCTAAACCACTGACCCTAGGGCTTGCCGATCAGAAGGTAGGCGGTTTGAATCCCCGTGACGGGGAGAGCTCCCATTGCTTGGTCCCAGCTCCTGCCAACCTAGCAGTTCGAAAGCACATCAAAGTGGAAGTAGATAAATAGGTATCGCTCTGGCAGGAAGGTAAGCAGCGTTTCCGTGTGCTGCTCTGGTTTCGCCAGAAGCGGCTTAGTCATGCTGGCCACATGACCATGAAAAAGTGTCTGCGGACAAACGTCGGCTCCCTCGGCCAGTAAAAAGCGAGATGAGCGCTGCAACCCCAGAGTCATTCACGACTGGACTTAACTGTCAGGGGTCCTTTACCTTTACCTTTTTAGATAAAACGTTAATTTAAAAAAAGTGCCTCATATGAATTACACATTATTTTACCACTTCAGCTTCAAAATTTGTCATAAAACAATGAACTTTAAAATGGACCAAAATCAAATCTGTTTGCTTGCTTCACAGTAGGAGGCTGAGATAGCTTAACATGACAGTGTGACATCAATTGCACGAGACTCTCAGAAAACAAATGTGGTTTCTTTCCAGTGCCCCTAAGGTGTCTTCCTTGTCAAATTACAAATTTTGTCGTCTCTCATTAGCTAATTAAAACAATGGGATGTTTCAGAACTTTTGAAATAAATTAATGGACATAAATAAAACCATCAACCCAGCTTAAAGTTAATGATAATCTTTGTTACGTACTAGTGTCTTTAAGCCAGTGTTCCCCAAACATCCATTAGCTAATGTGTATCTTCCCTACAAATTAAAATTAGAAATCACCAGTCCTAAAAAGGTTAATGATCTGCTACTGTAGACCATTGGGAGTACAGTGGTACCTCAGTTTAAGAACAGTCCGGTTTAAGAACAATTTGGTTTACAAACTCCACAAAACCGGAAATAGTGTCTTGGTTTGAGAACTTTACCTCGGTCTAAGAACAGAATCCGAAGGTGGAAGGGCAGGAGGCCTCATTAGGGAAAGCACACCTCGGTTTAAGAACAGTTTTGGTTTAAGAACGGACTTCCAGAATGGATTAAGTTCGTAAACCGAGGTACCACTGTATCTGATTTGTATGTGGTGTTCATAAAATTCAGTAATGATGATAGATAAGTATTGAAACACTTTTAATGTGGGCCTAACTCTCCGAAACCTCTCTGTCTGGTTAAGGCCTAAGAGTGCCTGGGGCTGTCCACAAGGGTAGAAAATGCAAAAAGTCCCAGGTTCAGTTTGTGACATCTCCAGGCAGGGCTGGGAAAGACTTCTATCCAAAACCTTGAAGGGCTGCTGCCTGCTAGTATAGACATTACTGAGCTAGATGAATCAATGGTCTGACTCGAGATAAAGGAGCTTCCTACATCTCTGTGGTGATGGTGATGGTACAGCATGGGAACAATCCACTAAACATCATAAACATCTGATTCATTTCAGCAAGGCTGCCTGAGGAATGCAGCAGTGCTGGATGGGTGGTACATTGTGGGGACACGGTCTTCATAGATTCCCATCACATTCTTGGGGATTAACTAATATTGTCTGTTAAATGAGTTATAAATTATAATTATAAGCTACAGCACTTTAATCAAGCAATCACTTGGGGAAAGCCATGTTCAGACATGAAATTAAGAGTCAGTACAGGGGAAGCCAAGTGCTGCGAATTTATATTGATATCACCAAATCCATTCCTTGGGGATGTTAAGTATGATGACAGATAAAATCAATTATTTCCCTCCTTTCTAGCTTTTCCCTTTTTAAAGAAACATAAAACTGATCTATAACCTTATTTTGATACCTTAACATGCAAAAATTGCATATTTAGTGATTACAATACGAAACGATAAAGCAACTGTACTCAGTCCTGATAATTTACTTAAATAGTTGACTAAGGTGCAGGGTGGGTGTGTATTAAGGTTGTGTGTAAATAAGTGTGTGAAACTAGTTTTCAGTATATTGACTGCCTTTCTATTTTGTCATGGTGTGTGTGGTTATGAGACTAGAGTTCCTCAACAAAGGAAAACATAGGCTTTTTTTCTTCTTTTAAAATTATTTTGTCACATCCAGCTATAATCAAAACTGACCATTTGAATTTCTTTTGCATCCTGACACCTGTGCTTTCAAGAAAGACACAGTAAAAAAGTAAAGATGATTTTGGAAACAGCTATAGGTTTTCATGTTGAAGACTTCTGTCTAGGGCAGAAAATTATGCATCACCAAATGAAAAGAGGACAAAATTTCATATTGAAATTGCGTAAACCAATTTATGTGAATAGATGCAAATTTAGATGTAATTTTAAAATATAAATTCAAAGCATCTCATGATAGGGAGGAAGACTTTTATGTCTACCTAGCTAGCTAGCAACTAGCTAGTTAACACACACACACACACACACACACACACACACACACACACACACAGCTTTATACAAGTCTCAGAGCAGTTTACAAAACAATAAATACAGTTGACATAACAAGCAATTAAGCTAAAAAACTTCATATAATACAATACAATACAATACTTGGAGCATGTGGCCTGCTCTGTTTAACTGTGGAAGTGCTGTTTGTTCCAGGCACCTGCTCACCCTTCTTACGATTCTTAATCTTTAAAAAAAAAAAAACTTCTACTGTGCAGCACTTAAAATAGAGGACTCTTTCTGATAGTCTGCTGATAACCCTTCAAACAGAGGACTGTCACAAAGGCAAGATGCACGACCAACCTCCACCTGCCTTTCTGAAGTAGAAGTATTGTATACATCATCAGAGGGGTAGCCAATGTGGTGTTTTCCAGATGTTGGCTCCAATTCCCTTCATCCCAGTCCATTGGCCATGCTGGCTAGGATCAGTGGGAACATCAATAGGACATTACACTGGCGCCTTAACAAGTTAGTCCTGGAAGAGATAGCCAGTGCACTTTATCTGTAGGGCCTAGAAAAAACCCACCCTACTACCTTTTTGTAGCTTTTGTTCCCTGGGATCAATGCAAGGATAACAAACCATTTTCATTGCAACCCTGAAGCATAGTCAGTTGCAATGTGTCTACTGTTCTGTGACAAGAAAAGTGAAGATGTCTCTACTTGGCCATCAACGTTGCTATGCCACAAGGGATCTCTCTCTCTCCCCGTCCCCCCAATCCCTGTGTTCTCTTCTCCTATCTCTTCTCCTGCTGTGATTGAGCATTATGAGATGAGTCACGCCTCTGTGTGCAAGTCCATGAACCAATTTGTGTGTGGAGTAAATGATACGTATGGATTGCAGAGAACAGGGTTCAGGTCTGGGTCATCACACCCAGAGCTCTCAGCTAATATGAAAGATATAGACCTGGATTACTGTCTGTATTGATTCAGAGAGAGAGAAACTTTAGTTGTGCTTTCATTTAAGTCTGTTTCCTGTGCTATGATCACCATTGTCATTAATGTGGCAAGATCGCTCTGTTCTGTACTTACGTACTTTTAAACAACAAATGCCAATTTCCAACAAACAGCATGAAGATTTAAAACATGGGTAGGCAAACTAAGGTCTGGGGGGCGGATCCGGCCCAATCGCCTTCTAAATCCGGCACGCGGACGGTCCGGGAATCAGTGTGTTTTTACATGAGTAGAATGTGTGCTTTTATTTAAAATGCATCTCAGGGTTATTTGTGGGGCATAGGAATTCATTCAACCCCCCCCCCCCAAATATAGTCTGGCCCTCCACAAGTTCTGAGGGACAGTGGACCGGCCCCCTGCTGAAAAAGTTTGCTGACTCCTGAAAAAGCAGGAATGTATTGTTGATGTATTATATATGTCTTTGTTCACATATATATGTCTTTTGAAATACACCAATAAGGCTAATGGCCAGGTTCTGTATACTTTTTATCATTGTTATAACAGTTTTTTGCATGTTTGGCCTGTTGATACCTCTCCTCAGACATCAATTGTAAAAGGAATGCTTATGGGGCTTAACCCTTCATGAAAGATATGCTGCCTAACCCAGAAGCCCTGTCCCTAGATCAAAAATGTATGGGACTGGGCTTCATTTGCCCTGTAATGGTGATTACCATCCATTCTGCTCATAATCAGAAGTGTGGTTTTGGGGGTGGGGCATTATTCACAGGTGGGACCTGCCTAAATGTAGAACCTTACATTTGTCCCTACTGAAATTCATTTTGTTAGTTGGGGCCCAGTTCCATGGGTGTAGCCAGGATTTTTGTTAGGGGGGCAGGACTTTTGGTGGGGGCAGAACCAATGTGATAGATCAGTTAGTTAAGTATTTCTATTGTTTGACTTGATCGGGGGGGGGGGAGCTGCCTCCCTGCCCCCCGCTTGGCTACACCCATGCCCCGTTCTCCAATCTGTTAAGGTCATCTTGAATCCTGATTCTGTCTTCTGCGACATTAGCTACCTCTCCCAGTATGGTGTCATCAGCAAATTTGATGAGCATCCCCTCAATACCTTCATCCAAGTCATTGAAAAACAACCAGCCCAGGACAGAACCCTTCAGCACCCCACTTGTCACATTTTTCCAGGATGACAAGGAACCATTAGTGAGCACTCTTTGAGTTTGGTCAGTGAACCAGCTACAAATGCACCTAACAGTTACCTCATCCAGCCGACATTTTACCAGCTTCTCTGCAAGGATGTAATGGGGAATTTTGTCAAAAGCCTTCCTGAAATCAAGATATACTACATCTACAGCATTCCCTTGATCCACCAGGCTTTTAACTCTATCAAGAAAACAAAAACAAATGAGATTCCCCTAGCATGACTTGTTTTTGACAAGCCAATGTTGGGTCTTAGAAATACTGTAACAGCATTTTCTAAGTGCTCTAGGATCTTTCCTGGTCTCGATGTCAAGCTCATTGGTTGGTAGTTACCTGCTGGGTCAGCTAGTGTCCCATCTAGACCAGCATCCTGTTCACGGTGGCTAACTAGATTCTTGTAGGAAACCCTCAAGGAGGACCCAAAGACAAGAACACTCTCCCTTCCTGTGGTTTCCAGCAACTGGTATTCAGAAGCATTGCCTCCCGTGACTGTGAAGGCAGAGCAGAGTCACCACCATGGCTAGCAGACTGATTGCCTTATCTACCATGCTTTTGATATTTTCTGGTGATAAACTTCAGTTCTCTTATATATCTATATTTCTAGGAACTGTTGAAAGATGACCGTAAAGAAAAGGAAACTCAAAAGTAGAGAGAAAAAAAGCAGTCCCTCAGAACACAGCCTAAATTAGGAGACCATTTGTCTATTTAGACTTAAAATGAGTATCACTGTTAAATATATCAAGTCAACAAGACTCCCCACCCCCTTGAAGAGCATTTTGCACCAATAATCACACATTGAGCCATCATCATATAATACTGCAGAATGGCAAAATTAATGAGCAGTTGAATTTTCAAGGAAATAACTAAAAATATGTCAGAAACTGCTGATGCATGATGACCTCATTTTTTCATTTCTTTACCTGCATAGGTTTGGATTAAAAAAAGTGTTTAGGTGTTTGCTCGTAAGGCTAGAAAATATATCAGATCACAAAGAAGGAAACTACAGTTGATCTTATTTTCACTCATCTTTTATTATAATAATAATTGGAGGAGGTTTTATGAAGCTGTGCAACTTGGGTGTGACCATATTCCCATTGTTTTTAATGGCTCATGTTACCATCCTCTGATTCCTTGTGTCAAAAAATCATTGCTGGAGAAAAGGCAGGGACAGACTGGTGAACATCTTTTAAACTCCACTCTAGGTCTCCTTGTCCTCTTTCATGGACAAGGATATACTGACTTGTCCTCTTTCATGGACAAGGATATACTAACATACTGATGGACAGATTGTTCTGCTTTGCAGAAGATGATTAGGCCTGATATGTACAAACATTTCATCACATCATAAACGTGTTATTTCATATTTGGAGGAGGGCATCCATCAAAGAAAACTTGAAAGAGCTTTAATAGTTTTTGAATGTGTTTTATAAAAACATGGTCAGGGAGAAGGTCAAAATTGAATCGCTCTCCCTTGACATTTCATTTTCTACATGTAAGGAATATTTTTATATGACAAAATATTGAATCATGCGATTTCCCTCATCTGTGCTCTCAAATGATATGCATAGCTGTCAACTTTCCCCCTTTCTTGCAAGGAATCCTATTCGGAATAAGGGAATTTCCCTTAAAAAAAGGGAAAAGTTGACAGCTATGGATATGCAGTTCAGGAATAGCTTTGCCATGTAACGCTGAGTGTGCCTAGTGCTTTTGAAAATTTCAATAGCTTAACAACAATATATACAGTATACTGTATACAGGAATCTAGCCATATGCATTGATCAAAACCAGCTTGCTCCTTGCAGTCAGAGTCATGCTGCCACACCTCGATAACAGCAGAATGCTGTTACTTACTTACTGTATATCCTACCCACTGTAATATGAAATTCCAACTTTATTGGAGACAATGGACCCATGTTAGTCATGGCCATTATTTCCACTAGTTCTTCTGGCTCTGCTTTGAGTAAAAGTTAGTTGAATGCAGTCCTTAATCTAAAGGCAGAAGTGGTTGGTTGCTGGAATATACTGTAAGCAGGATTTTGAAAATTTCATAAGGTTAATATATATATCTCACAAAATACTCAGTTCTCTTTCTCTGTCCGCCTCTCTCTCTCTCTGTGTGTGTATATATGTGCTGTTTTTTCTAATTTTATTTTTGCTTTTAGCTCATCGTGCTAGAAAACACACCAATCTTGGGAAATCAAGCTAATGTCTCCCAGCTGTGCAGGAAAAGTGTGAACAGCTCTGTCAAATGAGCTACCCCCATCTCTCTCTTTTTCACCAGACAGCATCTTATACTTGAGCAGTCCCTTCGCATTTGCCTTTTGAGCTGGTGTGACATAACTGCTGTTTCATTGCCGACAGGAAAGTTTCTGAGAGGGATAAGGAACTGGTCTTTCACTACCCTAGCTGGGGGAAGGGCGGGGGGAAACGGTTTTAGTTGCAGGCCCATTTTACTGGTGAATGGCTAAGGAAAGCTGACAGGATAAGAAAAGGATACACGGACACAGCTCTATCCTAAAGGTTGCTAATTGACCAAGTGGTAATCTGAGGGGAAGTATTATCCAACCTTGAAATGCTTTCGCCAGATTAAGTACATTGCATGTCATCAGTTAACCCATTGAGTACAGTGGCCAAGTGTTTTGACAGTCACATCTGGTACCATAGACTTACATGTTACCTAATCAATAGTGACGTAGGAAGTACAATGGATAAGCCAATCCGAGTGCTTCTTTGTTTCATGCACAAATTCAGGGGCATTGGAAAGGCTAACTACAATATTTTTCAAGGGCAGCAGGACAGCTGCTTAGAACACTGATCTTTCACATCAGGGGATAGGTGGGTGGGGAGGAGAATTTAAAGCAATATTTGGTGCTAAAACATGGTAGAAAATACCAGAAGTCGCAAAGTTAATATTTAAACTTTTTTTTTTTGCCAAGCATTTTTCAACATTCCTGAGTTGTCAGTAAACCACTGAGAGCCCAGTTCCGTGAACTGGTATTCAAAAAAGGAACCAGTGATTACACCTTGACTGGGATCCAGTTACACTAGTCTAGACAGTAAAATAAAGCAATAATAAGCCCATAATCGGATATGGATTTATTACTGAAGACTTTGTTTATCTGATGCTAGTGGGGAGTGCCCAGAGCTGCCTGAGAATTTTTAGAGAACCCAAAATGTTTTTTAAGCAAATGCTGTCATTTGTGAGTTTGGACCCATCACAACAAAATGGATCAGTCCACCATCTTGATTCAAAATATTGGCTGGCATCCAAACGATGACAAAGTCCACCACCTGCACATTGGGAGCCTTCATGCCAAGGTTGATGATGATACCCCAAGAGGCAGACAAACCCATGATACATACCTCTTTAATTACAAATAAATTGCATCTGCTATTGTGGAGTGATATTACCTTTGCATAATTTAAAGTTACTCTACTGGAAATTTCATCAATAGATACTTTATGGTGGGTGTGTGGGTGGGTGTGCGCGCGCGCGCGCACACACACACACAGAGAGAGAGACAGAAAATGTGGCATAGCCAGATACAAATATCAAGTCTCTTGCTACTATACAACATACTTTATTTACACATTTATCTTCTCTCTTGCTCTTCTGCAAGGAAGTAGCATACATGATCTCCCGTTTTGTACTCACACCAATCCAGTGAGGTAGGTTAGACGGAGAAAGAGTCACCAGTTCAAGGTCTCTTAGGCCCCATCTGCACTATACATTTAAAGTAGTTCATAAGCACATTACTCAGTCATGGGTTTCCTCAAAATAATCCTGTGAACTGTAGTTTAAGGATGCTGTGAGTTGTTAGGAGACCCCTATTCCCATCACAGTTAGAATTTCCAGAGTTCTTTGGGAAGAGGGACTGATTGTTAAACTACACTGGGAACTGAAGTTTTGTGTGGGGGATATGGGTCTCCTAACAACTCGCAGCATTCGTAACACACTACACTTCTTTGGGGGAAGTCATCCTGTTTACAGTAGTATGATAGTGCTTTAAATATATAGTGCAGAGATGGGACCCCAATGTATTTTATGGCTGAGTGAGGGTTTGAACCTACATTTCCATGAACCTAGTCTAGCACTCTAACCCTTCAATCACACTAGATATTTTTCACAGATCAGAGATAGGGAAGCCATGGCTCTCCAGATGCACTCCCGTTCCTTCAGCTCCAAATCATGGCCAGTGGTCAGGCATGATGGGAGCTATTGTACAATAGCATCTGGAAGGCCGCAGGTTCTTCACCTCTACTTAAGCATTAGTTTCAATCTTTTTCTTCTTCTAGTCAGCCCATTAACAAAGGAAAAACAACCCATTTAACAAAGAAAAAGAAGATGACCACTAGTCTCTTGGCCTCTGTTTCGGTTCTCATGGCATGGTCAACATTTCTCAGGTGGAACCCGTTGTGTGACAGTTGTTCATAAAGGTGAAAACAGAAGTGACCTCTTCCAGCATCTCAGTAACTAGGGTTGGGCTTGCACAAACAGCTTGGCATCTGCCGCCACATCTTTAGCGAGTTGGCAGCCTCGATGCCCTTTGCAGGTTGCAATCAAACCTGCCTTCTACAGAAACCTCTTTCTGGCTGATTAACTTTAATGTAATTTTAATTAAAAACCACAGTGTCAAAGGGTTTAGCTGCTTGAGAAATAAGCACAGATTGTGGCACAGTGGCAGCAGTCACTTGGAAAATGGAAATGCATCCTGACAATATTGTGTAGGGGCCAGATAAACAAAAGCTGCAGCTCTCTTGCCTCGCACATCACAATAGCAAGGACCACTTACAAAAATCACATATCCCTTTACCGATCTCACATTTCAGATGTTTGATGTTATACAATCTCCAATGCACCATTTCAAATAATATAAAGTACAGTAAAATGAAAAATGGAGAGAGAAAAGAAACCTCACAGCCCTTTTCTTCAGTATTACGTATTTAAGGATTTAAGGATTAATAGATATATGTGTAGCAATTCTTGCTTGTTTTTAATTGCTGAGTTTTTTCTTCATGGTCTAAAATAACAACTCCCATTCCCCCCACCTTAGGTTATGAAGAAGGAGGAGGGGCGGGGGACAGATACATCATCCTTCTCCCTTCACATCTGAAAGTAAGTTCTATACATGTGATGTTTAAATTTTATTTGCTGCTAGCTCTTGATGTCACTTGAAGCACTTGACACCCTTCCTTTATTGTTAGAGAAACTGAATTATAATTTATTTCACTGCATTCAGAAACTACTAAACAATAGACAGCTGTATATGGAACTTTACTATCTTCATATGTTTAATAGACCTTTATTTCATGGTGCATAAATGACTTTTATCCCATTTGTATAGGTCCATGCAACTGCAGAAGGTGACATTGCTCTGCTTTGTCAGTAGGGCAGTTCCTTCTTGCTGCTCAGTTTCAGTTCTGAGATCTAAGAACTCAAAGTGCGTGAATTTCGTACTTTTCTGCACAATTTTCTTTTTTTATTTTGATTTAAATAAAAACATTTCTCTGCCACTTTATATTACACTAACCCTAAGCTTTGTACAAATTGAAAACCGCATGTATTCAATATAAATTTAAGATATTTAAAATATACAGTATTACAAAATTTATATGAAAATAATAGCTGTGGTGATTCTGTCATGCGTCTTACTGATATTCCTGGTTTGGGAAGGGTTGAGTGAACAGAAACTGTTTTTAAAACCCATCAAGGTCAGTGCATGCCAAATTTGTTATGCATTTTTGGAGGTTTTAAAAAAAATAGGAAATCCTATACAGTACTTATAGGCATAAGCCACATTGAACTCTGTTCTGCTTACCTCTAGGTGGATATAGATAGAGGTAAAGGAAAAGGAATTGCAGTGTTATTCACTGCTTTCCTCTGAGCAAGTAGACCAGTGGCTAACATACATCCTCCAGGTGTTGCTAGACTCCAGTACCAATCATCCCTGACCACTGGCCATGCTGGCTGGGGCTGATAGGAATTAGAGTCGAACAGCACCTAGAGGAACACCTACTCCTGAAGTAGACTGTTAGGGTTGCAGTAGCATTCAGAAAGCATATGACTTGACAGTGACTAATAAAACCCTTGAAATGATAACGGAGTAAACAGCTGATTTGCATACTCCAGGCATAAGATAACCAGTGGCATTGTGAAATCTGCCTTGTTGTCTTTTCTTTGTAGGCTATTGGATGATGCAGTTAAACCATAGCTACTCCTTATCATTCATGCAGGCACAGTACATGAATCCCTGCAAATGGAAAAAAGTAGGCAAACCAAGCTGCAGATAATGTAGCATAAGTAAAAAATATCCAGGTTGTGAAAATATAACAATTAAGGAATCTAAGTTGCAGAAAGATGGAACAAGTTGGTAGATGTTCTGATAAATATTTGTTGGAAATGCTTGCAGTAATCAAAATATTTTATTTTTTGAGAAGGATTATGAAATCTTTGGAGCCCAGGAAGATTCCAATCAGCTTTTTTGTTCAGTAGTGGAGATTTTTCTCCATCCCCTTCAGATTGCTGGGGCATTTTTGAACAGATGGTGGCTGTACAGGTGGGAAAGTTTCCATGTGAACAGAAGGGTCACAAATGTACTTACTGAGAGGATAGACAGAACTATGGGGGAGAGTTTAAAGCAGTAGGCAAAGGGATGGGAAGTCTATACCAAACCCAACAGTGAGGAAGAGGTTGCTAAAATAAGCAGATGGATAGATAGCAGGGAGATAATAATGAATTCTGAAATATGGAATACACCTTTCATAATCAGACGTAATGGAGAAGAATGGCCTAATAGCATAAACATGGAGATAAAAAATGACATTCAGAATATTTTAAAAGTGCCAATGTAAGATTCATAGCCAATAAAAAAGTAAAAGCAATATTGTGTGCACTTCCCATTATATTAGGCTGATTTGTATACAACACTAAACCATGGTTTAGCATTATGAGCATGACCTAAAACAAGGCTGAAAAAGCCTTAGGCTCACATGCTTGCTCCTCTCTTCCTTCGCATCATCCCCCAACATTGGCCATTCTGGCTGGGCCCATGGGAATTGTAGCCCCAAGTATCTGGAGGGCACTAGGTTGGCTACCACCACCATAAACACTTGTGCAGGAACTTGTTCAAAAAGTCCACATTGTGCTATTACACATAAATTATATCGCAGTGGTCATGCTTCCACTTGTGAAAGAGGTTGTGCAAGCAGAACCGCATATTTGGATTGGTGTCATTTTTCTCACACGAAACAAGGTACAAAACAAAGGTATCCCTTATTGGACTCTGACCCGGTAGGATTTGTTCAGTAGGATCCCAAGCAGTTATAGTACTTAAGTGTTGTTGTAGTGTGGAGGCTCTTAAGTGTGATCTATGAGTTTTGGCTTAAATAATGTTTCAGCTGCAAACTCACTCGGTAGCCGAAGGCTTAGGCAAACAACTATTTATGTTTGTTCAATGAGTTAGGGTAGCATATATTGAGAAATAGTAGTGGGTATTGGCCTGGGTCATAGACAGCAGTCTGAGTTAAACCAGTAATCAGCACCAAAGAATAAGCCTGCCGTCCTAACACAGCTTACCTGAAAGTAAACCCTGTTTGATTCAGTAGACACAGTGAGGAATGTACTGTGGTCAGAACTGGAAGATGAACCAGGAGAAAGATCTAAGAACAAGCCAGAAATCAGAAACTGGTGTAATAAAGAATACAGGAGCATACCAAAGCTCAGAATGCCTTCATTGCTCGAGCAAGTCTCAACTGGTGAAGGAACCTCTCTGATACTTTTTCCTTTCCAGCAGAACAAAATGGCCAGCCTGGGTTGTTGTTGTTGTTCAGTCGTTCAGTCGTGTCCGACTCTTCGTGACCCCATGGACCAGAGCACGCCAGGCACGCCTATCCTTCACTGCCTCTCGCAGTTTGGCCAAACTCATGTTAGTAGCTTCGAGAACACTGTCCAACCATCTCTGTCCAACTAGGCAAGGTCAATTCAGCACCTGAAGTTACTTCACTGAGAACCTACAGTTCACCACATGGAGATGTTTGACACACATCTAGCAGTTCTTAACACTGCCCCATGCTTACCCAGTGTGCTCCATGGCTGAGCTTGAGTCCCCACTTCACCCCACTGGTTCCTGGTGAGGTCCTGTTACCCTCAGTTCACATCACCTTTGATATAGGGCTGATGAAACTGACTCATTATAAGTTTGTTGAGAAGAGATCATGTTTCTGCTGCATTTTGAAATCTTCACAGTTCAAAATCAATATAAAATATAAATAATCATAATAAGCTAAAACAAGGTGATCATCATCATTAAAAAAAATCTAAAGCAAGGTGATTATAAGACTTTTTTCTAATGTGGGCCTTTTTTACAGTGCATACTGAAACTGTGTTAAAAACTAATTAGCGGGCAGCCCCTTCCTCCCCTTATCTCTAACTGGGTGGAAAGCAAAAAATACAGCTGCAGGCTTAAAGACAGAGAATATTTTGTGGAATAAAAAGCTTCTCCTACAGAACCTAAATAAGTTTCATAAAAAGTAAGAACATGCACTGCTTCACCTTACTTTAAGTATCTAAGTTAAAATAATAAACACTAAAATAGAAATTGTGGATTGTAACTTGAGTGGATTATTCTGAAAGCCTGAATCTGGCCGCTGAAACTTGGCCTCTCAGGGTTGTGATTGTAGACCCCTGCATTTATGCCCAGTTTTATCCAGCTGAAGAATCTGGGCCCCTGTGTTTGGCAGCCCTGTATTTGAAATCCCTTTGGGCACCAGAACCACTCAGCTTTGCCTCTCCATTCTTTCTGAGCTTGTGAACAAGGTTCTAAGGATATTCCACATGGAAGCCGGCAAGTGCTGCTTTTATGATCACCAAGGGATGATGTTTCCCTGAAGCCTTTTCATGTTTCCTGGATAAAGCTGAGCTGCTGCCTCAAGCCCATTCGACTCACATATGCAATTCCCTTCCATAACCAAGTTTCATTGTGAATCTAGAGGGAAATGCCCAAGGGTCTATGCCGCACAACAATGTGGTGTGTGTACAGCATTTTATTGCACGCATGTAAGCCTTTCCTTTATGAATCAAGCCGTAGGTGTTTATCCATAACAACGAAGATATCTAATTGCATGAAATAAAGCACTGCTTTTCAGACTGAGAAGAAATTATTTAAGAATATGAAAGTAGGCTGCATTAAAAAGGTTCAGATCATATGAAATGGAAAAGGCAATAAAGGGGCATCTGTTTACAGAGCCCTTTATTATTGGTAGAGTTGCCGTGTATAACACTGAATGCAGCAAGTCTGATTTCATAAATGAAAATCACCTGAATACAAATTTTAACACTTGAACAACTATAGTTTCCGATCCTGATGAATTTGTTATTTTTTGGAATTTCATCTGAAACTGAGGTCTGTTCTGAATTTTAAATATGGGGGACTCATATTGTGCATTCATGATTTGTGTTCGTGATGGTATTGGGGTGGTTATACACAACGCTGCTTTCGATACTGTTTGTGCCTGCAAAAGTTTCAGGGAGGACATACTGCTTCATTTCCAAACTGCTTCCTGCTGAAATCCTGTAATGTTTTATACCACAAATGTTAAGGGGCTCTTTTTGTTCCACTTTTGTTGCACTGTGGTGCAAGATTCCCCCTCTGGATAGCAATAATGTGGTAATTTGGGGGGACACCACAGAAGAACTAATAAAGCGCCGCACTGGACGGTCTATTATAATTCCCCTACTAATGTGCTATTATTGTGTCATGACGTGTTGCAGAATACACCTGTAAAAAAACCCACCAATCTGGAGGAGTCCATGGTTAGTGAGGTTGTTAGGGTGTCTCTCTCCACAGCACCGCCAAGCGGCAAACTTAAGTACTGTAATGTCCTTGACCATAGTGGGGTTACCCAGGTAGGAGGGGTGCTTGATTATCCTAACAAAAGAGAGATGCTGTCAACCCTGGATCACTTGGTGATCTTCCATACAGCACTTGGCTGACTGGCTCCTTTTTTCTTGATGCATCTTTCTGTGGGTTGCCCTACTGTGCTGCAGAAGCAATTGCTGTGCATGAAGATTAGCTGCCATGCCACTTTTGGTCATTATAGCTGGCTTTCTGGCCTGGTTAGCTTTGCTGGCTGGCTGAACCCACTCAGGGCTCCTCCAGGTGGCCTGTACACTGAGCATTCACCCTGATTTGTTTGCACAAAGCTTATGCAGAGGTTATATGATGTCTGCTCTTTATTGAGCCCTCATTCTGGGTATTTTGCAGGGAAGTTATATGAATATGACAATGAGCATTCACCCCAATTTGCTTGTGCGATGTTTATGTATTTCCCTGTTAACCATTTGTTCATCCCACATTTTTCAGTGGATTTCCCCATAGCTTTCCTAACCACAAAAAGTCATTGAAAGAAAAAAGTTGATGTTCTCCAGAGAGCATCAACACCTAAGAAGTATAAACAAAAAGACCTAAAGGACAAGAAACTCGGAAAGGAGATATGATTTTAAAGCTTCAGTCATGGAATATAAATGGTTTAAATAATAAATGCAAAAGAAATAAAGTTGAGCATGTTTTGAATAAACAAAAGTTGGATGTTATATGTCTGCAAGAAACCCATATTTCTAGAAAACACAGAAGAATTTTGATAAATAAAAAATTAGGCTTAGATTTCGTGACAGCAGACAAAAAGAAAAAACGAGGGGTGGTTTTTTATGTAAAACAAAAGCTGGAACCCAAACTGGTTTATAAAGATGAAGAAGGAAGAGTAATAATTGTGCAAATAATATGGCAGGGAGAAAAAATACAGTTAGTAGGAGTATACGCCCCAAATAATAAGAAAGCTAAATTTTATAAAAAACTTGAAGAAATATTGTTGGAATATGCTGATCAAAAACAAATCTTAATGGGAGATCTGAATGGGGTAGTGACTCCAACGATTGATAGAACATCAAGAAGTTTGGGTGCAGAAGGCAAACTACCAAAGACCTTCTTCACATTGGTAAATAATCTAAGCCTAATAGACACATGGAGAGTAAAACACCCAATAACAAAACAATATACACACTTTTCACAGCCCAATCAAAGTTCAGGAAGAATAGATTACATCTGGGTTACCAAAGGAGTGATGTCAAGAGTTAACAAAATAGAGATCCAGCCGAGAACCTTATCAGATCACAATGCCATATACATGGAGTTGAAGGGAGAAGGTGCCAAGAGTAAATGGAGAATGAATGAGAGCTTATTTAATGATGAAAAAGTGGTAGAAAAAGCAAAGAATGTAATAAATGATTATTTTGAATTAAACGCAAATAAAGGAACAGATTTGAATATAGTTTGGGATGCTAGTAAGGCGGTGATAAGGGGCTTTATGATTGCGCAGGAAATTAGAAGAAGGAAAGAAAGAGAAAAGAAGAAGGAAGAGATTCTAAAAGACCTAGAAGACAAAGAAAGGCAATTAATTGTAAAACCAGGAAATGAGGAACTGAAACAGCGTATTAAAGGACTAAAAAATCAATTTGATACATTGATAAATCAGGAGATCGAATGGAAGTTAAAATGGCTGCGGCAAAAGAACTTCGAACATGCAAATAAATCAGGAAAATTATTAGCATGGCAGCTTAAAAAAAGACAAGAGCAGAACATAATAAATAAAATTAAAAAAGAAGAAGTTGTGACAGATAATCCAAAAGAAATCAGAAACGCTTTTCAGGAGTTTTATAAGAACTTATACCAGAGGGAGCAAGAGAAGGAAGAAGAAATGGACTTATATCTAGAAGAGAATAAACCAAAGAAAATCTCAAAAGAAGACCAAGAACAACTAAATGCCCCAATTACAGAGGAAGAATTGAAATGTGCAATACAGAAATTAAAAGGGGGGAAAGCCCCAGGCCCTGACGGCCTTTCGGCTAAATATTATAAAGATTTGGCACCGCAACTAATACCAAGATTATTGGAAGTGATGAATAAGATCTTAACCAGTGGAAAGGTTCCGGACTCCTGGAAAGAGGCATTTGTGACGTTGATCCCCAAACAAGGCACAGATTTGTTGAATGTGAAAAATTATCGGCCGATCTCATTATTGAATTTAGATTATAAATTATTTACAGACATATTGGCAGGGAGGTTGAAAAAAGTCTTAAACACAATAATTCATAAAGATCAAATGGGGTTCCTCCCTGGACGCCAAATGAAAAACAACATTAGAACAATTGTCGATCTAATTGAATATCTGGATCTAAAAATAGACAAGAAAGCAGCCTTGGTCTTTGTCGATGCCGGAAAGGCATTCGACAATGTATCATGGCAGTTTATGATAAAGACTTTAAGAAAGATGGAGGTGGGAGCTGAATTCATGAATGGGATATTGGCCATTTACAAAGAACAAACGGCAAAATTGGTGATCAATGGCACACTAACAGACAAGTTTGGGATAACAAAAGGCACAAGACAGGGTTGCCCGATATCACCGCTTTTATTTATCATCGTTTTGGAAATCTTAGCAAATAAGATAAGGGATACAAGAAATATTAAGGGAATTAAGATCGGTAAAAGAGAATTTAAAGTGAAAGCATTCGCGGATGATATGGTGGTGACACTGGAGGAACCAACACAAAGTCTGGGGAAAGTGTTAGAAGTGATGGAGGAGTTCGGAAAGTTAGCTGGCTTTAAGCTAAATAAAGGGAAAACAAAGATATTGGTTAAAAATCTAGATAAAAAGGAAATCGAAGAAATACAAGAAAAATATGGCATTTTGATCGTTAAAAAGGTAAAATATCTGGGAATCTGGTTGTCTCCAAAAAATATAAATTTATTTAGTGATAATTATGACCCAACATGGAAAGAAATTAAAAAGGATTTAGAAATTTGGAACAAATTAAACCTATCACTGTGGGGAAGAATAGCAAGTGTTAAAATGATGGTTCTACCAAAACTCTTATTTCTCTTTCAAATGGTACCAGTTATTAAGGGAACAAGTCAGTTAAAAGAATGGCAGAAAAATTTGTCAAAATTTATCTGGCAGGGCAAACGCCCGAGGATTAAACACAAATTATTGATAGATAAAAAAGAGAGAGGAGGGTTTGGACTGCCAGATATAAAAATTTATTATGAATCTGCGTGCATGATTTGGCTAAAAGAATGGATAGTGTTGAAAGATAAAGAGTTGTTAGACCTGGAAGGCTTCAACAACAGATATGGATGGCACGCCTACCTCTGGCAGGACAAAGTGAGAGTTCATAAAGAATTTCTGGCACATGTATTCAGAAAACCACTGTATGAGGTGTGGCAAAGGCATAAAGATTTGGTAGAAAGGAAAACACCTAGATGGTTGTCCCCCACAGAGATATTGACAATAAAAAAAATTTATACAGAAGAAGAAAATTGGATAACTTATGAGGATTTATTAATTGAAACAGAAAAAGGGTGGAAAATAAAACCGTATGACCAGGTGGCAGGAAACTTGACTGGGTGGATCCAGTACCACCAGGTGTTTAATCTATTCAATGAGGATAAAAGAAGAGGTGGTTTTGACATCAGAAAATCGAAATTCCAGATGGAAATATTAGAAGGAAAGGAGAAATTACTCTCAAAAATGTATAACTATTTCCTAGAGTGGTATACAAAGGATGAAGAAGTGAAGGAGGTAATGGTGAAATGGGCTATGGATGTGGGTCATAATATACAATTGGAAATGTGGGAAAAACTTTGGAAAGAGCATATGAAATTTACAGCCTGCATAACTTTAAAAGAAAACATCATGAAAATGATGTACCGATGGTACTTAACGCCGGTAAGATTAGCAAAAATGTATAGGAAGTACGATAAAAAATGTTGGAAATGTGAAACGAAAGATGGAGAATTTTACCACATGTGGTGGACATGTGAAAAGGTTAAAAAGTTTTGGGAAACAATCTATAATGAACTAAAGAAAATACTTAAATATACATTCATTAAAAAACCGGAAGCCTTCCTAATTGGCTTAGTAGGGGAGGAGATTAAAAAGGAAGACCAAAAATTATTTTTATATGCCACCACTGCGGCACGAATGTTACTGGCGCAAAATTGGAAAGTAAAAGAAGTACCTACAATAGATGATTGGAAAAGGAAATTATTAGAATATGCAGAATTGGCGAAATTAACTGGAAAAATAAGAGAGCAAAGAGATCAGAGGTTTCAAATGGAGTGGAGTAAATTTATAAACTATATGAAAGAATATAAAATCTGAAGGCATTTACAGGTATGAAAGAAATCTTGCAGCAGAGGGAAAACATGGTAAGAGATATAACTACAACAAGAAAACAAAACATGTATAAAAGAAGGTAAAGCGAGTGAAAGATGAAAAATTAGAAAACCAGAGTAAAGAAGGAAGGAAGTCCAAAAAACTCGGCGGAGTTTATGTAACATTGTGAACATTTGTATGATGACTTGTGAGTGTTTATTTCTTTTGATGAAAATAAAAAGAATTTGAAAAAAAAAAAAAAAAAGAACTTGAAAAAAAAAAGAAAGAAAAAAGTTGATTTGCTGCACTAGGTTGACAGAGCACTTAAATCTAAATTTCGGATATGTGCTTGATTTTCTCTCACTAAATACTCACAGCCTAGAGGTGACCTCAGTTTCTGTTGTTGTAAATCCATGCACACCTGGCAATTCTTCTTGTCTCACCTAGATGATCAGTCCCTTTGGGAATAAAAAAGCAAAGTTGTGGTCATTATCAGATGCCAAGACTCACCATTTTGAAGGCCCTTAGAGAGAAGACTGTCAGCACTCTATTGAACCACTGGTGATACCCCAAGTTTCCAGAGTTGATAGTTAAAATGAATGGCAACAGCAGCAAATTCTCCTTTCCCTTTGGCTCACAGTCTGGGAGGCTTACACAGTCTTAAGAAGACTTGACAGTGCAAGTGTTATATAAACCAATTATCCTTCAGATACCTGTGCAGCAGGTAGCTCACATTAAACCCACTCAACAAATGAACAATTGTCTGTGAGAGATTAATTGGAAGCTTTTAAAATAAACCTGAAAATAGGTGTGCTCATGTCGGTTAGTACACTGGGTTGAATTAAAGCATCATAAATGATGTGGTTTGTGTCTAATTGAAAGTGATTAATGCTGACCATGCAGCCTTGCTGTCTGCAGTAGATGTCTTCTGCATACATCTGTGGGGAAGTGGTTAGCACTGCCCTTCCTTGGTTTGCACCTCCAGCATAGTGCCAAAACACCTAGAGAGGGTGTGATGATTTATGCAATTAATGAAATGAAACCCAAAAAATTGTGGGAAAACATTTGCAATTTTGTTCCCAGACACAGTCATTTTCTTGTGCTGCATTGGATTTGTTTCATGCTTGGTTGCTAAAAAGATGATTGACTCATGCTGGTGCAGTGCTCATATTGCAGAGGGGTCCAGAAGGGGCCTTCACTCCCTTTTGCTACTGTTCACAGAAGGCTCTGGGGGCATGATTTGGCTAAATTTGGGAGAAGTCAGGTGGTAGGGCTTGTGTATTTCATTAATTTGGGCCTTTGGCCAATGTGTGAAATATCATTGTTGCCTTTTATATTACTATTCTGCAACTGACACGTTGGGATCTACATGGCTCATGTGTTTCTTAACCTAAAGAGGAATGCATATTTTTATGGGAAGAGAGTTAACAGAAGGGGCAGAAAGAGTGTAAAAGGAAAAACCAGACACAAAGGAAGTTGGCCTCCTTTTTCTTTAATA